>NC_053489.1:69719837-70052287 GCF_905171775.1 Rana temporaria | reverse complement strand
CCGATTGTAGTGGGTCCAGTAGTTTGTGGGTGTCTAAATAGTGTTGTAGCTGTTGTACTACAGCACCAGCAAATAATAATTCTCCACTTTACAGGGGTCCGTTTTTTCAACTTGTAGCCTCCTTGGCGGTATCCCCGAGTGTGACTCGGGTGTTTTTTTCATGCCAGGATCGGGGTAGATGTGCAGAGCGTGCAGCGGCGCGGCTTACCTTCTCGCTGAATCCACAGGCTTGGTTTACTTACCTTGTCCCTGGATCCAGCGATGCCACCCCGCTGTGTGAGCGAGCGGGTCCTCCTCGCTCGATTCACAGTGTCCCCGTGTGCCGCCGATCTCCGTTCCCTGCGACGTTACGACGCACGGGGGCGGAGAACGGCGCCAAATTCAAAAAGGTAAACAAACACAATACATACAGTATACTGTAATCTTATAGATTACAGTACTGTATGTAAAAAATACACCCCCCCCCCCTTGTCCCTAGTGGTCTGCCCAGTGCCCTACATGTACTTTTATATAATAAAAACTGTTCTTTCTGTCTGCAAACTGTAGATTGTCCATAGCAACCAAAAGTGTCCCTTTATGTCAAAAATGGTTTTAGAGCAGCTAGAAAACAGCGATAATAAATTATAATCACTTGCAGAATTGTGCGACAATTCTGCAACTGAGCAAATTTCAGTGATTTTGAGTTGATTACGTTATTGAATAATTTTTATTATAATTATATTATTATTTGTTATAATTATTTATTATATTATAATTTATAATTTAGTTTTTAAAAAAAATTCATACCCAGGATGCCTACTAGACTCTTGTTTGGTCATATTTAAATGAGTTATTCCTAAGAATTGCAGGCCTACAGTATAAAACGCCAAATTTCCTTGCAAATAATTGTACCGCTTTTGGTACGTAATTCCAGACAGAATCATACCGCCAGGGAGGTTAAATCCATCCTGTAGAAGTAAATGATGGAACTTGCCATGCATGTACTAAGAGCTGTCTGTAAGCACAGGTTAGACTGCAGTGAGAACTTAAAGGATAACTCCACTTCCGTGGGGGAAAGAAAATGCACATTATGAAAAAATAGTATAGCGCATATAATTATGACACAAGTCATATTGTATTTGAATGTTATTAAAAATTACCTTCCCTTTTCAATCTGCAACCACTGTAATTTTCTGAGAATGCATTGCAATATGGCTACCTGGAGGTGTTCCGTACAAGCAATGTGTACTGACCACTCCCCAGAAACTTAATTTCAAACTTGTGTGATCGGCTCACCAATTTCCCCAGAAGTCTGCACTAAGATACAAGTCAGATTTCAGGCATCCCCTGCAAAATAAAATGTAATTTTTGGAGAGATACTTTCAATAGGAGCACCTCTAAAGGGAGGCAGGCCCAGCAGATTTCCTCATTAGTGTCCTGCAGCTGCACACCTGACAGTTAATTATGAAACCACTCCCATTAGACTCGCTCAGTACAGAGGCACAAACAAACACACATGGATTTCTTCAGAATAACAAAAGGTAGGAATCTGCAACAAAGATTGTTATAATCCTTGCACAGTACAGAGATCACCCAGAGGGAAAGGTTTTTTCTCAATTAAAGTGGAGATACACTTTAATAATCTACCTGCCAGTACAGATCACATTGCAGTGAAAACACCACTAAAACCTGTACCAGCACAGTTCTGACCAGGGACATTAGGGGTGTTTTCACTGCAAAATTACTTGGTAGGGACACTAGTGGTTGTATTCACTGCAATCTGAGCTGTGATGGCAGGGACATTAGTGGTGTTTTAGCTGCAACCTGACCAATGCTGGTCAGATTGCAGTTAAAACACCACTAATGTACCTGCCATCACAGCTCAGACAGCAATAACATCACAACTAATGTCTCTGCCAGCACAGATCGGATTGCACTGAACACACCAATACTGTCCCTACCAGCACAGGGCAGATTGCAATGAAAACATCACTAATGTACCTTCCAGCAGAGTTCAGATTGCAATGAAATTACCGCTAATGTCCTACCAGTACAGATCAGATTGCAGGGAAAACATCACTAATGTACCTGCCAGCATACCTCCCAACTGTCCCTGATTTCGAGGGACTGTCCCTGATTTGGAGCAATGTCCCTCTGTCCCTCATTCTCCTCATTTGTCCCTCATTTTGGTCTGATCTATACAGATTAGTGCCGTCAGTTAAACGCGTTATTAACGGCGTTAACACAAACCCATGTTAACGCCATCAATTTTTTTATCGCGCGATTAACGAGGCGGCGTTCGGGGGTTATACCGGGATGATGCCTGCAGCCGCAGGCATCATCCCGGTACCGTTGTTTAGAGCGGGCGATCGGCTATCCAAACATAACAACCGATGCGGCTAAAAGCCGCTCGGTTGTTATGCCGGAGGAGCGGGAGGGGACATCCCCCCCCTCCCGCCGCCTTTCGCCGCTCTGTCCGGGCCTCCCGTCCCACCGGGAGACCCGATCCTCCATCCGCCGCGTTCTGTGTTCAGGCGGAGACTGACACTAAGCCGTAAACGGCTTTGATTCAGTCTCCGCATTGAAACCACGGAAGTGGCGTCATGACTTCACTTGCGGGTTTCTCGGCTGCCAATGGCGCCGGATTTAAAAAAGTACACAGTATTCAGAATCGCCGATCTGATCAGATTCGGCGATCTGAATACTTTGAAGTGCAAAGGAGGGCTCGGAGGTCTTTTAGACCCCGATCCCTCCATAAAGAGTACCTGTCACCACCTATTGCTGTCACAAGGGATGTTTACATTCCTTGTGACAGCAATAAAAGTGATCAAAATTTAAAAAAATTAAAAAACACAATTTAATATTATAAAAAAAAAAAAAAAAATAAGAAAACAAAAAAAAAATGTTTTAAAGGGTGAACCTCCTTAATCGCGCGATTAATCGTGAGTTAACTATGACATTAATGCGATTAATCGCGATTAGAAATTTTAATCGCTTGACAGCACTAATACAGATGTATATAAAATGCACTTTTTATCTATCAAAAAGTGTTTCCCAGTGCTAAATCTTTCATCTGATTTCTAAATTGCTGCATTTTTAAATTCCAAAAGCCAATATAAAGAAATAGTAGTGGTAAAAAAAGCACTTGTGGGTTTAACCAATCTTATTTTTTTGTACAATTCTACTTTAAGGGGGCGTGGCAAGGGGTGTGTCCTATGCCTGCATACTTTTGCTGCTAGGTGTCCCTCATTCCTATCTCAGAAAGTTGGGAGGTATGCCTGCCAGCACAGTTAAGATTTCAATGAAATCACCACTAATGTCCCTGCCAGCACAGTTCAGATTGCAACGCAATCTCCACTAATGAACCTGCCAGCACAGTTCAGATTAAATTAAAATCACTGGTACTGTCCCTGCCAGCACAGTTCAGATTACATTGAAATCACTGCTAATGTCCCTATCAGTACAGATCAGATTGCAGTGAAAACAATACCAATGTCCCTGCTAGCACTGGTCACACAGCAGTGAAAATGCCACTAATGTCCCTGCCACCACAAGCCAAATTCTATTGAAAGCAAGTCAGCTTACAATGAGAACACTACAAATGTCCCTGATGGGGCATCAGTGATTCTCAGAACAGTATACAACAACAAATAACATCTGTGAATAAAGTACATCACTGTAAGTACATAGGAGACAACACCTTCACACCTTAAGCATCAGCATGTCTCCCCGTAGTTCAGCATCCGCAGCGCGCCCACATGAGTCATGCCATCTCAAGCTGTGCTCTGTAATTTAATTACAATGGCTGATCTGGCATATGCTAAATTCTAGCAAAATACGAACTCCATGTACTTTGATACTAGACCTTCCCCTCTAGGCACCGTGAAGCCCTTTGCTGTCAGCTAGTTAGATTAATTAGTATCTTCGGAGCGTTTGCTGCCATGGATATTTTTTTTATTTAACACTCAACCTTATTTCGAGTAGTTCAAAGATAAATCATATACATGTTGTATTAGGGAAGGAAATAATGATTCTCTCCATCAGGAATGTACACAGAAACATTTGAAAAAGTTCAAAATATAAAAAAAGTAACACGCCTCTTGTGGAAGGTAGGCTTCACTGGGGTGGGCCAAGGCAACGGGGAGTTGGAGTTTTGGCTGGGTGGGTGGAGTTAGTGGCTAGGGAGCTTATGGCGTTTGGACTTGACGTAAAGCCTCAGACACACGATCTGACTTTCTGCGGACAAAGCATAGGACTTTTGCCCGAAGGGCGTTGGCCTTGAACTTCTCTTGCATACAAACGGCAAAGAATTGTTGGCCAACAAACACAAAACAACATGTTTTTTCTGCTCTTCAGCACCACCCTTCGGTTAAAAATACACGCATTCTCAGAATCAAGTCGACGCATGCTTGGAAGCATTGAACTTCGTTTTTTTCAGCACGTCGTTGTGTTTTACGTCACCGCGTTCTGACACGATCGTTTTTTTAATCGATGGTGTGTAGGCCCGACGGACCATTAGTCAGCTTCATCGGTTAACCGATGACAACGGTCCTTCAGACCATTCTCATCGGATGGACTGATCGTGTGTACGAGGCTTTATGGTTAGCATTGCTTCCGAGCATGCGTGTTTGTACTTTGAATTTTTTTCCAATGGAGTTGTGTACACACGATTGGATAATCCGACAAGACACATTTGTGATTGGAAAATTTGAAAGCATGCTATAAAACATTTGTTGTCGGAAATTCCGACAACAATTGTCCGATGGAGTGTACAAACGGTCGGATTATCCAACAAAACCCATCCGTCATACGTTTGTTGTCGGAAAATCCGATCGTGTGTACGAAGGCTTTGTCTGGACAAAAGGAAACTCTTTCACTATATTTCTATGGAAAACCCCCTCGCTGATTCTGCAAATACCATTATCTTGTCAACATGTGACACAGCTGGTTACATCAGCATTTCCCAACCATTTCACCCTCAGGGCATCCTTGAAAGTATTTTAAGATCTCAGGAAACCCTTAAAATAATTTTCTCATTCACAGCTCATGGTACATTAGTATGAGTTGTAGATACAGCAAAAAAATAGGTAGAAATAACAGCGCACAAACACATAATAATAATAACATATAAAACAGAATTGCATACTAAATATTGTAAAAAACAATGAATTTGCACTGGTGCTCAACACTAACATTTCATTGGTACTCGCTGCAAAACTTCAACTTTGCATTGATGTTCGGTGCAAAACTTTTAGGCCCCATGCACACGAGAAGCAAATGCAAACACATGTAAACTCAAGTTTTGCAGCGTTTTGCCGCGTTCAGCTGCGTTTTACCGCGTTTGCGGCTATCAGCGTTTATAACAAAGACATTGTAGACCCTCCCAAAGCTTTGAAACGCAAAAACGTTTGCGTCTGAACCCAAAATTTTGCTTCTGAAAAAACGAGCCTAAACCCAACTGCTTTAAAACGCAAAAAAACGTGAATGTGTGCATGGACACATAGGATAACATTACATGTGTTCAGGGGCAGTTGAAAAAAATGCCCAAATGCCTCTGAACTCGAGTTTACCAGCATCTCGTGTGCATGGGGCCTTAAAGTGTTAGTCCACCTTTATAGAAAAAATGTAAATGTGAACTAACACCGGACACCCTCCCAACCCCACCCCACTGGCCTCCGCTGTACTTACCTCCAAAGCTACCGAGCTGTCAGCACCCACGCAGCCGCTCCAGCGGTCCGGGGATTTGAAATCCCCGCTCTTCTCTATCTACGCTTTCAACATGGACCAGATTGATTCTGATTAGTCAGTGCCAGTCACAGGACCAGTGCTGACCAATCAGAATCGATCTGGTCCATGCTGGAAGTGCTGACAGAAGAGGGAGAGGCTGTGGGGATTACAGCTCAGCAACCGCAGAGGTAAGTACAGAGGGGACCAGGGTGGGGCGGGAAGGTTGTCTGGTTAGTTGACCTTTACATTTTTTCTGTAAAGGTGAGCTAACCCTTTCACTTTGCATCGGCGAGCATTGAAAAACAAAAATGTCATTTGCGTACAGTGTTGCATGACCGAGCAATTGCCACTTAAAGTAGCACAGTGCTGAATAGCAAAAAATGGTCAAGTGGTTAAAGTGCACTTATCGTTTAACTGGTGAAAATATACACCATTGTATGCATTATGTGAAAAGGTTAATTGCATTGACACCTAACATACCTATCTATTAGTGTTGCTCACGAATATTCGTATTGCGAATATTCGGCTCGAATATGGCATATTCGAGTATTCGCGATATATTTCGAATTTCGCAATGAATATTCGCAATTCCGAATATTCGCATTTTTTCAATTTTATTTTTAAAACAGATCACATCCTATCGACGTCTAAAAGCATTGCTGGTATGATTAGAGACCCTGGGCCGAGTAGCTAAGCTGAGGCGATCCTTTTATGTTGCCGAATATAAAAAAAAAAAATTGCGAATTTTTGCTAATGCGAATGCGAAAATGATTGCGAATTTTCGATAACTGTGGTAGGAGAACTCTGATTGTCTCTGATGCAAAAGGGGGGGGCTTTGTGTATGTGTATGTTATGAATATTTGTATGTTTGATATTATTTTTTTTTGTAAGAAGGAAAAAATTGCGCATACCTTAAAAAAAGGGGAGAATACAGCAGCAACTCAAAAATGTTATACAACATAAATTAATACAAGACAGAAAATGGAGTTGCTCTACAAGAATAAAAAATATGTCTAGTGACAAGACATGTGGGCAAATTATAAAATAAGCAAGCGCAAATAACTTGTGAAATACACAGTGAAACAAATATATAAAGAAATATAGTCCCAATAATCTTTCATAAAAATGTCTTTGATATGTGAAGTGAAAAAAAGTCCAAATCATGCAGCATGAACGTGTTCAATCTTCAAGGTGTTTGATTGACAAACGGCTGTGACAGATGGATAGAGTAAAGAATCACCACCAATGCAAAACACTTTTTATTTTCTATTGTAAAATATCAAGAATATTCTGAGCCAATCAGAGTGCTCCTTCCGCATTTGCCGAATATTCGCAATTATTTTGTATTGTAAAATATCAAGAATATTCTGAGCCAATCAGAGTGCTCCTTCCGCATTTGCCGAATATTCGCAATTATTTTGTATTGTAAAATATCAAGAATATTCTGAGCCAATCAGAGTGCTCCTTCCGCATTTGCCGAATATTCGCAATTATTTTGTATTGTAAAATATCAAGAATATTCTGAGCCAATCAGAGTGCTCCTACCGCAGTTATCGAAAATTCGCAATTATTTTCGCATTCGCAATAGCGAAAATTCGCAATCATTTCATTTCGATAAAATATCACGAATATTCGAATTTAGCGAATATATCTCGAATATTCGACTATATATTCGAGATATATCGCGAAATTGAATATGGCGTATTCTGCTCAACACTACTATCTATGTCTATACTCACACTGAGATATCTGAGTGGGCAATAAAATGACTGTTGGCACTTTTCCTGGAAAGACCGTACAGGAAGTCTGCTGTATATTGAACAAAATAACTCCTAGAAAATATCTTTAACATTTTAATATCCTGTGTACTTATAGTCTTCTGGATTTTTACATGTATTTCATGTTATTAAACTAAGTGATTGTCTACAAATTTCACATCTGTTTGACCTGAACATAAGTGCACGTATTTGGAAGAATATAAAATTATAGGAAAACGTATGTTGCCATGGAAATGATCATAAATAAAATTTTGGTCACTTTCCTTGCACTTGGGGGTCTTGTACTATGGACACTAGGGGGCAGATTCACATAGCCGCTGTAACTTAGTTTTGGCTGGTTCAAATCCTGGAAGAATTTGTGCCGTAAGTTACGGCGGCGTAGTGTATCTCTGGCGGCGGAATTCAAATCGGCGATTAGGGGGCGTGTTTCATTTAAATGAAGCACGTCCCCGCGCCGAATGAACTGCGCATGCTCCGTTTCTAAATTTCCCGCCATGCATTGCGCGAAATGACGTCGCAAGGACGTCATTTTTTAAACTTAGACATGAATTACGTCCATCCCGATTCACGGACGACTTACGCAAAAAAAAGAAAAAATTCAAATTTTGACGCGGGAACGACGGCCATACTTAACATGGCAAATCTAACTATACGCCTGCAAAAAAGCAGCTTTAACTATACGCCGAAAAAAGCCGACTGGAGACGACGTAAGAGAATGCGACGACCGCGCGTATGTTCGTGGATCGTCGGAAATAGCTAATTTGCATACCCAACGCGGAAAACGACATGAACGCCACCCAGCGGACGCCAAAGTATTGCATCTTAGATCCGAAAGGCGTACGAGGACGTATACCTGTCGGATCTAACCCAGATGCCGTTGTATCTTGGTTTGAGGATTCAAACCAAAGATACGGCGCGGGTAATTTGAAAGTACGCCGGCGTATCAGTAGATACGCCGGCGTACTCTGTCTGTGGATCTGCCCCTTGGCATGCAATGTCAGAGTATGTTTACACTTGGCATCAACAGCATTGTGCAGGCATGCGGTAGTAACAAAACAACGAGAAAAGCACGCTGATAAAAATCATGATTAATTACGATCAAAAAAAACAATGTCCTTTACCATATCTCCTTTTAGCACTATCATTACTCCTATACGGCCTTCCCACATCTCTTGTGACTCAGTCATACACATTTAAGCTATTGTTACAATAGCAACTATGCCCTTGTATCTACTGTACACCTTACATTTTCCCACCTTTATATTTCCCGTGGGTCCTGCCACCGCCAAGGTTGACTGTTTGTATTAAAAGATCCCAATAAATAATAACAACGTTTTTTTTTTAAATTACAACAGTACAGATTTGGTGATACACTACAACCTACATGACTATCAGCAAAAATAAATTGTTCCCAAAGATGAAAACAGTGCAGCATAACCTATTACTATGTGCTACCGACAGACACAGTCTCCTGCCTGTGGTTGTCACTTAGCCTGACAATTTTGGCAGTAAAACTATAAAAAAGGGAATATATTGTCATCACTTGTGTTTGACTGATGCGTTAGGGAAGTAAGACATTCAAGCGTGACTACTGTTTTATTTTTATTTTATGATTACGGCTTTAACAAAGGCAATCATGTAAGCCCCAGGATGCAACAAAGTAGCATTTCCATGAGAGTGGACAGTGATACTGCCAATTTGTGGCAATTCAAGGCTTCATGGGGGGCGTGGCCGGACTGGGCAAGAAGATGGACGCTTGAGTGCTGAGCTCCTGCCACCTCAGAGCAATTAGCCTCCATTAGCAGTGTTCCGACACCCCACTTGTAATTGCCGTGATGGGAACTTCATCGAGGCACACCTCAACCTCTCGCTCCCGCTCCCCGAGGGCACCGGCGGACTCCCAGGGACAAAACATACCGGACATGTTCCGATCATCAAGGGGGAACATGGCGTCTTCCCGCCTCAACACTGCCCAGCACACGGCGCCTAACTCTCAAAATGCCGCATCGGAAATTATACTAACGGCACCTTCGGTCCCCTCTTTCCCGTCACCGGCAGACAGCCTACGACCTGATGTCCCGTTGCCTCAACTGAACATCCTGGACCTCCGAGCCATAGCAACGGACATCAAGGACACTCTCTCGGCGGCCATCGCGGACCTGCGAATTGATATCCGCTCCCTCACAGATAGGGTGGCGGTGACTGAAAAATCGCTGGAGGCCCACGACCAGGTGCTGACCAGAACCACCACCAAAGTTGATGATCACACCCTCCAGCTCCGGGACGTCAACAGGCATTTGGAGGACCTGGACAATCGTGGACGCCGCCGGAACCTGAGAATACGCGGCCTGCCTGAGTCGGTGGAAGGGGACCAGGTTCAACGCGAAGTGACTGACATCTTCAACGGCATCCTGGGCAGACCCCCGCAAACCCCTATACCCATGGAAAGGATTCATCGTGCCCTGCGCCCTAAGGGCAAAGACACAGACCCACCCAGGGACGTGGTGTGCTGCCTGGTGGACTACAGGCTTAAGGAGGACATCTTGCAGAGAGCTAGAAGCCAGAGGCTCCTGCATGAGGGGACCCCGATCCAGCTATACCAGGACCTGTCGGGGATCACTCTCCAACACCGCCGGGACCTGCGTCCACTGCTGGACGCCCTTAGAGCTCAAGATACCCGCTACAAGTGGAAGTATCCCTTCTGCCTGTCGGCTACACATCGCGGCAAAACGGCCCTATTGAAAGTTCCAGAGGATCTCCCTAATTTTTGCGAGGCTATGGGCCTGCCTTTGATATCAGTGCCAGACTGGTACGCCCCGTATCGCAGGTCAGTGGGCAGATGGAGCAAACCATCGGAGGTCCCGATGGACACCCAAGCCACCCGATACCGCAGGCGCAGGTCTCCGTCAGACCAGAGGCACCCTCCCGGCTCCTATGACCCCAGAGAATCCCGTGGCTCTCCAGCAGCTCCGGGTGCCCGGCGAGCAAGAAGAGACTACTAACGCCACACAAGCAGGTACAATGTTTGAGACTGTGTCTAGTTGACTATCACTGTTTGACTGTTTTACAACCGGACGGCCTAACTTCCAGGTTTTTACACTGGCTTTGTCAGCGTTAGTTCTGGACTGTCCAGTGGATGTACCCCCTCAGAAGCCCAACAGCGAAGGGCGGTGTCACTATAGACTTGATCTGCGACAGCCCTGTACTCTTCCCGCCTTCTATCCAGCATGACGACGTAGAGACCGTCGCGTCAAGCGTCACAGAACCGCGCAAACTCCATCGCATACTACAATGCCCAAGATGCCTAGCGGGAACACGTCACGAGTGCGCTCCAGACACGCCCAGGCATTCCCCAGCCTTGCAGCACTTCCTGTATCGCCCTGAGGTCCGCCGAGCGGTCACCGGAGTGGCCGCCACACCCCAGCGACACCGTGACTCCAGAGACTGCTCCTCATGTCACAGCCGCATGTCATCACAGACGCTGCTGCCCCCGAACCGGGCGGGCGCTCCTCCCCCCCCTCGCTCACCAGCCCGGAACTTCAGATGACTAACACAGGGAATCGCCCCCCCTCACCACGGCCCCCTGTACCTATACACCCCTTAGAGGGATCTCCCTCTTTTGGGAACTCGTTCCACACCGGCTGACTTTAGAGTGCAGTGCAGTATGTTGCAGAGATCCGTCTTGCATTGCCCTCCAGCTCCCGGATACATCAGGACATCACTCTGTCAAGCTCAGCAGGTCATCAGCTGTCTTTCCTTACTCACCAGGTTGCCATCCTGAAGCACGGGGCGAAGCGATGGTGCCCCCACCCTAGTACTGGACTCACCGTAATAGGTAGTATACGTGGGGGACTCGGAGTATTCCGGCATAAACTTATACACTCTGAAATGGGGGGGGGGGGGAATATGCTGATTGTTATTAATTACTGGCCCCCTCATAGGGCCCGACTAGGGGTAGACCGCACAGGGCATTCTTTAATTCCTTAATGTGTTTACTGTTTTGAATGTCTCTACACGGCTGATTGTATATACTTGAGGGCGTCACTGAGGGGAGGGATGACTCTAAAATCTCGGCGTATGCGATCTTCGTTGCGGTCTGCCGTCTCGCGCCAGGGAGCGGAATATCGGCCCTGCTCTTAGTCGCGCGAACCCCTGAGGCTAAGGGGTGAGCCCTAGATATGGCCCGAAGGGCTGCCCCCGATAGGTGTGAAGGGCCCTGGAGGGTGGGCATGGAACGAGTGGGGGCAGATGGCTAATTACGGCATAGGGTTTAACTACCTCCTGTCAAAAAAAGGCGTAGGGCGCGACCCCATAGACTGACGGTGCCTTGCTCCCGCACGTTCCCGACATACCTGCCGGGATGGCTATCATACCCCGTAGAACTGATTGCATGGTTAACACACCTGCTCTGAGGTGGCATACAGTTACTCCCTCCTACTTTAGATAGTTATTGTTATTGTTACATACCTCGAACTAGTTGCTCGGATCCTATCGGTTGCCCAGGGCCTGGTCGACCCCCACACAGTGGTGGTCTGGTGTTCTGACACTCCGGCTGGAGTGGAGGAGCGCGGTACACTCTGTACCTCACCGATTGGTTCCTTAAAAAGTGGGTGATTGGACGTAGTCCTTTCCCCAATCGGTTACATTGCCTGTTAGGCCTGTAGGGCGCAGGCACCTATAGACCCTTCAACTCTTCCCCCCCCCCCCCATTCCTCATCCCCCCCCCCCTTTTTTTTTTTTTCTTCACTGCTCCACGCAATGCTAGGCACACATACTAGCTCACTGCCGGACCCGGCAGGGGCACAGCCCCTGGAACACCTTAAACTGTATTCGCTAAACGCTCGCGGACTTAACACCCCCGAAAAGCGCTCCCGAATCCTAGATCTGCTCAGAAAAGAGAGACCGCAGATCGCTTTACTACAAGAGACCCATTTCAGGTCCGACAGCATCCCTAAATTACAAGACCGCAACTACCCAACAGCTTACCATGCCTCAAACGACGTTGCAAAGTCAAAAGGGGTCTCCATTCTACTATCCAGACACTGCCCCTTACTAGTTACAGAAGTTCAGCGGGACCCAATGGGTAGATTTCTTTTCATTAAGGGTACCATACATGACTTACCATACACGATCGCAAATATTTATGCTCCTAACTCACAACAGGTTTCCTTCTTTCGCGCGGTTTTGTATCAATTGACTGCCTTCCAATCTGGCACATTAGTCATTGGGGGCGACTTTAATGTGCCTCTGACACCCGCGCTTGACACATCTAACGGTTCCTCCTGCCTGACCTACAGGGCGTTGCGAGCAATAAAAACACAACTGGCGACGCTCACTTTACACGACGCCTGGCGCACACTCCATCCGAATGTCAAGGATTTTACGTACTTTTCCTCTTTGCATAATAAGTACTCGCGTTTGGACTACTTTTTTATCTCGCAGAACGATCTCACCTCCCTCGCTTCCACAACTATTGGGCCCATGCTGCTGTCTGATCATCACCCAATCTCAGTAACTTTGACGATCCCTTCCTACCGCACTAGATCGGGGATCTGGAGACTGTATGACTCCCTGTTGCTCGACCCGGACAACTCCAGACAGGCTTCTGAAACCCTAGCACATTACTTCAGGGAAAATGGGGCGGGTGAATCATCACAGACCACGATCTGGGCGGCGCACAAGTGCGTAATCCGGGGGGTTTTTATCTCGCTGCTCGCCAAGCGCAACAAGCTACGGAAAACACACATACTTGCACTAACTGACCGAATTGCGCGACTTGAAAGCGCCCACAAACGCACGTTAGCGACAAGCACGCACACTGAACTGCTAGCGGCCAGGGAAGAACTCCTGGAGGAAATCCAGAAATCTCTGAAACGTAGATATGCCCTGACTAATAAACTCTTCTACCAGTTCGGGAACAAGGCAGGGAAGCTCTTAGCGTCGGCGCTCCAGAAAAAAAGAGCAGCTCATAGAATACACTCTATATCGTCCTCGTCGGGGACCACAGTTACGAACTCGGATGACATCGCGGCCCAATTCATGCAATACTTCTCTAAACTCTACAACTTGCCCACACAACCGACCCCTACCCTTGCGGCTACCCGTCGTACGCTTATTGACCAATTCCTAACGGAATACAGCCCCGTCATTGACCCACTGGACGACTGGTCACAATTGGACGCCCCCATTACGATGGAGGAAGCCCAGGGCGCCCTAAAACAAATGAAAGCTGGGAAAAGCCCAGGCCCGGATGGCCTACCGGTTTGTTACTACAAGACTTTTGCCGACGTACTTCTTCCACACTTTCTGACTGTATTTAATGTTCTCCCGACCTCCACTCAGCACGCAAAAGACCTACTTAATGCACACATCTCCCTAATTCCCAAACCGGGCAAAGACGCCTCCCTAGTATCGAGCTACCGGCCAATCTCGCTGCTCAATGTCGACGTGAAACTTTACGCCAAAATCCTAGCGAACCGCTTGCTCCCACTCCTCCCTAACATCATCTCTTTAGACCAGGTAGGTTTTGTCCCTGGAAGGGAAGCCAGGGACAACACCATAAAGGCGCTTAATATACATCACTGGTTGAAGTCCTCCAAGGGGAGGGGATTCCTCCTCTCCTTGGACGCGGAGAAGGCGTTTGACAGAGTGGCTTGGGACTACATGGAGGCAGTACTTGGAAGACTGGGTCTTCCGCCGCGCCTTATCCAGATGATTATGGCACTGTACTCTGCTCCGACGGCCTGTGTCAGAGTAAATGGCCGGCTGTCAAACGCCTTCTCCCTCACAAATGGCATGCGACAAGGATGCCCCCTATCCCCAATAATTTTTGTACTCACAATGGAACCATTATTGCGTAGACTGCGTGATAACCCAACGATTAAGGGCATTGAGGTGCGCGGTAAATGTTGCAAAGTAGCGGCGTACGCAGATGATGTGCTCTTATTCTTGTCCGACCCTATCACAACCATCCCCAATCTGTTGCTCGACTTCCAGAAGTTCAAACTCCTCTCCAACCTCCAAATAAATTTCGACAAGTCTTTGGCTTTAAATGTGTCCCTCCCAGATTCATTGGTCTCGCACTGCAAGCGATCCTTCCCATTTAGATGGGAGACACGCAGTATTACTTACTTGGGTATCAAAATACCCCCCGACTTGAAGGACCTTTTTGCTCTTAACTTTCTTCCTTCTCTACAGGCTATCAAGGAGGACTTGCAGTGTTGGACCAAAGGTCATCTCTCTTGGTTTGGGAGAGCGGCGGTGATGAAGATGAATGTCCTGCCTAGAATACTGTACCTGCTGCAGGCCATACCGATTGCTTTACCTCAGTCGTTCCTTACTGCTGTCAAACAGTGCTGCAGGGTTTTCCTCTGGGCCGGCCGCCCCCCTCGATTAAGCTGGGATAAATTGATAGTGCCAAAACTAAAAGGAGGTCTGGGACTACCTGACATTACTCTTTACCACAGGGCGTGCCAATTGGTGAGGGTGGTGGATTGGCACCTCCATGCCGGTAACAAGGATTGGGTGGCAGTGGAGAATGAATTTCTATCATTTCCCATCGCTCATCTCCCGTGGATTGAGGCACACTCAGTCCCTAAACCTTGCATGGAGCACCCCCTGATAGGACCCACACTCAGGAACTTTAGAACGGTATGCCGTAAATCTGGTCTGTCACCAGCACCTGGACCGATGACTCCCCTGATTCTTAACCCAGACTTCCCTCCTAGCATTGCGGCCAGCGACCCCACAGTGACCCCCGACCCCACTCAGGCGTGTGCTAGTCACTTCTTTCGAAACGGAACCTTGCTCTCCCAGACCGAAATGACCTCCGCGCTCCCACAGTTGACTATACCATTCTTTAAATTTCTCCAAATAAGACATTTCCTGGGCGGTGCCCGGACGCCCATGATATGGTCCCGGGACTTAGCCCCGATAGAACAGATATGTGCTACAAACCGGCCACAACGCCATTTGATCTCCACGCTATACTCCCTGCTACTGTCTAAGGTGCCTCCCACTGACCAGTTCCAATCATCGTGGAACTCAGACCTCTCTCTTGACCTGTCAGACGAAGACTGGGACCGCATTTGGGAACATGCCCACAAGGGATCAGTCAATGTGTCGGCCCAGGAGAATAGATACAAACTATGTACGCGCTGGTACCGCACCCCGGAAAAATTACATAAAATCTTCCCTGCAGTTCCCGCGGCTTGCTGGCGGTGTGGTAAGGACACGGGCTCGCTCCTCCACATATGGTGGGATTGCCCCGTGATAGTGCCGTTTTGGAAGGCGGTCCACGAGAGTATCATTCAGATCACTACATATTATTTAGAGTTCTCGCCGGCACAGTACCTATTGCACCATACAGTCGTACCTCGGAATCACTACCGTAAGTCCCTAACATTACACTTGGTCAATGCCGCCACACAGTGTGTCCCCTTGAGATGGAAATCTACATCTGCCCCCACCCTGCATGACTGGCACCTTCGGGTGCAGAAAATAGACGACATGGAACAACTCATCCATCGTGCCAATGACACACATGACAAATACCGAGAAACGTGGGCGTGCTGGACCCATTACAGGGAATCCGGTGCCTTGGTGGACCCACCATCCCCTACAGACGTATCCGCGAACCTGCCTTTGGGACAGTGATGTCTCTGTCCCACAGCTAGATGGTCTCCTGTCTCCTCCCGGCTTGAGGTTCCTGCCACTACCCCCCCCCCCCCTTTTTTTTTTTTTTCCTCCCCTTTCCCGCTCTCCCCCCCCCGTTTCCCTTACCCCTTACCCACATCGCTTACTGCCGGTGTCCTGATCCGGGGGCCCGCTCCACCCACAAACAGCTCATTTCGGGGTTGACGGTTGGGGAGGGCCCTGGATGGGCGCGGGAATTTTTTAGGTGTCCTGTTAAGCTCCTCTACCACAGACTTATAGAGGTGGCCCGACCTCTTGTTTTCAGGATATTATGGTATCATTTCTGTACTGTTCTTTTGTTTCTTTTATGTATTTATGATTGACACAGTCTGACCTTACTTATATGTACCTTGCCCTGTACTTCACATATTGGACTACTGGTTGCATCCAGTAAGAGCAATGGTTGTATATCTTGCTGAATCCTCAATAAAAATGTTTTTGAAAAAAAAAAAAAAAATTCAAGGCTTCATTCGTTCTGTCCTCGAAATCAGCCATTTTCAATTAGGGTGTCCAGGCACCCTGGGGTGCCTTGAGGTTTCTTAAGAGAGATAAAGATAAAAGGTCTGCGGTCACCGGTGATACACCTCCATCCCTATATGCATATGCAGAAAAAGAGTCGCCCTTGGGACTTTAAATGAGGTGGTCACAGTTTGCCACTGAGTAACAAAAATAGTAACGGTATAATTTTTTTATTAAAATAGATGTACATACATGAATAATACAGCATGGTAGCTCAGCCAATGGATTTGCACATAATAAAAGGTAATTAAAATTGATACAAACGTTATACAATGCAGTATATACAAATGCACGCATCAGAAAACCCAACGCACGTTTCGCGAGATCATTGCTCGCTCATCAGGGGTGGATGCAGATGGAATGTATCTAAAATAGATAAAGAAATGTGTCACAGTGGTAAATGCAAGATCAATGGCAGAATGGGCCAGAAAAAACTGGCCCAATACTTACCAATGAACAAAGTCAGTGTCTCCATTGCTGAACCCCCAAATGGACGGCAACAGCCAAAGTGTGGCACGGGAGCTGAGGGGGAGAAAGCAGACACAGATACCCCCAGGGAAGACGTCAAGCGGCAGACATGGCATGGGTAAAGGTGAATGGTCCTAAGTGTCTCAGTTTGCGACTTGATAGATATCAGCTGTAAACATAATTGTATGTGTCTCAATGATTTGCCAAAATTAGTAGGATAAATGTCAAGGTATATAGTATAAAAGTATTTTTGTGAGAGCATGTATGCTCTGACATGAGTATGTATATCAAACCTTACTAACAAAGCAAAGTAGACAAAAGTTATACTGAGACAATTAGGACCATTCACCTTTACCCATGCCATGTCTGCCGCTTGACGTCCTCCCTGGAGGTATCTGTGTCTGCTTTCTCCCCCTCAGCTCCCGTGCCACACTTTGGCTGCTGCTGTCCATTTGGGGGTTCAGCAATGGAGACACTGACTTTGTTCATTAGTAAGTATTGGGCCAGTTTTTTCTGGCCCATTCTGCCATTGATCTTGCATTTACCACTGTGACACATCTCTTTATCTATTTTAGATACATTCCATCTGCATCCACCCCTGATGAGCGAGCAATGATCTCGCGAAACGTGCGTCAGGTTTTCTGATGCATGCATTTGTATATACTGCATTGTATAACGTTTGTATCAATTTTAATTACCTTTTATTATGTGCAAATCCATTGGCTGAGCTACCATGCTGTATTATTCATGTATGTACATCTATTTTAATAAAAAATTTATACTGTTACTATTTTTGTTACTCAGTGGCAAACTGTGACCACCTCATTTAAAGTCCCAAGGGCGACTCTTTTTCTGCATGAGGTTTCTTAAGGGGTGTCTTTCCAAAATGCTTATAAATTGCCCAACAATTGTATACAAGCCGGTGCGTGGATAAAGCCTGCCTTTACACAAAGCCACAGGTTTTCATTGTACACCATTACAGCCTTCTAACTGCCAACTTCCTAATGACCAATGACATCATCAGTTAATAATGGCATATTGACCTCATTAAATTCTGCAGTGCATGTGTGGTGTGCTGACTATTTCTTAAAAGTGGGTTAACACATTTGTCATTGCTATCTGTGTCCTCACTGGGAATCTCAGTTAACTTACTGTGGGGTCAGATCATATGGGCAAGGAAAGGGGAAACTGAAAACCTCAGAGAAGTTCATACTCATATTATCCAATTGTATATGTATATATATATATATATATATATATATATATATATATACATATATATATATATATATATATATACACACACACACTATATTGTCAAAAGCATTGGGACACCTGCCTTTACACGCACATGAACTTTAATAGCATCCCACTCTTAGTCCGTAGGGTACAATATTGAGCTGGCCCACCCTCTGCGGCTATTACAGCTTCAATTTTCCTGGGAAGGCTGTCCACAAGGTTTAGGAGTGTGTCTATGGGAATGTTTGACCATTCTTCCAGAAGCAAATTTGCGAGGTCAGACACTGATGTTGGACAAGGCTCACAGTCTCCTCTCTAATTCATCCCAAAGATGTTCTATCAGGTTGAGGTTAGGACTCTGTACAGGCCAGTAAAATTCTTCCACCCTCAACTCGCTCAACCATGTCTTTATGGACCTTGCTTTGTGCACTGGTGCGCAGTCATTTTGAAACAGGAAGGGGCCATCCCCAAACTGTTCCCACAAAGTTAGGAGCATGAAATTGTCCAAAATGTCTTGGTATGCTGACGCCTTAAGAGTTCCCTTTACTGAAACTAAGGGGCCTAGCCCAACCCCTGAAAAAACCCACACCATTATCCCCCCCTCCATAATGCCCCATAACCCTCCCTTCACCAAATGATTTGGAGGGGTGGCCATATAGTGGCAATATTGGTTGGATGAACGAGTTTGGGGTGGAGGAACTTGACTGGCCTGACCTCAACCTGATAGAACACCTTTGGGAGGAATTAGAGTCCAACTTCAATGCCTGACCTCACAAATGTGCATCTGGAAGAATGGTCAAACATTCCCATAGACACACTCCTAAATGTTGTGGACTGCCTTTCCAGAAGAGTTGAAATTTTTATAGCTGCAAAGGGTGGGCCAACGCAATATTGAACCCAGCGGACTACACGTGCGTGTAAAGGCAGGTGTCCCAATACTTTGACAATATAGTGTGTGTGTGTGTATATATATATATATATATATATATATATATATATATATATATATATATATATATATATATATATATATATATGTATAATATCTCACAAAAGTGACTACACCCCTCACATTTTTGTAAATATTTGATTATATCTATATGTGACAACACTGAAGTACAGCTTGTATAACAGTGGAAATTTGCTGTCCCCTCAAAATAACTCAACACACAGCCATTAATGTCTAAACCGCTGGCAACATAAGTAAGTACACCCCTAAGTGAAAATGTCCAAATTGGGCCCTCCCCGGTGTCACGTGACTTGTTAGTGTTACAAGGTCTCAGGTGTAAATGGGGAGCAGGTGTGCTAAATTTGGTGTTATCGCTCTCACTCTCATACTGTTCACTGGAAGTTCAACATGGTACCTCATGGCAAAGAATTCTCAGAGGATCGCAAAAAAAGAATTGTTGCTCTAAGCCTAGGTTCACATTGGAGCAATTTGTCATGCGATTTGAGAGATCAAATCGCATGACAAGTCGCAGCCTATTGGCGGCAATGGCACTGTTCCAATCGGTGCGACACCGATTTTGCCACGCCGCACAGATTTTCAAAAGTAGTTCCTGCACTACTTTTGCCGATTTCAGGTGCGTTTTCTATAGACATCTGTGTATAAAGCCACACAAATGTCTATCAAGTAGCACCTGAAATCGCGCTGACCTTGCTACTTTGAAATCGCGCTACTTCAAGTAAAGTAGCACGATTTCAAAGTAGCATCAGTGTGAATCAGGGCTAAAACATACATACATAAAGATGGCCTAGGCTAAAGGAAGATTGGCAAGACCCTGAAACTGAGCTGCAGCATGGTGGCCAAGACCATACTGCGATTTAACAGGACAGGTTCCACTCAGAACAGGCCTCACCATGGTCGACCAAAGATATTAAGTGCACATGCTCAGTGTCATCATATCCAGCGTTTGTCTTTGGGAAATAGATGTATGAGTGCTGCCAGCATTTCTGCGAGGTTGAAGGGGTGGGGGGTCAGCCTGTCAATGCTCAGACCATATGCCGCGCTCTGCATCAAATTGGTCTGCATGGCTGTCACCCCAGAAGGAAGCCTCTTCTAAAGATGATGCACAAAAAAGCCCTCAAACAGTTTGCTGAAGACAAGCAGACTAAGGACATGGATTACTGGAACCATGTCCTGTGGTCTGATGAGACCAAGATAAACGTATTTGCTTCCGATGGTGTCAAGCATGTGTGGCGGCAACCAGGTGAGGAGTACAAAGAAGTGTGTCTTGCCTACAGTCAAGCATGGTGGTGGGAGTGCCATGGTCTGGGGCTGCATGAGTACTGTTGGCACTGGGGAGCTACAGTCTATTGAGGAAACCATGAATGCCAACATGTACTGTGACATACTAAAGCAAAGCATGATCCCCTCCCTTCAGAGACTGGACCGCAGGGCAGTATTCCAACATGATAATGACCCCCAACACACCTCCAAGACGACCACTGCCTTGCAAAAGAAGCTGAAGGTAAAGGTAATGGACTGGCCAAGCATATCTCCAGACCTAAACCCTATCGAGCATCTGTGGGGCATCCTCAAACGGAAGGTGGAAGAGCGCAATGTCTCTAACATCCACCATTTACGTGATGTCGTCATGGAGGAGTGGAAGAGGACTCCAGTGGCAACCTGTGAAGCTCTGGTGAACTCCATGCCCAAGAGGGTTAAGGCAGTGCTGGAAAATAATGGTGGCCACTCAAAATAATGACACTTTGGATACAATTTGGACATTTTCACTTAGGGGTGTACTCACTTTTGTTGCCAGCGGTTTAGACATTAACCACTTAAGACCCGGACCAAAATGCAGGTAAAGGACCCGGCCAGTTTTTGCGATTTGGCACTGCGTCGCTTTAACTGACGTGGTTCCCAAACAAAATTGGCATCCTTTTTCCCCCACAAATAGAGCTTTCTTTTGGTGGTATTTGATCACCTCTGCGTTTTTTTTTTTTGCGCTATAAACAAAAATAGAGCGACAATTTTGATAATCAATATTTTTTCCTTTTTGCTATAATAAATATCCCCAAAAATATATAAAAAAAAACGTTTTTTTCCTCAGTTTAGGCCGATACGTATTCTACTACCTATTTTTGGTAAAAAAAATCGCAATAAGCGTTTATCGATTGGTTTGCGCAAAATTTATAGTGTTTACAAAATAGGGGATAGTTTTATTGCATTTTTATTAATATTTTTTTTTTTACTACTAATGGCAGCGATCAGCGATTTTTTCCGTGACTGCGACATTATGGCGGACACATCAGACAATTTTGACACTTTTTTGACACAATTTTTGGGACAATTGTCATTTTCACAGCAAAAAATGCTATGTAAATGCATTGTATACTGTGAAAATGACAATTGCAGTTTGGGAGTTAACAACTAGGGGGCTCTGAAGGGGTTAAGTGTGACCTCATATGTGTTTCTAACTGTAGGGGGGCGTGGCTGGACGTGTGACGTCATTGATCGTGCTTGCCTATATAAGGAAACAGACGATCAATGACAGCGCCACAGTGAAGAACGGGGGAAGCTGTGTTTACACACAGCTCTCCTCGTTCTTCAGCTCCGGGGACCGATCGCGGGACTGCAGCTGCGATCGGATCCGCGGGTCCCGCGGCCGTGGTCACGGAGCTTCGGACCGAGTTGCGGGCACGCGCCTGCGACCCACGGCTGGGCACTTAAAGAGGACGTACAGGTATGTGCTTGTGCCCAGCCGTGTCATTCTGCCGACGTATATGTGCAGGAGGCGGTCCTTAAGTGGTTAATGGCTGTGTGTTGAGTTATTTTAAGGGGACAGCAAATGTACACTGTTATACAAGCTGTACACTCACTACTTTACATTGTAGCAAAGTGTAATTTCTTCAGTGTTGTCACATATAGATATAATCAAATATTTACAAAAATGTGAGGGGTGTACTCACTTTTGTGAGATACTGTATATATAGCATTCTACTTTTACTATATTTTCGTTCTTGTTATCCCACACATTTATACACCTACAATAACAGATATCCACTTATTGTAAAAACACCATTCCTATATTTATGACTGAATAACATTTTTAATATCACGATCTTTCAGTTTAAACTCCTTTAGATTGGATTTTTTTTTATATATATATAAATATTTTTTTCACCCATATAAGTACAATTATTTTATTTAATCACTTCTTCATTTATTCCATTTAAGAGATGAGTACACTTGTGCTAGTCCCTAATTAAAAACTAATTTACATAAACCAATTCATAGAAATAATATCATTCACACTAGAAGCACGTAGCAGGGTTAATGTGCAGCGTACTAAAATAAGCGTAACGTTAACAAATTGTGCTATTCACATGGTTACCTGCAGTGTTCAAATAAGTATGTGAACTTCTAGACAGTATATGCTCCATTCACACTGGACGCTTAAAAAAGCTATAAAAACACCAGCCGCTTTGCAGGGAGCCTTTCAACTTTTTTGAACGTTTTTGCAATATCGTTTATTAGCGTTTTTCAGCGTTTTTTAGCTTTTTTTTTTCAATGGGTCAAAAAACGCGAAAGAATTCTGGTGAACTTCGTTTTTGAGCGATTTTAGCAATTTTTGACGCCAAAAAAAAAGGAATTTGAACGCGATTTTTGGGCGTTCAGAAAAAAGCCCATAAACTCCACTGCTCATTAACTGGTTGCTGACCAGCCCCTGCAGTTCTACGGCTGCAGGTCGGCTCTCCTGCGCGAGAGCCCGTAGCTCTACGTCGGCAGGCGAAGCGGCAACGCGCACGCCCCCAGCTCGCTCCTAGCTCCCGCGCACGTGCCCAGCGGTCGCGATCACCGCCGGGCACCTGCGATCGCTCGTTACAGAGCGAGAATCGGGAGTTGTGTGTGTAAACACACAGCTCCCGGTCCTGTCAGGGGAGAAATGTCTGACCGTCTGTTCATACAATGTATGAACTGCGATCAGTCATTTCCCCTAGTGAGTCCACCCCCAATGCATTTTTATAGCACTGATCGCTATTAAAAATGCAAATGGTCCCAAAAATGTGTCGAAAGTGTTCGAAGTGTCCGCCATAATGTCGCAGTACCGATAAAAAATCGCTGATCGCCGCCATTACTAGTAAAAAAAAAATATTAATAAAAATGCCATAAAACGACCCCCTATTTTGTAAACGCTATAACTTTTGCGCAAACCAATCAATAAACGCTTATTGCGATTTTTTTTACGAAAAATATGTAAAAGAATGCGTATGGGCCTAAACTGAGGAAAAAACATATTTTTTTATAAATTTTTTGGGGATATTTATTATAATAAAAAGTAAAAAATATTCATTTTTTTCAAAATTCTCGCTCTATTTTTGTTTATAGCGCAAAAACTGAAAACCGCAGAGGTAATCTAATACCACCAAAAGAAGGCTCTATTTCTGGGAAAAAAAGGACGGCAATTTTGTCTGGGAGCCACGTCGCACGACCGCGCAATTGTCAGTTAAATCGACGCAGTGCCGAATCGCAAAAAGTGCTCTGGTCTTTGACCAGCAATATGGTCCGGGGGTTAAGTGGTTAAAGCTGTAAAACGTCCATGGTTGCATGGACTCATAGGCTAACATAGAGTAGAGTTTATGGTCTTTGAAAAAAAAACGCCCAAACTCCAATAAACTGCAGTTTATCAGCTCCAGTGTGCATGGAGCCTTATTATGCAGAAAATACATGTTGACTCGTGTAAACTTACAAAAACAACTGTAAGCTGAAATATATGGGAACTCATGCATGCAAATTGATTGTTAACTAACATACACACTTGTAAAGCACATAAAATGAATTAGAAAAAAATTATAAGAACTGAGGTCAATACACAAGGTTTTTAAAGGTCAGTTCTTTACTTCACCATGAATAAAAAATAAATAATTGTAAATGTTTTACAGGGCTGGATTTCTGCATAACCAACATAGACCATGGTTCAGAGCCCCAGGGTTCCCAAGGGTTGCACACAGCCACCCGCGCACTTTTTTCCCCTTAAAATCAGGGGGAAATCGTGGGTGCGCGATATACGCCGATCCCCGCTTTCTCTGAGCCCCTAGCCTAGAGCCGAGCCGAGAGTACTGCGCACTCGGCTAGGCTCGGCCACGCTCGGCTCTGCCCGCCGCAGCCTAAAGCCGAGCCGAGTGTACTGCGCACTCGGCTAGGCTCGGCCATGCTCGGCTCCGCCCGCAGCCACGCGAGAGGAGCCGAGACAAGCCGAGAGGAGCCGAACAAACAGGAAATCCGGCTCCTCTCGGCTCGCACCAGATCCAAAAACAAACACCGCTGCAACCCCGGGCAAGGTGCGGATGGACTCGCAGACGGACACGCTGGACAGAGACAGACACCTGGATGGAGGCCACAGACAGATACCTCCAAAGCCGCAGACAGACCCGCGCAAGGAAGCCGCTGACGGACACCCACAAAGCTGGACGGACCCCGCGCAAGACCGCAGACGGACGCGGGAAAAGGCCACCGATGGACGCAGGGCAAAAAATGAAATTTTTCTTTTTTTCCCTTAAACTACCTTTCTAAGCTTGGGGTGCACGTTATACGCCGGCGCGCGGTATACCCCGATAAATACGGTATTTATTTATTATGCCTACAGATCACTTACTCTGCATGCGTGGAGCACCTGAACTACATCAAATCCTTGATTCTGATTTAGTCGCCTGTTTTTGGTATACTGACACAAAGAGGGCTATGTGTCTCCTTCAACCTCTCTGCCTCCGGTGTACCATTGTTTGGCTATGATGTCTGACTACAATATGGAGGCTAATCAGTGGTATGGGGTAAGACACAAGACAGTAGCCTTTTTTTTACTACAGTAAGCTATAGAGATTAAAGTAAAATTTTACTTTACTCCAGTAGGTGAAGAGCCGACTGAAATATCTAATATGTTTGGGTCTGACAAACATGTTACTCTCTACGCTTTGGGCCATGAGAGGGAATGGTTAATCGTAGGCGTAAAAGCTGTGAGGATCGTCATTATCTCTTTGTATGGTTCAACTAGACCCATTTGGACATTACCCAGGACCTTCTCTCTATTCCCTAGAGCAGGGATATGCAATTAGCAGACCTCTAGCTGTTGCAGAACTACATGTCCCATGAGGCATAGCAAGACTCTGACGGCCACAAGCATGACACCCAGAGGCAGAAGCATGATGAGACTTGTAGCCATAGGTGTGCGCAGCCTATAGCATTAGGGTGTGCACACCAAAGCTCAAACACACATGCGTGTGTAATATACCGTATATGGCAGTGGGCAAGTCAGTAGGGCTTTGTCAGCAGGGCAGAGATACTGGTGTCAGTGTCTTTTATTTGTATTATTATTATTATTTTTTTTACAATTATTATTTTTTATTATTTTTTTTTAAATATATATATATATATATATATATATTAGGAGCCCTGTTGGGGGGCTTTGGTGAATAATCAGTGGTCTAAACAGACCCCTGATGTCTAACTACTGAGACAGAGAAAGGGACTGAGGACAGAGATTCCCCAGACCCTTTCTCTGCAGCCAGGCAGCAGGGGGAATCTGCACAGTACAGGGTGATTAGGGTGTGCCCAGGCACACCTTACACCCTATGTGCGCACGCCTATGCTTGTAGCGTTGCAATAGCTGGAGGTCCGCTAATTGCATATCCCTACCCTAGATGATAAACATGGTAGAGTGGAAGGAAAGGTCAGTATAAGCTGGGAAGGTGTTCCATAAACATAAATGGCAATCTTGCCAAAGCTTGCATTTTCATGTAATGGAGCAGATAACAGATGCAGATAGAAGTTTGTTAAAACAGTAAGAACTTGCAAGACACTCAACTCAGCCTACTTTAAGAAAACTATTATACTGCTAACCATAGACGTAGGAATTTTGTTGCCAACTGAGCTGATGTTGGCCATGTAAAGCAACAGTGTTTTTCAAGACTATGGGTATCTTACAGGAAGAACTGTCAATGTCCAAAGCAAGTTGCAGGTTGGTGCGGCAAAATTAAATACACAGGGTTCGGTTGCAGAGAACAGAACTTGCATTAATGCAGAATCCAGTAATTCCCCCTAAAAAACTTTGGGAAGGCACCTGACTGGGAACACTCCCGGCAATATCAGCGATGTGTAGCAGAGCAAGTCTCAGATGTGCTGACAGCCTCTGTCTTCAGGGACTAAATGTGGCATGGCTGGTCTGAGTTCAGATGGGGAGGTCTCCAGCAGGATAGCGTGTCCCTATCCTTTCCCTACTCCAAGATGGCTGCTAGAGTCACATGGGATGGCAGCATCCAACCGGATAGCTTCCCCAGTAACCCTAGAAACCATAAAGGAACCATGTTCCTCTTGACTTCCTCTCTCTCTGCTATGCCACTGTGGTTAAGTGCCACCTGCAGTGGAGAAAGTGATCCACATGTCTACAAACAGATTTCTCTTTAACCAATTAAGGACCTTGGCTGTTATCGGCAGCGGGAGAGGGAGGCCCTCTCCCGCCGCCGATAACGGTGATCTCGCTGCGAATCCGCCGAGGAGACCACCGTTATCGTTTACAGGACCGCTCAAAGAAAAGATGGATATCTCGGCTGTGGCAGCAGCTGCTGCCATTTCTGAGATATCCATCTTTAAAAACAGGACGTATATGTACATGAGCGGGTTCTTAAGTGGTTAATGCCATGTACACACAAGCGGTTTTCCTGTCGAGAAAAAAAACAATGGCTTTCCCAACGGAATTCCTCTCAAGTCTGTCTTGCATACACACAGTCACACAAAAGTTCGGCAAACTTTTGAATGCCAAGAACGCGGTGACGTAAAAGACTACGACGAGCCAAGAAAATGAAGTTCAATACTTCTGAACATCCTGACGAGGAAAAAAGAGATCCTGCTCTCTATGTTTTTACAGCAGTTTTCCTGTTGGAAAAAGTCTGATGGAGCGTACACACGGTCGGGATTCCCGACCAAAAGCTCTCATCAGACTTTTTCCAACAGGAAAACCGATCGTGTGTACGGGGCATTAGACTTTTAAACAAAGCAAGCTAAACATGTGAAAAAAATAAATAAATAACATAAACCACTCAAAGGCAGCCAGTCAAAGTTTATAAGAAATGCATCAAGCTGATTCTAATTTATGCATTCTGAGAAATGAAAGTGAAACAGTAAACATATAACAAACAACTTTATGTAAGATTCAGAGCAGTTAACCACAATAACGTAACATTGTATTTTCTAATTGCAAAGGACCTGTAAAAGTAGCAGCTTTAAAGGGAACCTGATCTGGAATCTAAGACAATAGCAGGTCTGAAGTGCAGATACATAGCAGTGTCTGCAAACCGTCTTCAACTTAATTCCTAGCCAAAGCTATGCACAGGATATCCACCCTTCACCAAGCTGAGATTATGGCCTATACATTTCTAAAATCAATGCCAATCCCCTTATTGCTGTGGTTCCCAACGTCTGTCCTCAAGTACTCCCAACAGGTCATCAGTTATGGGGTTGATCAGCAGTCGAGAGCAGAGAGAGGACAGTGTGCCCCAGATTAAAGCCCTTGTGGGAATCAAAGGGCCTCACCAACAAACTCCATCCAGTTTACCAGACAACGGCTTTCCCCTCTGGGGAACAACAGAATTACCTCTCCCCATGAGGCCCCGTACACACGACCGAACATGTCTGCTGAAACTGGTCCGCAGACCAGTTTCAGCGGACATGTTCGGTCGTCTGTACGTCCGACCGGACAATTTTCCAGCGGATCGGACAGGTTTCCAGCGGACAAATGTTTCTTAGCATGCTAAGAAACATGTCCGCTGGAAGCCTGTCCGTCGGACATGTTCGGTCGTCTGTACAGACTCACCGGACATGTCCACTCGGCCGAAAGCCTTCGCATGCGTCGAAGTGATTCGACGCATGCGTGAAAGCATTGACCTTCCAGGGCCGCGCACGTCGCCGCGTCATTGTCGTGGCGACGGCGCGGCCACGTCACCGCGTATCATGTCCGCGCGGATTTCTGTTTGATGGTGTGTACAACCATCAGACAGAAATCTCCGAGCGGACATGTCCGATGAAAACGGTCCGGCGGACCGTTTTCATCGGACAGTCCGTCCGTGTGTATGAGGCCTGAGTGGGTTAGAAAAGGATAGTTGGAGGATGTGAAGGATGCTTCAGTGTAATTCTCCCTGCTTGGTTAAATTGTGGGTTAGAGGTAAAATGGATTCATGTGTTACAAGCTATTGACATGTTAATGACCCGTCTGCAGCTAGCCCCTTATTTCAAAGGGATGTTAATCCTGTTACTGTGATTAGAGGTGACTCATGTTATGTATTCTGATTGCTTCATTATGCGGTGCCAGGCTGCCCAGCTAATGTGTTCTGTACACCTTGTAATTAACTTCCCTGATGTCATTATTTAAAGAAAATGTGTCTCAGGTCGGCTCCGAATTGTCTGGCTATATTCTGTATGAGAAACTCCAGAGTGGGTGAAAAGGGGGTGGAGCTCCCATTGTTCCTTGATTAAGGATTTAGCTTGTAAAACTGTATTTATAACCAGCAGCAAGCTGCCAATAAATCAGTCTTGGTTCCAGCATTCAGTCTTGACTCATGTGTGGATGATCCTGTGATGTTGTTGTATGGAGAGGAGGGAATGCTTGACGGGGATATCATACCGATACCGTCACAGAGGACTATTCTTTAGATTTTTGCAGAGTGGGCAGAGGATGGGACTCTATGGAGCAGTGAAGAATTTCCTTTGTGTGAGACAAAGCTGTGTTATACAAGTTCATGTTCAGTAAAGCTAAAAAAAGAAAGGAGAACATAGACTCAGACTCTTACTTGCCAATTAGGGTCTATATCTAAGGAACCTTGTGTGGTGCAAGGCTCAGTGAGAAGTGGTGGTGCCCTGGTGAGGTTGGGTTGGCAAGTGTGTTGGTAGAGGTGGGACATCTTTCTGCCCCATGTATCCAGTAGTCAGGTGGTCTTAAGGCTGGGTGGTGTTGCAGTGAACCATGTGGGGCCAGTTTAGCACACACAGGAGTTGGGGCCCTGTTAGCTATTTTAACCTGGCAGACCAGAGCTTCCCCCGATAGGCCTGTTTAGCTCTACAGACAGAAAACCAGGGGCTAGTATACACTATATGTATGTGGATAACACTATAAGCTATTGAGTTTAGGTGTTTCAAGTAAAAGGTACTATTAATGCTTCAGCATACAGCAGAAAAACTTTTCAGCGTGTGCTTTTAGCCTTTTGGCAACAGTTTGGGGAAGTCCTTTTTCTGTTTCATCATGACTGTGCCCCTGTGTATAAAGACAGCCTAATAAACACATAAACACAATGTATACCCCATGTCACATTCTTAGTGCTTCAAAGTGTCTCCAAAGACTTCATAGACATCTATTACAATGTTCGCTAACAGCACCAGCAGCATTTGAGGGGCATTTATTTAGTGTTAGCTTTTCTTTGTTTTGGAGGTATTGCAGGTATGAGATATCTCAGGATGCACTGGTAAACCAACAAGCAAACCGGAAAGACAGTTGTCACTCCCGGTTCATGTGTATATATTCTAGGCGTGTCTGGTGCAGACATCACTTCTGTTGTGCAGCGTGGAGCAGCAAGAATGTAAGAAGGTCTGGACCGGAGCAGAAAAACTATCAGACGGCACGCGTAGTGCGTAACATGGGAACGCTATAACAGAAGGTGAATGGGGACCAGAGAGATAGGAAATGAGTGGCAGAGGATCAGCTGAGCTGGGGGACCAGAGCAGGAGAAGCAAGCAGATGTGATACATAGGGAGCAGCATGGGAAGTATATAGCAGGAGGTAAGCGGGGACTGGAGAGAGAGAGAAGGATCAGCAAACCAGAGGGTTGGCAGAGATTGGGGTTACTACTGAGTGGGGGATCAGCAGAGCTGGGGGTTGCTACTGAACAGTGGTGGTTCGTCCATAGAGGGCCCTGGGGCGCCGCCCCCTCTGGCTCTCACCGCCACTGAGTCTAATAACATAGATTCATGCATTGCACGAATCTATGTTATTGTCACCGCTGCGCTGTTCTATTCAGATGGCCGGACATGAGGCACCGACCATCTGAATAATGGCAGCTGGTTGGCTGTACGGAAGTGCCTATCAGAGCCAGCAGCTCTTATAGGCTTTCCGGGTACAGCCCTCTGGTCCCCGGAAGCTTATCCTCAGAACGCACGGTGTGTGCGTTCCTTGCCATGGGGGTGCCATGGGGGTGGGGGTGCCATGGGGGTGGTAGTGACACAGCCCCAAATGATATACAATGGCTCAAAATGTATATGGTCCAGAAATATTTAAATAGCAATATAATGGTGAATAAAGCACCTGGACCAGATGGCATACACTCATGAATCCTTAAAGAATTGAGCTGTGTCATTTCAAAGTCATTGTTTCAAATTTTTTGGGACACTTTAATGACTGACATAGGACCATTGGATTTGCGTAAGGCCAATGTGGTGCCTATATTTAAAAAGGGATCAAAGTCTACCAAGTAACTACACACCTGTTAGTTTAACTTCTAAAGTCGGGAAGATACTGGAAATTGAATAAAATACCACACAGATGAGATTTATTTAAAAAAAACACACAGATGTTGCTTAAAAAAAATATTTTAAGCAACAGACAGCATGGATTCATGAAAGACAGAAGGTATCAGACAAATCTGTTTTCTTTTTATGAAGAGGTAAGTAAAACCCTGGACAGAGGAGTGGCTGTGGACGTGATATACTTATGCCGCGTACAGACGGTCGTTTTTTTGTGATGAAAAAAAACGTATTTTTTTGTGATGAAAAAAAAACAACGTTTTTCAAACTTCATTTTAAAAAAACGACGTAGCATACACACCATCGTTTTTACCAAAAGCTCTAGCAAAGCGCGGTTACGTTCAGCACGTACGACGGCACTCTGTTCCATTCAAACTCGCGTCCTAACTTGCTTCTGAGCATGCACGGCTTTAAAAACATTGTTTTAAACGTCATTTTAGCTACACACGGTCATTTTTTATGACACAAAAAACGACGTTTTGAAAAACGACATAAAAAATTGAAGCATGCTCAAATTTTTATTTTGTCGTTTTTCAGAAGACTTAAAACTACGTTTTCCCCACACACGGTCATTTTAAATGACGTTTTTAAAAATGTTGTTTTTTTTCATCACAAAGAACGACCGTGTGTACGCGGCATTAGATTTTGACAGTTCTCCACACATGGCTAAGGTGTTCACCCTATAAAAAAAAAGCGGGGGTTCACCCTATAAAAAAAAAAAAAAAAAAAAAATTTCTTCTAGCATAAAATTTGGCATAGTAGCGCGAGCTACAGTATGCCTGTCTTAATTTTTTTATCCCCGTACTCACAGTGTAATCGTGCATAGAAGAATCCGACTGCCCAAGGGGAATGGGCGTTCCAATCCAGACGGAAGGTGATTGACGGCCGGCTCTGGCGCGTCACGCTTCTCCGGAAATAGCCGAAATAGGCTTGGCTCTTCACGGCGCCTGCGAATAGTCTGTGCGCAGGCGCCGTGAAGAGCCGAGACCTACTCCGGCTGTCTTCGGGGAGCGTGACGTGCCAGAGCCGGCCGTCAATCACCCTCCCTCTTGAAAGGAACGCCCATTCCCCGTGGGCAGTCGGAATCTTCTATGTACGATTACACTCTGAGTACGGGGATAAAAAAATGAAGACAGGCATACTGTAGCTCGCGCTACTATGACAAATTTTATGCTAAAAAGTTGTTCTGCAGGGTGAAACACCGCTTTAAGTTTACAGGCTTGGAAAAATCAGGTTGTAAATGGATAAAGAACTGTCCAAAAGATTGTATTCAAAGAGTAGTGGTTAATGATTCTTACTCTGAATAGTCTAAGGTTATTAGTGGTGTACCCCAAGGTTCAGTGTACCTTTTTAATATACAGTGATTATAAATGATATTGGGTCTGGGATTAAAAGTACCATTTCAGTACAGGATGTCTCCAATTTACAAGCCGACCTCAATGCACTTTTTAATTGGGCAACTATGTGGCAAATGAGGTTTAAGGTTGATAAATGTAAAGTTGTGCACTTGGGGGCTAAGACTATGCATGCACCATACATGCTAGGGGGTGTAAAACTGGGGGAATCAATGGTGGAGAAGGATCTGGGGGGTTTGGTAGATCATAAGCTTAATAATAACATGCAATGCCAAGCTGCGGTTTCCAAAGCAAGCAAAGTCCTTTTCTTGTATTGAGAGAGGTAAGACAAGTTCGGAGCTGTAGAGTAATGGAGGCGGAGGACAGCATGACAGGGTGTAGGGAACTTAAGTTAAGAAGGGGTTAAATGTATGGGGGTGGCTAAGGGGCCTGAAAATTATCGGATTGGAGGAGGTGAGTAAAGGGGGGAGGAGTGTTTGGTTAGCTAGGCGATGGTGGAGGAGGGGCATCGTCAGTCCGGGGGGAAGAAGCAAGGAGAGAAAGTCGTGTCAGCTCTGCGTCTGTGAGTCGGGTCAGCGCGTCCAGGTCATCTGTGGAAAGACAGGGAGGGGTGAGATGTCCGAGGTAGCCGGTTTACTAGCGCAGCTTCAAGCTGCTGCGGAGGTCCACGGCGCGGATTGGCTGCAAAGCCAGATCACCGCCACTCTGCGGGGGGTGCAGCAGGCCCCGGTCGGCACGAGGCCTGCATCAACGCGCGCGAGGCGGTCTATACCGCCGGAGCGCTTCAGCCCAGACAACACCCCCAGGTCACAGCGTCGGGTGCGGAGTCCCAGCAGGCCCCCGTCGGGCCCCCCCGCCAAGCATTCACAGACTTCCACTGCACGGGCGGGAAGCGCGCAGCGCGGGGGGGCCTCTCGGGTGTCCAGGCCTACCTCCCCTGTGCTGGTGCGGGCCCAGATTCATGTGGCTGCCCCTGGTGGCGATGTTCCGGTCGGGGGGGCGGCCCGGCGAGGGAAGGATCCTCAAACAGGCGCCGGCCTATTTCGGGGCGCAGGCGGCGGCCTCTCACGCGGTGGGGACGCGGTCGGTGAAACGGAAGGATCGACACCAGGCCATTCACGTCAGTCGGGAGGTCCCGCCTCCAGGCCCCGATCGGAGCCTGGGAGGGTAGACCGGAGGGGCAGTGGTGCTCAGGCTGCAGCCGCAGTGCTGAGGGATGATCTGATCGAGGAGTTCAGCAGCGATGGAGACGAGAGCCCTCGGGGGGTGGTGGCTCCTATACCTGTCACAACGCCAGCTGTGTCCAGCGGTCGGGGAAGAAGAGAGGAGGTGCGTCATCGACCACACGGGCAGGCGGCGACCGGATCCAGCAGCAGTGAAGAGGGGGAGCTGCCGGAGGACCCCGCGGAGGATGGACGTTCTGCGAACGCATCGGCTGGAGGACCTTCACGGCCGCGCCGAACCGGTAAGACTACATCCAACTTGATTGCGGGGGGGGAGGGGTGGGGTTAGTGCGCAGGACATTAGTGGGGGGGTGGCGGTCCTTAGTCCCTCGGGGGAGGGGGGGTGTGGGATGCTTTAAGGGAATTGTTGCGTAGGCTGGATGGGAGTGCTCCTCAGGTTGCGAGCCCGCTGGGTCCATGGGTCCCCCCGGTCCCGGTCCCCCCCCCCCTTGGTGCCTGCCCCCTCAGTTCAGGCGCCCCCCCCCCCCCCTGTGCCGGCGACCCCAGCGACGGGCGTGGCAGGGACACAGACGGACAAGGACGGCGTGGGAACGGCGGCGGAGCGCAAGGACAAAGACAAGGACGTGGAGAAGGTGCGTCTAGATGACGCGGCTAGGGGGGAGGTTTACATTTGCTTTGAAGGGCCGTTGGGTGCCCATCTGAAGCCGGAGGTGAGGGAAAAAATTCAGAAGGATGAGTTTGTGGAAATTTTTTCCCTGCTCCCGTTGGAAAAATTTCACCTCGACCGGGTGAAGCCGGACGAGAGCAAAAAGGATGAGGAGGAAAAACGTAGGTATAGGCTTATTCCGCGGACATTTACGAATTGGCTGCAAGCATTTGCGATTCTGGCTAGCGTGATCGGGGAAAAGGCCCCCGAGAACTGCTCGGCTCTATTTTGTTACCTTGATGCCATTCACGAAGCGCATAGGGTATATGGGGGTTTGGCGTAGTTGAGGTATGACGAGCAGTTCCGTCAGCGCAAGGCAGTTCGTCCGTCCATTCGCTGGGACCATAAGGACATTAGCCTGTGGATGAGGTTGATGACCTCGACCAGGGCTGCGGGCCAGTCTTTTCCTGGGGGGGCCGGCGGCGCTTCCTCCTCGGGATCGCCGGCCCTCAAAAAGAAAGGGGTGTGCTGGCAGTTCAATGACGGAACCTGTCGGTTTGGAGGATCGTGCCGCTTCAAGCACGAGTGCTCAGGGTGTGGTGGGTCGCACGCGTTCAATAGGTGTTTCAAACAGGGGAAGCGGTCCGGAGAGGGCGCTGGAAAAGGGAATGACGCCGGTGAGACTGGAAAGGATGCTGCCTTTTCTAAGTAAGTATCCGGATCGGGCGGCGGCGCGTTTGCTAGAAAAGGGGTTCGGGGAGGGTTTCGTGATTCCGAGTTCGTTGGCGGAGGTTCCTCCGGTGGCGGACAACTTGCGGTCGGCTCTCCAACATCCGGGGGTGGTGTCAGCTAAGCTGGCCAAGGAGGTGGCGCTCGGCCGGATGGCCGGCCCGTTTCAAGAACCACCGGTGGGGGGTTTGGTTGGGCGTAGTTCCGAAGAAGGAAGTGGGTCAATTTCAGATGATTCATCATCTGTCCCACCCAAAGGGGGGTTCGGTCAACGATGGTATCGATCCGCAGAGTTGCGCGGTTACCTATACATCGTTTGATGCGGCGGTGTCTTGGGTTAGGAAATACGGAAAGGGGGCCTTGATGGCAAAGACGGATGTGGAATCCGCATTCAGGCTTTTACCGGTGCACCCTACTAGTTTGCGTTTGTTGGGGTGCCACTGGCAGGGGGAGTATTTTGTTGATCGTTGCCTGCCAATGGGTTGTTCTATATCGTGCGCTTTGTTTGAGACTTTTAGCTCGTTTTTTAAATGGGCTGTCAGGGAGGTGGGGGGGTGAATTCCGTCATCCACTATTTGGACGACTTCCTGTGCATAGGCCCCCCGGACTCCCGCTGTTGCGGGGTATTGTTAGGTACAGTGCAGTATTTGGCGGAGCGTTTTGGTATCCCCTTGGCGCCCGACAAGATGGAGGGCCCTGCGTCTGAGCTGGTGTTCTTGGGGATCACCATTGACTCTGTGGCAATGGAATGTAGGTTGCCTGGATAAAGTGGTGGCACTGAGGAGGGAGGTCAGTGAGGCCCGGGTGAAGCGGAAGATTCGATTAAAGGAACTCCAATCTTTGTTGGGGAAGTTAAATTTCGCGTGTCGGATTATTCCTATGGGGCGCATTTTCAGCAGAAGGCTTTCAGGTGCCACGGCGGGGGTTCGGGTGCCGAACCATTTTGTGCGCCTGACCAATGAATTGAGAGACGATTTGAGGGTCTGGGGAACGTTCCTGGACTCCTTCAATGGTCGCTCGATGTGGCAGACGGGGCCGGTCAGCAACGCTGACCTGGCTCTATTTACTGATGCGGCAGGGTCAATGGGCTATGGGGCCTATTGCCACGGGCGGTGGAGCGCGGAGCCCTGGCCGGAGTCTTGGAGGGCAGCCGGGTTCCTCCGGAACTTGGTGCTGCTGGAGTTGTTTCCCATTGTGGTGGCGGTGGAATTGTGGGGGGAGTCCTTCAGGAATAAAAAGGTGCGCTTCAATTGCGACAACATGGGGGTGGTATGGGCGATTAACAGCATATCGGCATCCTCTCCCCCGGTGATTAGGCTACTGCGTTACTTGGTACTTAAGTGTCTCAGAGTGAATGCCTTGATCTATGCGGTGCATATTCCTGGGGTGGATAACAGATTGGCGGATGCTTTATCTCGTTTCCAGTGGGAGGAATTCCGGATCCTGGCGCCGGGGGCAGAGGGGCAGGGGGAACCCTGCCCACAGAAGTTGTGGGACATTGCACTGGAGTCGCCGCAGGATTGATTCGGCAGTCGCTCAGCAAGGGAACGTGGCGAGCTTACTCTAAGGTGTGGCAGGAATGGTCCGCACTGAGGGAGGAGGTAGGAGGGTCGGAAGATCCGAAAGACGCGCAGGCGTTGGTCTTATATTTTGTGTGCAGCAATTACGAGAGAGGAACCTCGGGTGGCGCCATTAGCAAAAAGATGGCAGCGTTGGCCTTTTTATTTCAGATGGCGGGCCTCAGGGATTTTACGAAATCCTTTGTGGTACGCCGGGTGCTAAAGGGGTACAGGAAGGGCAGTGCTACACGGGATTCCAGACGTCCGGTGTCGTTCGCAGTCCTGGGTACGATATTGGGGAATTTGGAAAAAGTTTGCGCATCGCCTTATGAACAGATACTTTTTCGGGCTGTTTTTGTTCTGGCCTTTTTTGGGGCGTTCAGGGTGGGAGAATTAGTTTCCCCCTCCAAGTCGGTGGGGGGTGGGCTGCAATTGCGGGACGTTAGGTGCCTGGAGGAATCAGTGGTGATTTGGCTTAGGCGTTCAAAGACAGATCAACTAGGAAGGGGCATGAAAATAGAGTTATTCCAGGGGAATTATCCGTTGACATGCCGGTGGCAGTGGTAAGATGGTTTTTGGGCATTCGCCCGAAAGGGGGGGAGGCTTTGTTCGTCCATCACAAAGGGGAGTGTCTGTCTAGGTTCCAGTTTACGGCAGTATTCCGTAAATGTCTGAAGGAGGGGGGTTTAGTCCCGGAGGAATATTCAGCTCATTCGTTTCGCATAGGGGCAGCGACTGAAGCAGCAAGGGGAGGCCTGCCTGCAGATTCTGTAAAGCGGATTGGCAGATGGGAGTCTAATAGATACAAACTGTATGTGCGTCCCCATTTGTTGTGAAATGAAGTATACTGTGGTTGACAATGCTGATGTTGATATTTACGGGGTTTTTTTTGTCCTGCTGGGTATTGTTTTTTCTCTTTTTGTGTCATTACAGATCCCCAAGGTTGTCTGATTTGGATCCTGGGACATTCATTTGTGTTTTGGGGGGCGAGAAGGGCGGATGTCAAGCCTGGGGGGAGGCAACTGGGGGTACCCAGAGAGGAAGGAAGGGTACGGTGGATCGGGATTAGGGGGCTCATGTGGCAGAAGGTGGTGCCGGAAGTTCACAGGGGGGCCAGCTTAGACTGGGTCCCGGACATTTTGGTGATCCATGCAGGCGGGAATGATTTGAGCATCCGGCCGATGCGCCAGGTGATCAAAGACATCCAATGGGACATACGCCGACTGCGGGCCTCTTTCCCTGACCTGATCATTGTTTGGTCAGATATTGTGGCTCGCATGGCCTGGAGGGAGGCTAGGTCACTAGAGCGGTTGGATAAGGCCCGGATAAAAGTGAATAGAGAGGTGGGCAGGTTTGTGGTTCAGCAAGGTGGGATAGCGGTTCGCCATTCAGAGTTGGAAGTTGAGACCTGGAGGTACCTGAGGGGGGATGGGGTTCATCTCAACCCGATCGGGATCGATCTTTGGGCTCTGGGATTGGAGGAGGGCGTCAGGAGGGCTTTCCTGGTGTGGCGGCGGGCCCAAGTGTGAGGTGGTCCCACTTGTGCCGCGGTGGCTTCCCCTGCCGTTTGGTAGAAATAGACGGTGGTTCGGTAAAAATGGTGGGGGGGCATAGTTGCAGGGATGGTGTCTGCCTTGGTGGTCTGGTGTCAGTCTGGACCACCAGGGGAGAAGTGGGTGGGTCTGTGGTCAGCTAGGGTCCTCGAGTCGGTAGTTGCGACTGGGGACATGTTGTTAGCTAAGAGGGTACCACAGGCCCAAAAGAGTGATCAGGGGTTGTCAGGGGGACTGACAACCAAGGTATGGTTAAAAGGTTTAATAATATAGGAATATGTTAAATATTTAAAGTTGGATGATATATATATATATAATTGTGTATATATATATATATACAGTTATTTTGTATTTGTTAAAAAGGCCTAACAGGCCATTTTAATCCAGCAGGTGTCAGCGTGGTTATTGGAAAAGTTATAGGGCCAGATTCACGTAGCTCAGCGGATCTATAGATCCGCTCGATCTACGTGAATTAAGATCCGCTCCCGCAAGTTTAGGAGGCAAGTGGCTAATTCACAAACCACTTACCTCCAAACTTGCGACGGCGGATCCTAAATCCCCCAGCGGAATTCAAATTCCGCGGCTAGGGGAGTGTCATATTTAAATCAGGCGCGTTCCCGCGCCGATTTAAATGCGCAGGCGCCGTCCGCGAAATTTCCCGGCGTGCATTGCTCCCACTGACGTCGCTAGGACGTCAGTGGTTGCGACGCGTACGTAAACTACGTAGTTCCGTATTCGAGAACGACTTACGGAAACTACGTAAAAAAAATCAAATTCGACGCGGGAACGACGGCCATACTTAACATTGGCTGCGCCTGCTTTTAGAAAGGGTAAGTATACGACGGGTACCGCGCTACGGAAACGACTTAAGAACACAGCGTCGGGTCCTTGTACGTTCGTGAATTTGCGTATCTCGCTGATTTACATATTATTCAGTGTAAATCAGCGGGAACGCCCCCGGCGCCATTTTTAATTAAAAAAAAAGATCCGACAGTGTAACACAGTTACACCTGTCAGATCTTCGCCCTATCTATGCGTAACTGCTTCTATGAATCAGGCGCATAGATAGGACCTGTCTAAGTCAGAGATACGATGGTGTATCTGTAGATACACCGTCGTATCTCTTTGTGAATCTGGCCCTACAGTGTTAAGAGGTATATGCTTGTATTGGTTGGTGCGGTAAGTTATCCGGCTGCCCTAGTCATGGACTCCAGAGAGAGAGATATAATTTTGCCCCTGTACAAATCATTAGTAAGACCTCATCTGGAATATGCAGTTCAGTTGTGGGCTCCAGTTCACGAAAAGGATATTAAGGGACTGGAGAAAGTGCAGAGAAGGGCAACCAAACTGATAAGAGGCATGGAAAAGCTTAGATAATCTTGTGGAAAAGCTGTCCAGAAGAGTGGAGGCTGTTAATGTTAAGGGGAGCCTGCTCTATACTAATAACCATGGATGTCCAATATGCTAATATAGGTGTAATGGTCAGATATCCACAAACATTTGGTCATATAGTATAATTGCATATTGCAATAGACGAAATTTTACGACTGTGGAGCTAGTGAATATAGTGAATGGTAGGTGGCTAAAGTAACAAAGCCGTTTTTTGCGATACGGCACTGCATCGCTTTAACTGACAATTGTGCAGGCATGCGACGTTGTACCCAAACAAAATTTACGTTCTTTTCTTCCCACAAATAGAGCTTTCTTTTGGTGGTATTTGATCACCTATGCGGTTTTTATTTTTTGCGCTATAAACAAAAAAAGAGGGACAATTGTGAAAAAAACTATATTTTATACTTTTTGCTATAATAAATATCTCCCCAAATTTTTTTTAAAAAATACATTTCTTTGCGGGAACAAGCCAACCTGCCGTAGTATAATGATGGCGGCTGGTCGGCTAGGGGTTAAAACCTTTAGCAGAAACAGCAGGTATACATTTACATTTCAGAAAGTTATTTAGCTTTGGGCTTTCCACATGTTTAATATGGTCTATTATAAATTTATTATGTCCTGCAACCAGCCACCATGAATTTTTTCAGCTTTCAGGCATATATGAATTATATAAAGATGAAGCTCACAATGATATTTATATAATAAAATCAGTCTTGCAAAAGTATGTTGGAAATAGAGAAAATCCACTCAATAAATTTAAAGCGTTTGTCAAGGTAAACCTGAAGAAAAATATATTTTGTATATCTCTGCAATATATACACATTTCCCCATGCTTTATACCTCTTAGGCCCCATACACACGATAGAATCCATCCGCTGAAAAACCCAGCGAATGGGTTTCAGCGGATAGATTCTATGGTGTGTACAATCCAGCGGATCTGTTTCCGCGGATTTTTCTCCCATGCGATGGATTTCCAGCAGATAAATATTTGAAGACATGTCTTCAAATCTATCCGCTGGAATCCATCCCAACGGATTGATCCGCTGGTCTGTACAGACTCACCGGATCAATCCGTCCAAAGGGATCCCCCGCATGCGTCGTAATGATTCGACGCATTCGTGGAATTCCTTATATGACTGCGTCGCGCACGTCGCCGCGTCATCATCGCGGCGACGGCGCGACACGTCATCGCCAGAGGATTTCGGCGCGGATTTCGATTCGATGATGAGTACACTCCATCGCATCAAAATCCGCGCAAATCCTCGAGAGGATTTATCCGCGGATACGGTCCAGCGGACCGTGTGTACGGGGCCTAAGAAAACTTAAGTACAGAAAAATAACTGTTGATGTGCCAGAAATGTAGGGCCAGATTCACATATAATTGCGGCGGCGTAACGTATGTCATTTACACTACGCCGCCACAACTTACTGGAGCAAGTGCCGTATTCTCCAAGCACTTGCTCCGTAATTTGCGGCGGCGTAGTGTAAATGGCCCGGCGTATGGCCGCGTAATTCAAAGGGGGCGGCTTGTATTTAAATTAAGCGCGCCCCCACGCCGATCGAACTGCGCATGCGCCGGCCGTTAAAATAGCCCAGTGCGCATGCTCCAGCTCACGACGGAAAACGTCAATGAAGCCGACGTGAGCGTCATTGACGTAAAGTCCTATTCGCGAACGACTTAATAAAACTACAGAAAAAGACGACGCTAACCCGAAGCCATACTTAACATGGCATACGGCGGACTGACGTAAGGTTACCCCTCATATAGCAGGGGTAACCGTACGCTTACGGAAACGACGTAAACGACGACGAGGCGGCGCAAAATCGTTCGGGAATCGGCGTATCAGGCTCATTTGCATAGACAAATGACAAATCGTCGTAATCGCCATCTAGCGGCCAGCGTGGAATTACATCTAAGATCCGACGGTGTAAGTGACTTACACCTGTCGGATCTACGCCGTATCTATGCGTAAATGAATGATTCGAAGAATCATACCCGGGCTCAGAAACAGAGATACGACGGTGTATCTGGAGATACACCGTCGTATCGCTTTTGAGAATCTGGCCCATAGAGTGCTCCTATCTTCATCTTTGACATAACACAGTGTATTTTTGCCTGTGAATTTCAAAGCATGTGCTGTCAGCCCTGCCTGCCTACTGTAATTTCTGATCGACTACATGGAACACAGACCTCATCTCCTCCCCTCCCATCATCAGTATTAATGCAAAATCCAGTCATTCACAACTAACCCGGTGGGAAGGCACACTCACAGCAATATCAGCAATGTGTAGCAGTGCAGGTCTCAGATGTGCTGACAGTGTCTGTCTTGAGGGGCTAAATGCAGCCTGGCCAATCCTAGCCCAAATGGGGAGGACTCCAGAAGGTTGGCATGTCCCTATCCTTTCCCTAACTCTCTCTGCCACCATTCATTGTCCCTGTCAGACGGGTGACATGTCCCTACACTACCCACATGTGAAATGTGCGCCAAGCCTGGGCCTTAAATTGGCTCTGCCTGACCAAGATGGCTTCTAGAGTCACATGGAGTGGCAGCATCCAATTGGATAGCTTCACCAGTGACCCTGGAAACCATAAAGGAACCCTATTGTTCTTAACTGCCTTTCCATCTGCTACGCCACTGTAGTTAATCACCACCTGCAGAGGAGAAAGTAGACTGCACCTACCTACAAACTGGAGGGATTCCTCTTGTCATTCTCCCACAGTAGTTACTTAAAAAAAATTAAACAAATCAAGCTAAACGTGTGAAAAAAACATAAGCCACCCAAAGTCAGCCAGTCAAGGTTTCTTAACCACTTAAGACCCAGGCCATTATGCAGGTTAAGGACCTTCCCCTTTTTGCGATTCCGCACTGTGTCGCTTTAACTGACAATTGCGCGGCCGTGCGACGTGGCTCCCAAACAAAATCGGGGTTCTTTTTTCCCCACAAATAGAGCTTTCTTTTGGTGGTATTTGATCACCTCTGCGGTTTTTATTTTTTGCGCTATAAACAAAAATAAAGCGAAAGTTTTGGAAAAAAATTCAATATTTTTACTTTTTGCTATAATAAATATCCCCCAAAAATATTTAAAAAAAAAAATGTTTTTCCTTAGTTTAGGCCCATACGTATTCTTCTACTTATTTTTGGTAAAAAAAAAACGCAATAAGCATTTATTGATTGGTTTGCGCAAAAGTTATAGGGCTAGATTCAGAAAGATGAGCGCATCTTTCTTCCGGCCTCCGATACGTTACGCCGCTGTAACTTTGGGCGCAAGTTCTGTATTCAGAAAGAACTTGCGCCCTTAGTTACGGCGGCGTAACGTATGTGTTGCGGCGTAAGCCCGCCTAATTGAAATTGGGATGTTGGGGGCGTGTTTTATTTAAACTTTACTTGACCCCACGTTTTTGACGTTTTTTTTGAACGGCGCATGCGCCGTCTGTAAAATATGCCAGTGTGCATTGCTCCAAAGTACGCCGCAAGGACGTATTGGATTCGACGTGAACGTAAATGACGTCCAGCCCTATTCGCGAACGACTTACGCAAACAACGTAAAATTTTCAAAACTCTGCGCGGGAATGACGGCCATACTTAACATTAGCTACGCCTCATATAGCAGGGGTAACTATACGCCGAAAAAAGCCTAATGTAAACGACGTAAAAAAATGCGCGGGCGGGACGTACGTTTCTGAATTGGCGTAAATACCTATTTTGCATATTCCTCTGTAACTATATGGAAGCGCCACCTAGCGGCCAGCGTGATTATGCAGCCTAAGATACGACGGTGTAAGACATTTACACCAGTCGGATCTTAGGGATATCTATGCGTAACTGATTCTCTGAATCAGGCGCATAGATATGACGGCCGGACTCAGAGATACGATGGCGTATCAGGAGATACGCCGTCATATCTTGTTTCTGAATCCGGGCCATAGTTTTTACAAAATAGGGGGATAGTTTTATGCCACGGCTGGGCTCTTAAAGGTGACGTACAGGTACGTGCCTGTGCCCAGCCGTGCCATTCTGCCGACGTATATCGGCGTTAGGCGGTCCATAAGTGGTTAAGATGCATCAAGCAATTCCTGCATTCTGAGAAATGAAAGTGAAACAATGAACACATGTAAATATAACAAACAACCTTATGACTTCTGGGTATCGCTGCTCCGGCGCTGTGACTGGACAGAGCAGCGATGACGTCACTTCCGCGCATGCGCGCGGGTGCCGCCACTAACGGCATGATCGCCGTTAGAAGTGGCACGCTCAGTGCGTCTGCGCCCCGATGTCTACGGCTCATGTGCCGTAGACATCGGTGCCTGTCTTTTCTGCAAATATCTCCTAAATCTTTTAGGTTTGGGAAAGTGGGTTAAAGGGGTTTACAACCACTTTAATGCTTCAGCATACAACAAAAAGAGGTTTCAACGTGTGCTTTCAGCCTTGTGGCAACAGTGTAGGGAAGTCCCTTTTCTGTTCCAGCATGTCTGTGCGCCTGTGTACAAAGCCAGCTTGAAAAAAAAAAACATAGTATAAGTTTATATAAGTATAAGAACTTGTTTACACTTGCTTCAAAATGCATACTCTGCATATGCACTTGTTTTAACCATTAAAAATGAATCCGTTTAGGTCAAAATCTACGTTGAGCCCCATAGGTGTTAAAACCTGGGTCTCATATGTCCAGGCTGACTCACGTTAACTGAGATATCTTATAAAGTTGCCTCCTCTCCAATAGTGTCCCACCTTCTCAACTCCCCAGCAGGGGTGGACTGACCATTCGGGCACTGCCCGAGGGCCCCATGCCACTAGGGGGCAACAATCAGGGTTGCCAGCCTCAGTAAAACCAGGGACAGTATGTAAAAATCTGTGGCCCGGATTCAGAGAGCAATTGCGCCTGCGTAACCATAGTTACGCAGCGCAATTGCTTACTTGCGCCGGCGTAACGAATGCTCCTGATTCAGGAACCTCGTTACGCCGACTGCAGCCTAAGATATGCGTGGCATAAGGCTCTTATGCCCGCATATCTTAGGCTGCATTCTTGCGATGGCCGCTAGGTGGCGTTCCCGTTGTGCTCAGCGTATAGTATGCAAATTGCATACTAACGCCGATTCACAACGTTACGCGAGCCCTGCGTACGCAGTTTACGTCGTTTGCGTACGGCGATTTTCACGTAAGGCTGCCCCGTCGTTCCCACGTCGCGAAATTTGAACTTTACGTAGTTTGCGTAAGTGAATCGTGAATGGCGCTGGACGCCATTCACGTTCACTTTGAAGCAAATGACGTCCTTGCGACGTCATTTGCCGCAATGCCCATTGGGAAAGTTTCCCGACGGAGCATGCGCTCTACGATCGGCGCGGGAACGCGCCTAATTTAAATGATTCACGGGATCATTTAAATTGCGCGCGCTTACGCCGGGCATTTTGCCGAAGCGCCCACGCAATTTACGGAGCTACTGCTCCGTGAATCGCGGGTAGCGCAGAAAATTTGCGGGGGCGCAGGGCAAAAACGTTGCCCTGCGCCTCCGTAAAAAATGCGCAAAGGTACCTGAATCTACCCCTGTGTTTTTTTTAAATCCCAAGATTATAGCTGGTGCTATCAGTGTGTGTATGTGTATTCTGTGTGTATGTATACTGGGTGTCTGTGTGTATACTGTGTATGTATACTGTATGTGTGTGTATACTGTGTGGCCTGGGGGCCCCATAATCTCCTATTGCCCGGGGGCCCCATAAACTCCTATTGCCCGGGGGCTCCATAATCTCCTATTGCCCGGGGGCTCCATAATCTCCTATTGCCCGGGGGCCCCATAAACTCCTATTGCCCGGGGGCTCCATTAACTCCTATTGCCCGGGGGCTCCATAATCTCCTATTGCCCAGGGGCCCCATGATTTTTTAGTCCGCCCCTGCTCCCCAGAATTTTAAACCTTCTGGGTTTCTATTGTGGACCTCTCTGAAATGCTTAGCTAAATTATGTTCCTTCCTACCTATTACCCCTACTTTCACATCTTATGAGTTTTTTACTCATCTGTGAGGTGAGCAGGCAATTTGGCTGGTGAAAGTATACACAAGTATTGATCTCAGTCAGACGGATGAACTCTCTTTTCCAATAATAGATGCTATATACATATGGACTGGTTTCACTGGGATATCAATCATTCATTCAGAATATATATATAAAAGTGGTTTACAATTTTTTTTTAAGAAAAAGTTTTTTTTTTTATGTCATACAGCACTGCACTATAGGGAAAAACATTTTCAATTGGTGTAGTGAATCACTGTGAGTGTTACAGCAGCTGTGTTTTGTTTTTTGATTTTCATATTAATTTGAGTATATACAATGGGCTAGATTCACATAGATCAGCGGATCTTTAGATCCGCGTGATCTATGTGATTTAAGATCCGCCGCCGCAAGTTTGAGAGGCAAGTTGGTAATTCACAAAACACTTACCTCCAAACTTGCAGCGGCGGATCGTAAATCCCCCGGCGGAATTCAAATTCCGCGGCTAGGGGGAGTGTAGCATTTAAATCAGGCGCGTCCCCGCGCCGATTTAAATGCGCATTGCCGTCCGCAAATTTTCCCGGCGTGCATTGCTCCCAATGACATCGCTACGACGTCATTGGTTTCGGCATGAGCGTAACTCGCGTCCAGCGCGTTTGAGAATCGGCGTACACAAACGACGTGAAAAAAAAATTCAACGTGGGAACGACGGCTACAGTAGGTGAACGCGATATTGTGTCAATCTCGTTCCCTTTCTCGGCGAGATTGACCACCTACGAGCCCCATCGCGGGAGCCAGCGCCGAGCTGGCTTGCCGCGATGGAGACAGAGCCGTCATAGAAGCGACGGGAGATCCGACTTGGATTCCCGCCAATTCTACACGTGTGCAGCGTTTGTTATGAATCCTGAGGGGGAAGTCCCCGCCGGATTTTAACTAAAAATCCGGCATGGGTTCCCCCCTCAGGAGCATACCGGACCCTTACGTCTGTTATGGGTTGTAAGGAGAGCCCCCCTACGCCGAAAAAAACGGCGTAGGGGGTCCCCCTACAATCCATACCAGACCCGTATCCAAAGCACGCTACCCGGCCGGCCAGGAAGGGAGTGGGGACGAGAGAGCGCCCCCCCCCCTCCTGAGCCGTACCAGGCTGCATGCCCTCAACATGGGGGGGTTGGGTGCTCTGGGGCAGGGGGGCGCACTGCGGCCCCCCCACCTCAGAGCACCCTGTCCCCATGTTGATGAGGACAGGGCCCCTTCCCGACAACCCTGGCCATTGGTTGTCGGGGTATGCGGGCGGGAGGCTTATCGGAATCTGGGAGCCCCCTTTAATAAGGGGGCCCCCAGATACCGGCCCCCCACCCTAAGTGAATGGATATGGGGTACATCGTACCCCTAACCATTCACCTGTAGGAAAAATGTCAAAGTTAATAAACACACCACACAAGGGTTTTTAAAATAATTTATTTTTCTGCTCCGGAGGCTCCCCCTGTCTTCTTTATTAGCTCTGTTTACCAGGGGGGGCTTCTTCTTTGACGTCTTCAGGTGGGTGGGGGCCGCCGTCTGGTTCTCTTCCACCGCCGGGGGGGGAACCCATGCCGGATTTTTAGTTAAAATCCGGCGGGGACTTCCCCCTCAGGATTCATAACAAACGCCGCACACGTGTAGAATTGGCGGGAATCCCGTCGCTTCTATGACGCGCTTGCTGGGATGTGCTGTCACTATTCCAGTGAGTGCGAGATCTCGGCACCATGTCGCCGAGAATCAGCGTGATGCTGTCGTGCTAAAAACACAATATCACAAACACCTACTGTATACTTAACATTGGCTGCGCCTCATAGAAGCAGGGGTAAGTATATGCCGGGAAAACCGCTACGTAAACGTCATAACAACACTGCGTCGGACCCGCGTACATTCGTGAATTGGCGTATCTCGCTGATTTACATATTTCTCAGTGTAAATCAGCGAGAACCCCCCCCGCAGCCATTTTTAAATTGCAGTTAAGATCCGACGGTGTAACACAGTTACACCTGTCGGATCTTAGGCATATCTATGCGTAACTGATTCTATGAATCAGTCGCATAGATACGACCGGCCTAAGTCAGAGATACGACGGTGTATCGCTTTGCCACAAAATGTATACCCCATGTCACTTTCTTGGTGCTTCAAACCATTTCCAACGCCTCTATAGAAGTCTATCACAATACTCGCTAACAGCACCTACAGCATTTGAGGGGCATTTATTCCGAGTAAAGATGGGTACACACTATAAGAAAACCGAGCAAACGATCGTCCAGTTTTCATCAATGTTCAACGATGCAACATCAAAGAAAACTAAGGGCGTTACTAATTGTACAAAATTCTCAAATGACAAAGGTGTTTTTTTTTTTTTGCTTGATTTGTTGTTTATTGTTTCTGATTATGTGCGGTCCTTCGTTTCCAAATTTTCTCAATCAAAAACAGTAGGAATTAAACAAAAATTTTACAGTTTGTCCCTTTGGAAATTTTTGTTTGGAATGTCTGAATCAGATGTCGAAAGTTACACAGGTACCATATGCAGGAGGGTTTGTTTAATCTCTGAGTACCACCTGAGGCCAGTCACTTCACTGGGTATATTAAAGGGTTTACAACCACTTTAACCACTTAAAGCGGGGGTTCACCCAAAAATTTTTTTTTTAACATGACATTCAGCCGGCTCTTTTTTTTTTTTTTCAGTGCAGCACAAACCGTATTTTTTCCAGCCGCTTCTGGGTATGTAATCTGCGGGACTAGGTGATTGACATCCTTCCGACCGGCACATACAGCGCGTCACTAGTTGCCAAAAGAAGCCGAACGTCGGTGCGCAGGCACCGTATAGAGCCGACTCGCAGTCCGGATTCTTTCGGCAACTAGTGACGCGCTGTATGCGCCAGTCGGAAGGATGTCAATCACTTAGGAACGCCCAGTCCCGCAGATTACATACCCGGAAGCGGCGGTGAAAATACGGTATGTGCTGCACTGAAAAAAAAAAAAAACAGCCGATTGTCATTCTGACAACTCGGCTGAATGTCATGTTAAAAAATTCTTTTTGGGTGAACCCCCGCTTTAAGGACCGCCACACGACTATATACGTCCTGACTTTGAAGAAGGATATCTTGGTAACGGCAGCAGCTGCTGCCACAACCGAGATATCCATCTCTTCAAGCGGCGGTCCTGTAAACGTGATGGTGGTCTCTGCAGCGGATTCGCCGCAAGATCACAGTTATCGGCAGCGGGAGAGGGCCCCCCTCCCGCCGCTCTCCTGCGTCCTCCGCGGCATACCGTAGCCGTCGGCAGCGACAGAGGCGATCGTGTCCTTCCTCGTGCTGGGCATGGATGCGAGTGAGGGCAAGGTCTTTTTGACCCCAGATCTCATATTTAAAGTGGAGTTCCACCCTGTTTTTTTTTTTACCAAAAATCTGAATTTTTTTTAAAAAATAAATGAATTTATACTTACCTGTTGCTATGCGGAAGTAGCTCTTCTGCCTCTTCCTCCACCGCCGTCCTCTTCTTCGTCCTCCGTCGTAGTGTCTTCTGGTGAATGGGGCGCGCTGCCTTTTGGGAACTGTGTGTATCCCAGGAGGCAGCCGCCCATTCACAAAGCGCCGTGCAAGTGTTTGGGGGTTCCAACAAAATTTCTAGCAAAAAATTTTTTTTTTAATGTGTAAACACAGAGTCTGAAAAACAGGCCCGGGGCTTAGGTGGTTAAAGTGTTAGTTCACCTTTACAGAAAATCTGTAAGGTGAGCTTACACTAGACCCCCTCCTCATCCCCCACCCCCAGTCCTGCTGTACCGTAGTCCCGCGATCACCCGCTGTCAGACACCGGGTTGTCTCTTTACCGGTCCTGGGATGTTAAATCCCCCTAGCCTAATCTCCTATTTGTACCTCTCAGCATGTATGGATAGGAGGCATTCTAATTGGTCAGCACCGTCACATGAGCGCTGGAGGAGAGGAAAAAAACCAGGAGGATTTTAAATCCTCAAAGTGGTAAAGTGACATCCCAGTGTCTGACAGTGGGGGATCGTGGGACCCCAGTACAGCAAGACTGGAGGGGACATGGAGGGGGACCAGTGTAAGTTTAACTTACAGAGTTTCTGTAAAGGTGAACTTACCCTTTAAGTAAAGCCCATATCTTTTTGACAGACATCGGCCTTTTTTATTAATGTAAGCAACTGTTATTATTGGTCATGTCGTTTCCAAACAAACGTGTTTACTGTTTATGCCAAGTCACTGACCGATTGGCTATGCTTGAATGTTAATCCAACAATCCCCTTTGGCAGAAGACACGAGGTGGATTTACTAATTTACTAAAGGCCAATATGGTGTTCATTTTGCAAGAGAAATTGCACTTTGCATTGGAAGTTTCCCCAGAGCTTAAAGATTGTTGGGAAATGTTTCTTTGCAAAGAATAACCAATCACATGTAAGGGGAAAAAAACAACACTACATGACATAATTGGATGGAAGTCAGCAGGACTTCACCTCCCTTGCAAAACAGTTTATTTTCCTTTAATAAATTAAACCCCATGGGCCGGATTCAGATACCTGAGCGATACGCCGTCGTATCTCTTTCTGAATCTGGCCCCATATGTCCAGTGCCTCCTTTACAGTAAACATTTTTAGCATATGGACACACCAAAGTATCCTAGAAAGTAAGAGAAGAAAAGATGAGTGACTTATGTAAATTATAATCACTTCTATATCACCAGTTCCATTTAAGGCCCAGTACACACGAGCGGATCTGTCCGCTGGGATTTATCCGCGGATCAGTTCCAGCAGACAAATCCGGTCGTGTGTACGGCCTAGCGGACATTTTTCGGCGGACATTTGTCCATCCGACCGTTTTCAAGCGGATAAAAATTTCTTAGCATGCTAAGAAATCTATCTGCTGGAAACCTGCCCGTCGGACTTATCCGGTCGTCTGTACAGACTCACCGGATAAGTCCAACCGATCCCCATCCCTCGCATGCGTCGAAGTGATTCGACGCATGCGTGGAAGTACTTACCTTCCAGGGTCGCGCATGTCGCCGCATCATCGTCGCGGCGACGGCGCGGCCACGTCACCGCGTATGTTTTCTGCAGGGATTTTGATCTGATGGTGTGTACAGCCATCAGATCAAAATCCGGAGCAGAAATGTCCGAGTGAAACGGTCCGGCGGACCGTTTTCATCGGATATCCGCTCGTGTGTACAGGGCCTTACAGTTCCTGTCTAAGGCCTCGTACACACGACCGAACATGTCTGCTGAAACTGGTCCGCGGACCAGTTTCCGCGGACATGTTTGGTAGTCTGTACGGCCGACCGGACAATTTTCCGGCGGATCGGACAGGTTTCCAGCGGACAAATGTTTCTTAGCATGTAAGAAACATGTCTGCTGGAAGCCTGTCCGTCGGACATGTTCGGTCGTCGCGTCATCGTCGCGGCGACGGCGCGGCCACATCACCGCGTTCGCTGTCCGCGGGAAATTTGGTCTGATGGTGTGTACAGCCATCAGACCAAAATCCGCCAGCGGACATGTCCGATGAAAACGGTCCCGTCGTGTGTACGAGGCCTAAGAGACTTGATGGATCTACGCCAGGCATGTCCAAAGTCTGGCCCGCGGGCCAAATGCGGCCCCTCTGTTGATTTAATATGGCCCCCCTGGGGATTTGGATATATATTGTTTGTGGCCCCCAGCAGCTGCAGTATTTGTAGCTGCTGGCTTTTAATATTTTTTTTTCAGCGGACACCTGCTTTAACCCCAACACCCTCCTGGCTGCACTGTCTAGCAGAGGTGTATGAATCACTGAAGTAGCTGGGATGTATTGCAAATCCTTTGGCAGAAAAGACTGTTCACAGATGTGTATTTATAGCGAGAATTCAGTAGTTTGCCTGGAGCTTAGCTTTTAACATTTTGACATAATGTTGGTAATGTAGGGAGAGATACTTTGTTATTTCCAAACGACTTTCCATCTAGTGATCCCATAGGGGGACTGCAAACTGCTGCTAATAACGCACAGATCCTTAACATCACATCTAACAGTAGAGCTCAGAGGAGTTATTTACATAAACCAACTTGTGTTTAACGTATACGTCAATGCACTGCAGACAACACACAACAGCAAACATTATTTGGTTACTATATTTAAATGTACTTTTCCCAATAATATTTTTTTTTTTTTACTTTTTCTGAAATTTTATTCTGTGGTCAAGTGACCGCACAGCGTTTTTTGTTTTTTTGTAAAGTGGGCAGCATGTAAGTTTAGACTGTGGGTGGAAACTATTTGGTGCCACACACAGATGTTGAAGTAGGTGCCCCGTCTGTGTATACTGAGCTCCAGAATGCATGCTGAGCTCCAGAATGCAGTTTGACAGCAAGACTCATACCGGTGACAACGTAAATGAAAACAGCAGCATGGAGGCTGAACTGACCAAGGAGATACTGGTATACTGTGCGTCCTGTAACTTCACAGAGAGGGACTGAAACGCAAACTGACCAGGGCAGTGTGGATCTGCTTCTGTGCTTGCCATGGTCAGACTGAAACAGCAAAGATGGGCAAGCCAAATCACCAGCTAAATAAAGGGAAGAATTCAAATTTGAGCAGCTACAGGGATATACACCTAGAAGGAGGTGCATATGTGTCTGTGTACATAGCACTCCAGGATGTAGTTTGGCAGGGAGGCTCCTGCTGGGATCTGATGTCAATCAAAACAGCCGGCCTGGGCGGGGGACGTAACGGTTGAAATGAACCCGGAGATACAGGCACACCATGCATGGGCACAGGCCAGATCTAGACTCTGATTTGGGGGTGCATTATAAAAAGTCAGAGGGCATAATGTCAACAGTGTGACAGAGATGCATGCACGGAACCAGTGTTCCCCATTTACTCAGAACACATCTGTGCCAAAAGTCACTACCTGGAAATAATGTAAGACAGGTAGTGCAGAGATGATGAAAGGGTAAACAGGGAACACTAGTATGTATTATGTATTGAGCTGTCATTAGCTCAGGACAGGGTTTCTCAACTAGGGTTCCTCCAGAGGTTCATGGGATTCCTTGAATAATGAGAGATTTCTGCCTCTCAGGAAAAGTTCCCACTGACACTATTGCTCTTTTAGCTATCTGTAAAGGGGTAATTCTTTCCAATGACCACAAGTGTAAGGAGCATTCTTCCAACAGACCATCATGCTAATGTATCATGAGTTGTAGATATAGTCATTTTTAGCAGGGGTTCCCTGAGAACGGAAAGTTATTTCAAGGGTTCCTCTGTGCTGAAAAGGTTTAGAAATGCTGGATTAGGATGATTAAACAGAACCTTTGCCTCTGTACATCAAATGCCCCTATCAAAGTCTCCCCCTTACATCAGGGGTTCTCATCAGAGTCCTTCTTTACATCTAGTGTCCCCATTAGAGTGCCCCCTTGCATCGGGTGTCCCCATCAGAGCTCCCCCATTACAACAGGTGTCTCCATTAGAATGCCCAACCTTACATCAATTTTCCCCATCAGAGTGCTCCTTACAGCAACTGTCGCAATCAGAGTCACTGTTACATTAATTGGTTCAGTGGATGCACTCTTAGCGACCTGGGGTGGCACAACTAAAATCTATGAGGCCACAGTCCACCCCAACACCCCCCTAGATATGGGCCTGAATGGCACAGTATCTTGTAACTCCAACAGACTGGCCCTGAGATGCAAACTAACATTGAGTGCCCCAGTCCCCCTTGAACCAAGTGTCCAAATCAGAGTCCCCATTACATCATCTGCCCCAATCCGAGTGCCCGTTACATCAATTGTCTACATCAAAGCATTTGTTACATCAATTGCACACATCAGAGTGCCTCATGGATCAGTGGATGCACTTTTTGAGATCGGGGGGAGGGGGTACAACTAAAATCTGTGGGGCCACAGCCCAGCCAGCACCACCCTAGATCTGTAGATCTGAGCCTGCATGGGCACAATATCGTGTAACTCCAACAGAGTGAACCTGAGATGCAAACTGACCACACCAGTGTGGATCTGCTTTTGTGCTTGGCAATCAGAGTCACTGTTACATTAATTGGTTCAGTGGGTGCACTCTTAGCGACCTTGGGTGGCACAACTAAAATCTGTGAGGCCACTGTCCACCCCAGCACCCCCCTAGATATGGGTCTGAATGGCACAGTATCCTGTAACTCCAACAGACTGGCCCTGAGATGCAAACTGACATTGAGTGCCCCAGTCAGAGTCCCCCTTGAACCAAGTGTCCAAATCAGAGTCCCCATTACATCATCTGCCCCAATCCGAGTGCCCGTTACATCAATTGTCTACATCAAAGCATTTGTTACATCAATTGCACACATCAGAGTGCCTCATGGATCAGTGGATGCACTTTTTGAGATCTGGGGGGAGGGGGTACAACTAAAATCTGTGGGGCCACAGCCCAGCCAGCACCACCCTAGATCTGTAGATCTGAGCCTGCATGGGCACAATATCGTGTAACTCCAACAGAGTGAACCTGAGATGCAAACTGACCACACCAGTGTGGATCTGCTTTTGTGCTTGGCATAGTCAGATTGGCACATCAAAGACAATGGACAGGCAGAATCACCAGCTATTCCTGATAAATTGAAGCAATAAAACCCAAACAGGCTACAGTTACCTACACCTAGAAAGAAACCCAAACACATTCATAAAATAATAACTTCAGGGGTAACATACATTTAGGGCAGCCATTCTTAACCAGGGTTCCTTGGAGCCCAGGGGTTCATCCAAAGTTTGCTAGAGGTTCATTGAGTCGTGGCTAGTTGACATCTTATTTCATAGTGTCTGCATAGTTCCTTGGCCAACGTCATTTGCCAGAGCCAGCTGTGTGACACCAGTGATGTCTTTAATCTGTCTATAAGGGGGAATTCTCACCATCACTGTAAGGCGGGCATTACCACCAATGCACGTTGTCTTTTTTCCACTGATCCCCAATGAATTAGTGTAAGCATGGGTTCCCCAAGACATGAGAATGATTTCAAGGGTTCTTTTAGGGTAGAACAGTTAATAAAGGTTGCTTTAAGGTGTATCTGACATTTTAGGGCAGCCATCCTCAACTAGAGATCCCTGGAACCCTACGGTTTATCCAGAGTTTGCAAGGGGTTCCTTGTACTGTGGCTAGTTAACCTCTCATTTAATGATGCTTAGATAGTTCCAGGACCACCACCACTTAGCAGAGACAGTTGCATGGCACCAGTGATATTTTTAGCTGTCTGTAAGAGGGCATTCTGACCATCGCTGTAAAAGGGGGACATTCTTACCACCAATGTAAGGTTCCCCCGAAACCCTGCAATGTATCCAGGGTTTGTTAGGGGTTTCTTAAGTTAACCTCTCATTTGATGGTGCCTGTAAAGTTCCAGGACCACCACCACTTTCCAGAGCCAGCTGCATTACACCAATAACGTTTTTAGCTATCTGCAAGAGGGGCATTCTGACCATGGCTGAAAGAGGGGGGCATTTTTACCACCAATGTTATGCCGCGTACAGACGACCGAAAAATTCCAACAACAAAGCCGTGGATTTTTTTCCGACGGATGTTAGCTCAAACTTGTCTTGCATACACACGGTCGCACAAATGTTGTCGGAAATTCCGAATGCCAAGAACGCGGTAATGTACAAGACATACGATGGCACTATAAAGGGGAAGTTCAATACCAGTCGTGTAAGTAGAAGTTTGTGAGAGACGATTCACGCTTTTCAGCCTTGTGCTTTTCAGTCAGATAGGCCTTGTACACACGACCGAACATGTCTGCTGAAACTGGTCCGCGGACCAGTTTCAGCAGACATGTTCGGTCGTGTGTACGGCCGAGCGGACAGGTTTCCAGCGGACATTTGTCCAGCCGACCGTTTTGCAGCGGACAAATGTTTCTTAGCATGCTAAGAAACATGTCCGCTGGAATCCTGTCCGTCGGACATGTTCGGTCGTCTGTACAGACTCACCGTACATGTCCGAGCGGCCGCCATCCCTCGCATGCGTCGAATCATTTTGACGCATGCGTGGAAGCATTGAACGTCATCGTCGCGGCGACGGCACGGCCTCGTCCCCGCGTATCGTGTACGCGCGGATTTCTGTATGATGGTGTGTACAACCATCATACAGAAATCTCCGGCCGGACATGTCTGCTGAAAACGGTCCTGCGGACCGTTTTTAGTGGACTAGCCGGTCGTCTGTACGAGGCCTAACAGCATGACGAATGTGCAATCTCCATTACGAACGCTAGTTTTACCAGACCGAGCGCTTCCGTCTCTTAATTGATTCAGAGCATGCGTGGAATTTTCTGTGTTGGAATTCTCTATACACGATCGGAATTTACGAGAACGGATTTTGTTGTCGGAAAATTTGAGAACAAGCTCTCAAATTTTTGCTTTCGGAAATTCCAACAGCAAATGTCCGATAGAGCCTACACGGTCGGAATTTACGACAAAAAGCTCCCATCGAATATTTGTTGTTGGAAATTCAGAGTGTGTGTATGTGGAATAAGATGCCTTTCTTCCACTGAATTGGTGTAAGCATGGGCTCCTCGAGACGTGAAAATTGTTCCCCTGGGATAGAAAGGTTAAGAAAGGCTGCTTTAAGATGTACCAGTCCTTTCATTAACCACTTCCAGACCGCCGCATGTATATGTACGTCGGCAGAATGGCACGTACAGGCACATTGGCGTACCTGTACGTCCCTGCCTAGACGTGGGTCGGGGTCCGATCGTGACCCCCCCGCTACATGCGGCAGTCGGATTCCCGCGGGGACTCGCGATCGCGATCGCTCCCGGAGCTGAAGAACGGGGAGCGCCGTATGTAAACACGGCTTCCCCGTGCTTCACTGTGGCGGGTGCATCGATCGTGTGATCCCTTTTATAGGGAGACTCGATCAATGACGTCAGACCTACAGCCACACCCCCCTACAGTTGTAAACACACACTAGGTGAAGCCTAACTCCTACAGCGCCCCCTGTGGTTAACTCCCAAACTGCAACTGTCATTTTCACAATAAACAATGCAATTTAAATGCATTTTTTGCTGTGAAAATGACAATGGTCCCAAAAATGTGTCAAAATTGTCCGAAGTGTCCACCATAATGTCGCAGTCACGAAAAAAATCACTGATCGCCGCCATTAGTAGTAAAAAAAAATAAAAAAAATAAAACTATCCCCTATTTTGTAAACGCTATAAATTTTGCGCAAACCAATCGATAAACGCTTATTGCGATTTTTTTTACCAAAAATAGGTAGAAGAATACGTATCGGCCTAAACTGAGGGGAAATTTTTTTTTTATATATGTTTTTGGGGGATATTTATTATAGCAAAAAGTAAAAAATATTGAATTTTTTTCAAAATTGTCGCTCTATTTTTGTTTATAGCGCAACAAATTAAAACCGCAGAGGTGATCAAATACCACCAAAAGAAAGCTCTATTTGTGGGGAAAAAAGGACGCCAATTTTGTTTGGGAGCCACGTCGCACGACCGCGCAATTGTCTGTTAAAGCGACGCAGTGCCGAATTGTAAAAACCCCTTGGGTCATTTAGCAGCATATTGGTCCGGTCCTTAAGTGTTTAAGATGTACCAGTCCTTTCATTTAAACTTACTGGTAAAAATGATTTTCTAAGACACGGCAAAGCCACAACTTGCAGCCAGTATGTGACTTCATACATCCCCCTATCTCTGCTTTACCTCCAGCTATTACGAGACTTAGCATGGCTTTTGTTTGAGCTTTCACAAGCAACCTGAGAAGAGGTGGTGCCATGGCAACAACAGTCAATGCATAACACAGGGCCCAAGACATTCTTTGGATAAAATAAAGATTATGTGCACTGTGTACCTTTTGATGCCACCTAGGAAGGTAAAGGTGAAAGTGGAGTCCGAGTATTTGAAATCTAGAAAAAAAAAAAAAAAAAAGACAATATGAAATGATAAGATATTCCCAGTTGTCAGCAGCAACCCTCCCACCTCCTCCAATGATGAGGTAAGCGAGCTATAGGCACCTTACATTGCAGGAAACCCCTATTCCAACAAGTGCACTGGTGCCATGGCAACCAAAGGAATTTCAGCTGTCAATGGAAGCAACAACACAGCACATCTATAGTCCTATAGACCTATACGTATCATGTAAAGGCAATACACAGAGGAAAAGCAAGCTCTGTTTTCTTACACATGCCATGGATACAAGAAAATGTGATCCTGTACAGAAAAAATAAAGGATTCATAAATGGGAGGAGGACGGTGGAATGATCTGCCATTAACCGGTCTTCCTTCTATCGGTATGGTAAATGCTAATAATTATAGAAATTGTATTAATAATAATATGCGTATATTTGGTAAAATTTTGGACTAATTAATACTGGTAAGAAGACCCCTTTGTCGTTGACCAACTACACAAAATTTTCCCACATCCGATGCTCCCCCACTTCCCAACCGACTCCGATCCTCCCCGATTTTCCAATCCAAGTCCCGGCAGCCCATCAGAAAGCAGCTTTCGGCTCCTCGGCGAGCGCAAACAAACCCGCGCTGCTTACGGATTGGTCGCTCGCGCCGTACCTCTTTGCCCTATTTGAATTTGGTCGCCATGGAGCGATACACAGTCCTAATGAAAGACGCTACGATAAATAAGGCGTTATGTGACCAAATCAGCCTTGTAATTGTCAGCCCATGCCCTGACGGCAAGCAGAGAGAAGGGAGGAAGAGGGAGGAAAGGGGGGGGATTGCGATGCCTTGTCGCCCCCGATAACTCACCTGAAAACAGGCAGTCCTTTTCCGCCTTGCACTTTTGGATGACAATGTCGATATCCTTCTGAATCCTCTCTTGCCTTGAACACATCCCCATGAAATACACTCCCTGGGAAAGCAGCTTTATCGTCCCCCCAGTACAGCGGAATAACACAAACAGATAACAAGCCTGTGTGGCAGCTCTCGGGGGTCTCGCCAAGACGGTTGCTGTAGCTGGAGGATGAGGATTGGGCTGCTAATGATTCTGCTGCTGCTGCTGCTCCTTCTTCTTCTTCTGCTGCTGCTGCTGCCGCTTTATTGCAATTTCCTCTCCTGACAACAGCCTGTGAGTTGATGAAAACCTCCCCCGCAGACAAACGCTTGTCAGTAGCAGTGCAATAGAGAGAGGGAGTGAATAATAACAATCATCAGCAGCTCACAGCAAGAGGGCGAAAGAGAGAGAGAGAGAAAGAGAGAGAGAGAAGGAGAGAGACAGAGCGAGAGAGGAGAGCAGACACAGGAGGAGAAGTAGAGAGGCAGCACCGACGAGGGAGGGAGGGGGAGAGCTGCAGCTAGTGGACGTTACAGCCAGAGCTGGCACCAGACACCCACCTAAGGGGGGGGCATTGGAACTTTAATGGGTTGTCACCCTTACCATAGAAAATGCTTTATATTGAGGGGCACCTAATTAAATCTTTGTAAGGACCCTCCTGGTCCTTTAACGCTACCGTCTCCCTTTGTTTTGTAAAGCGCTGCGCAAACTGTTGGCACTATATAAATCCTGTATAATAATAATAATAATAAAAAATGCCGATTTGGCATACCGGTGCTCCCAGGAACGGTGCACGCACACACACACACGTTATTATCCAGGCACGGCCCCTTGCTACAGTCACACCCACAGGCACGCAGGCAAGATGTGTGTGGGAACATGGAGCTGCCTGACTCATCCACAGCAGGGTCTCACACAGATCAGCTGTGGGCTTCTTCGCACATACAGAAGGAGCCACGCTAAACCGGGTTCCATCGGCTTCACAGATTTCTTAATTGCTATAGGCAGTGATGAAAACCAGGGAGGCAACCATCATATACTTCTATTTTTGCATGACCCCGCGTAACCCCCAACGTTCTAGATGTCCCATGGTTATTGATACAATGATGGGCACAGGATGCTGTTGGGGGCTATGTCCTTAGGGTGAACGTAGCATTCAGTAAACCCCATACAGAAATAGACCGTGTCAACAGCGGGCACTAGGGTGAAGGGATAGGTGCGCCGCCATAACGTAAATCCAAAAATGCAATAGTAAAAGCACTCCATCCTAAAAATGCAGACAGGACATTTATTGATCACCTATCAATAACAACATTGCAAGGCCACTTAGGACCTTTCAGTCTCGTACACAGGATCGGATATCTGATGGAATCTAGTCCGATAGGTTTTTTTGGCGGATATCCGATGAAGCTGACTTTCATCAGTCTTGCTTACACACCATCAGTCAAAAACGCGGTGACGTAAAACACTACGACGTGCTGAAAAAAATGAAGTTCAATGCTTCCGAGCATGCGTCGACTTGATTATGAGCATGCGTGGATTTTTGACCGATGGACTTCCACACAGACAATCTCGTACATCACAAAGATGTTTGCCGGGTTGAGGTCAGGACTCTGTGCAGGCCAGTCAAGTTCCTCATCCATGTCTTTATGGACCTTGCTTTCTGCACTGGTCCAAATCATTTTGTGGAGGGAGGATTATGGTGTGGGTTGTTTTTCAGGGGTTGGGCCCCTTAGTTCCAGTGAATGAAACTCTTATGCCGCGTACACGCGGTCGTTTTTCGGCATGAAAAAAAACTATGTTTTTTAGTACGTCATTTAAAATGATCGTGTGTGGGCTTCACATCGTTTTTCGGCTTCTGAAAACTCTATGTTGGCGATGCTGCAGCGACTGCACATGCAACAGAGGGCCATCAATGAGTATCTGTGCCAATATGGCACAAGGACAGGGTCAGGGGAGCTTGTTTTTTTCCCCCACGCCAGTGGACCATGATCAGGGATGCATGCACTGTCCTGTCACCATTTAAGGAGGCCACGAGGATGGTGAGCAGTGACAGTGCATGCATCAGTGACACTGTCCCTCTTATCCACCTTTTTGAGCACACGCTGCATGGAATAATGGACAGGTCACTTGAGGCAGAACAGAGGGAGGAAGAGGAGGACTTCCTTACCTCTCAAGGTCCCCTTTTATCCAGACAGTGTTCCTGCTTGCCCGCCTATCACACAGGAAGAGGACGAGAAGGAGGATTGTGTCAGCATGGAGGTGGAGCCCAGGGCTCAAGTCCTGCAGGAACGCGTGGGAACGGAGTTCCTGCACTTTTTTCACAGCAGGAACTCAGTTCCCTTTGCAGGACTAGAGCAGCCGAGCCAATCCTTCACTAAGCGGCGATGCCCAGCTTGAGTCACTGTCAGGGACAGGCAAACCATAGTAATCCTTTATGTTACTGGCAGCTTTCTGTATATGGATTCATCGGGTAGTGTGCGGGTATTCCCTCACTTTCTCATTGCCGCAATGTCTCCTGGGAGCTTTTGTCATTGTTCAACTTGCTTAAAGTTCTTTCTAAATCCCGCGATAACTCGCGGCAGACCTCCGCAATGTCTCCTGGGAACAATGACAAAAGCTCCCAGGAGACATTGCGGCATCGAGGAAGTGATGGAATATCCGCACTATACTACCCGACGAATACATATACAGGAAGCGGCCAGGAACATAAAGGATTACTAAGGTACAGTGGATCGAAAAAAACATGTGGTTTAGTAATTATGCATGTGAGCGTATCATTTTTTTTTTTTTTGGTGGGGGAGTGGATCTTGGGTGGAAGTTCCCACACTTTTTTCCCCAGGACTTGGTGGAGCCTAGCACTCAGCATCAGCAGCAGTCTTCAAGGGATCAATTACAGTCCCAAGAAACCCATGGACTTGTACGTGGCTGAGAGGAGGTGGCTGCGGATCATGTCTTCCTCAGTGACCCAGAGGACTCCGCACCGAATGCCTCAGCAAACCTACGCTGCATGGCTTCCTTGATCCTGCAAAGCCTGTGGAAGGATCCTTGTATTCATACTATCAAGGAGAGGGATCATTACTGACTGGCAACCCTCCTTGATTCACGTTACAAGGGTAAGGTTGCAGACGCAGAGGGAGCAGAAGATGAAACATCTTCGGGAGGCCTTGCAGAAAGGTCTGTGCAACGCGTTCTCAGTAGGGATGAGCCGAACACCCCTGTGTTCGGTTCGCACCAGAACCTTCCAACAGACCTAACGTTCGCGCAAACGTATCGAACCCCATTGACGTGCAAATTATACTGCACAAGTGCAGTAAACACCAAAAACGTTTAGGTGCAAACTATACAGCACAAGTGCAGTAAACACCAAATACGTTTAGGTGCAAACTATACAGCACACGGGCAATACAACACGTTAGAACACTGCAGCTAGCACAATCAACTGCCTGACAAATAGGAATAGCTGATGACAAACGGTGCTGCTGTAGCTGCTCTCCAGCTGACCTGTGCAAGTCTGGTGCAAAGTTACCCCTGCTTTATGAGGGGTAACTTTACGCCAGAAATGCCACTTACGCGCACCGCGCGTAGCCTGTGCCGGCCAAACGCACGTTTCTGAATCGGCGTATCTCACTCATTTGCATATTTGAATATGAAATCAATGGGAGCGGCAGATGCGTCCAGCGTAAATATGCGCCTACGATACGCCGGCTTAAGATTTTTACGTCGGTCGGAAGAAGCCTATTTTCCGGCGTATCTAGTTTTGTGGGTACGGCGCACAGTTACGACGGCGCAAATTTACACTTACGCGGCATATATCGAGATACGTCGGCGTAAGTGCTTTCTGAATCAGGGCCACTGTCTCTCTCTCTCTGTATGGGACTGATCTTCTCATTAACAATGCCGCAACACACTACACCAGGCCGCCTTGCAGGCTGCCTTTTATAGTGTGGGGCGTGTGCTAAAGCCCTGAGCCATAATTGGCCAAAGCCACCCTGGCTTTGGCCAATTATGGCTCTCCGTTTTTTGCGCGCTGTGATTGGCCAAGCATGCGGGTCATAGTGCATGCTTGGCCAATCATCAGCGCGCAATGCCGCAGTGAATTATGGGGCGTGACGCGTCACTCGAATTTGGCACGAACGACCCGTTTTGTTCGAATTTCCACGAACAATTGAACAGCCAATGTTCGAGTCGATTTACTAGTGTAGTGCACTACACATTTACTAGTGTAGTGCCTATGTACTTTATAGCTAGTCAAATTTAAGTACCGGTATAGATCAGAGTATAGTTAGACTCTGATCCTGATTATTAGGTGTGAGAATAGGGCCTCTGTCTCAGCTTGGCTGTGCTGTGGGTCATTCTGCAGTATCGGGGTGTTCTTCCAACCCCGGTACTGCAGGTGTCGAGGTTTGGGTGCTCTTCCCAGCAGCCAATCACAAGGGTTTGTCCTTGCTGTGCATGCCAGGGAGGGGTATTTATGGGACAGACGTCATTGGTTCTGGGTTCTTCTTCGTCGAGTGTGGCACCCACCTTTATGGTGGCCTACCTGGCTGGGCATGCGTTCCACGCGGTGTTCCTGGCTCTGGGACCATGTTGGCCCAGAGCATCTGAACCAGCGATGGGGATCCAGTGAGCGACTGGGTTCCCTCTTTTGAAGATCCCAAGCTGGGTGCTGTTCGGTGGGGAGAGAAGTGGTAAAGAGAAGTGTTACGTTTGGGAGCAGGACTGTTTCCTATCATTACACCTGAATCTGCTATTCTTCCTCCTTTCAACTTTACTTTCCTCACCACAAGTTTTACTGTTTTTACCCGGCTGGGTAATAAAGAGCACAGCAAAAGAGCACCTGTCGTGGACATTCCTTTACTTCTGTTTATGCACATACGCATCATTCACCCCTAGAGAATTCGGAGGAGACATGAGGTAACACGTCGCCCAAAAATCCAGCAGCTCCAATGGGGGTAATGCTACACTAGGATGCCAACTTGTAGAGGATCTTTGCAAGTGATGATCCCAGTTTGATCATCGATTGCATCATTGGGTGACTCATACACACTAGAATCATATACTGTCATATACGTGTAGCACTACCCCTGGAGGAGCTGCTGGTTTGTTTTGGGTGGCATGTTACCTCTATGTCCTCGCCGTCTAGGGTATCAGATGAGAGTTGAGAAAAAGTTCAATGTTCACACTTTTGACTTCTTTTTCTTTGATTTATTTGCTGAACTTGGTAAAGGAATAAAATAAGTAGTTGAAGAGGTGGAAGGGTAACAGGTGATAGGTTCATTGGTAAAGTCTTTGCCACAGACCTTCCCACAAATGGAGGCATGTTCGGTCCAAAATCGTCTCAACACAGGATTCAGCACCCAGGTCTCTCCCGATTAACTTCTTATAAACTTAGAACTGACAAGCGACCATCATTCAGCCTTTTATTAATGGTGCATCCTTCAATGAAGTTTAAGGCCTCTCCTGAGATACCAAAATATATGGTTTAGGCCTGGATCAACCGATAAATAAAGTAATAGTAATATAGCTATAAATAATTCAATGATGTAGTTCCAAGTTCATCCGCAAGGAATGCAGTTCTGATGGTCAAAAAACGCATATAACAAAACGAGGGAATATAGTTCCCTCAAAGATGACCAATAACAGAACACTTTGGAAAAATCAATGAATTTTATTAAGTAGAAAAAACATGCAGCAAAAAAGCATAAAAAGAGATACCAGCCTCGTGCTCGGTGCTCTCCAAGATAGGTTCTTCATCGAGTGGCTTCCTCCCTCCAGGACAGACAGCACAGGACCACTCTGCAAACGTAGACCCAGTCTGACTACCGGGCCTACTTAGTAGATCACAACCCCGGACCAACGTGGTCCCGGAGCCAGAAACACATCAACACGCACCCACGGCCAGGAGGGCCATTCACGGGGGGTGGTGGGACGACAGACCAGCGATCGACGACCCCGCTCCAATGGTGTATATCCCTTAAATACTCCTCCCCGGCATGCACAGCTGGACGATCAACCCCCACTGATTGGCTGCCGAAGGGGAGCACCCAAAACAACTTGACCTGACTGCTGCCACCCTTGGCCTGGGGTGGTAACGGCCCCCTTAGGCAATAATAGTGGTCACTCACAGTATGGCCATGGCTGGAACAGAGGCCAAAAATTTGGGAAAAAATCATACGGTCTGAGTCAACTAATGCTCAGACTACCCTCGAAATTTAAAGCAGCGCCGGCTAAAAAGTAGCAGGCCGCGCCACACGGATCAGCTGTTGGCTTCTTCACACACATGGAAGAAGCAGGGCTTTTTTTCAGCTGGAACTTGGTGGAACTCAGTTCCACCACTTCTGGCTCAGGCCCTCTGCTCACCACTATTGCTTGAAAACACAAAAGTCCGTCTTCTATGCCTACAAATGACTGCTCGTCTCCCAACAGCTCCCACAGATCTGATCTCCTGAGTGGCTCCCACTGAGTGAAGAATAGGGACAAGGGAGATGAAGGTACACGGGGTGCAGTGAAAATGCAACATCACCACTGGATGATCTCCCCGCGAGTAAGAGAGGTTTAGCCAACTACAGTATGTGGAGAGGTACTAGAGCTGGCTTAATACAGCAACAAAAATAAGACATGTGGAAGATGGTGGTGCTTTTATGGGGATTGGGAGACGATGGGGGCAGTAGAAGGGGGGTTGTATGCAGAGATCAGAGCTGAAGAGGGGTAAACATGAGATGTGTATGGGTGATGCAGAGGTAAGCAGTTGTGGAAGAAGGCTGAATTCTGCACTCTGTGTGTTTCGCACCTCTGAACTCTGCAGTCTGTTGTGTAACCCTCTCCCTGAACTCTGCACTCTGTACATTATGCACTCATGGTATTTAATGACCCTGTTAAGACCCTCCCACTGTTAGTAAAATTTGACCACACCCACTATTTGATGCGGTTTGGAGGGTGTGTGTTAGGGTCGGGTTGGGTCATGATTGAGTTCTTGTGCCTATTTTCCGAGAAAAAAAGCCCTGGGAAGAAGCCATGCTAAATACCTGGTTCCGTCGGTTTCCTGGATTTCTGAGTTGCCATGGCAGTGATGAAAGCCAGGGATGCAGCAATTTCATACTTCTATTTCTGCATGACCCCACGTAACCCCAACAAACTAGATGTCCTATGGCCATTAATACAATGATGAGAAGGCGACGCTGTAGGGGGCTGTGTTCCTAGGATGCTTGTAGATACAAAGAATCCAGCGCACTCAATACAGCAATAGGCCACGTCAACAGCAGACGCTTGGGCAAGTGATGGATGGCATCGTCATAACATAAATCCAAAAAATGCGATACCAAAAGCACATCATCACAGATAGGACATTCAAGGCCACACAGGACTTTTTCCTCTGAGATGACGTGACAGATGGCGACTTTATAACAAAAGTAAAAAAAAATTTATATATCACCCGCACGCCATCTTAAAAATGCGGAGAGGACATTTATTGATCCCCATCAATAGCAATGTTTCGAGGCCACTCATAACCTCTCCCTCAGAAGACTACAGTAGGTCCTTGGTGGGCTCAAAACATTGCTAATCATGGGTAATTAATAAATGTCCCGTCTGCACTTTTAAGATGGTGTGCCGGTGATATATCAAATTTTTTGGACTTTTGTTATGAAGTCGCCATCTGTCACTTCACCTCCGTCCTGTGTGGTCTTGATGATATTGCATTTTTTTTTACTTGTGTTATGAAGGCGCCATTCGCCACTTCATCTACGAAGGGCGTGCACTCACAGGGATGTCAAATTGGGAGTAGCGGCTGTGTCCATGCAGCTGCTGCATTCCAATAGACCAATGAATGGGACTGCCTGGACGTCCAGATGTATACTTGTGTGAATGAGGACTAAAAATAAAAACAGGGCCCTGCCGGAGCTGGAGCGCATTCGAGACACCGAGGTGTGGAGTACTAGGGGAATGTACTACTTGTCCCATGTTACCAGAGGCGGAAAACTAATACCCTTCGATGTGTTACAGACTGAATACAATCTGCCTGACCACATGTTATTCCGCTACGCCCAACTACGACACACCTTTCAGGCTCAATTACCCCAGGATGACTTGGCCCTAGCTGATAACCCCCTTATGGCAGCAGTTAAATACCCCGACCCCAAAAAACGAATCACTCAATTCCACACTATGATCACACTCCCGAGTGCAATGGTGTCTGCTTACGCCCTAAAGCCCAGGTGGGAGGGGGAGGTGGGCCCACTGGAAGATGACGAGTGGAGTGACGCTCTCGATGCTTGCAAACTTGTATCCCCAAAATTGTCAGATCGCCTTACGCAAACCTTCATTATAAATAGAGCATATCTTACGCCTCTCAGGATCTCCAGGTACAGGAGGGACTCCCCCGCTACGTGCCCAATGTGTAATCGCAATACGGGCACCTTCTTCCATTTAATCTGGCAGTGCGCTAAGGTCCAGGCCTTCTGGGTACAAGTGGTGAAATTCCTCCATGACAAAATGGGGTCTCCTATTACTCTACAGCCCAAACCGTGCCTGCTGGGTATTTTCCCAGATGTCGGCATCAATAAATTCCTTAAAGTATTCTTGCACGAGACACTTTTTATAGCCCGAAAGGTAATAGCGCGGGTGTGGATGCGATCGGAACCCCCAGAGCTGTCCCACTGGCTGGCAGAGGTTAACAGCGTACTACCGTACAAGAAACTGATCTATTCGCATAGGGGCTGTTCGGCCAAATATGAAAAAGTTTGGGGAAAATGGCTGGACTCATCTGCAACCTGCATTTAGGAGAGACAGATGTGCTCAGGGGGTTCCTTCCCGGTCTCGCGGATGGGAATGGGAGGCTGGGAGGGATGCGGGTGGACTGACAACTAACCCTGATGTATTGTGTTCACATTTGTAAAAAAATAAAAATAAATGCACATCTTTTTGCAGATTGCAGGTGCAATGCAGGCCTCCTGCAGACTGTCAGTTTAAGCTGTCTGCTCGTATCCCATACGCAGGTAGTAGAGTGACCACATTTCCAAACTACAATACCTGTCGCCGAGAATGTGTTTCCAGCACGACGGCATTGCGCTGATTCTCTGCGACATGGTGCCGACATCTCGCACTCGCTGGAATAGAAAAAGCACATTCCAGCGAGCGCGTCATAGAAGCGACGGGGATCCGACTTGGATTCCCGCCAATTCTAGCCACAGCGTTTGGTATGAATCTTGAGAGGGAAATCCACGCCAAATTTTAAATAAAAAAACGGCATGGGTTCCCCCCCAGGGGCATACCAGGCCCTTAGGTCTGGTATGGATTGCAAGGAAATCCCCTTACGCAGAAAAAACGGCGTAGGGGTCCCACCACAATCCATACCAGACCCGTATCCAAGCACGCTGCCCGGTCGGTCAGGAAAGGAGTAGGGACGAGCGAGCGCCCCCCTCCTGAGCCGTACCAGGCCGCATGCCCTTAACATGGGGGGTTGGGTGCTCTGGGGCAGGGGGGGTGCTCTGCAGCCCCCCCACCCCAAAGTACCCTGTCCCCATGTTGATAAGGACAGGGCCTCTTCCCGACAACCCTGGCCGTTGGTTGTCGGGGTCTGCGGGAGGGGGACTTATTAGAATCTGGGAGCCCCCTTTAATAAGGGGGCCCCCAGATACCGGCCCCCCACCCTAGGTGAATGAATATGGGGTCTTCTACCTTCTTCTTTTCTTCTTATGTTGACACGGATGTTGCCTTCTTCGGGGCTGGCCACCGCTATCTTCTTTTTAGCTATATTACTAGCGCAGCCCGCTCTTCTTTGTCATCTTCTGCCTTCTTCTTTTCTTCTTATGTTGACGCAACGCTTCTTCCCGCTGTAATGTCGGGTGCGCGGCTCGACCGGAGAGCGAGCGGGAGAAGAACCGGGGAGCGCCGAGATGACAGCGGAGAGCATTGAAGACGGAAGAAGACCCCCCGGAGATGTACGATGTACCCCATATTCATTCACCTAGAGATGGAAAGGCCTTTTTTTTCCAAATCCTTTTTATTTATTTTTTTAATTGGAAAAAGCACTAATGCCGCGTACACACGGTCATTTTTTGTCTTGTAAAAAAATGTAGTTTTTTATCATGAAAAAAACAAAGTTTTTCAAACTTCATTTTAAAAAACGATGTTGCCCACACACCATTGTTTTCTGAAAATGCTCTTGCAAAGCGCGGTTACGTACAACAACACGTACGACAGCACTCTGTTCCATTCAAGCTTGCGTCATAACTTGCTTCTGAGCATGCGCGGGTTTAAAAACGTTGTTTTAAACGTCGTTTTAGCCCACCAACGATAATTTTTTATGACACAAAAAACGACATTTTGAAAAACGACATAAAAAATTGAAGCATGTTCGAATTTTTTTTTTTTTTTCGTTTTTCAGAAGACAAAAAACAAAGTTTTGCCCACACACGATCATTTTAAATGACGTTTTTAAAAATGTTGTTTTTTTTTCATCACAAAAAACGACCGTGTGTACGCGGCATTACACCCTTTCAGCCTTAGCTAGGCTTAGCTGAACCACCCTGGGAGGCATTGGGACTTGTCCAGCAGGAGGGCTGTTCAGCAGTCACCATGTGAGCTACAGGTTCTTTCAAAGGGAAGCTTCAACCACTACACCCCAGAGCCTATAGAGGAGAAGCAGTAGGGGAAGTAGCCAGCTAGATTTCTACAGAGGGACAGCTTAGAGCCACTAAAAGCCAGAGCAGCTACCCCACGCCTCATGCTTGGGGATTCTAAGGAAAAGCCAGGTGCCTTGGAATTTTTCCACAGAAGGAAAGCACCCGCATTCAGTGTTTTGAATTCTTTTTTCACAACCGTGTTTTTTTTGGTAGCAGAGAAAGTTTCAAGTCCTCAAGTTACATTCAGTTCTGGACATCCTATATCTTCCCATCCCCATCCAAGTGTATCTCCTAATAAAACAATCCAAACCACCCTGGACTGTTTTTTTAATTACTGAGCTAATGCTGGGAAATTCCTGTTGCCTGGCTGTGCTTGTGAGGGGGAACCCAAAAATCCAGCAGCCCTTGAAGGGGTACCATTACACCAGTGTTTCCCAACTCCAGTCCTCAAGGCGCACCAACAGGTCATGTTTTCAGGATTTCCATTATTTTGCACAGGTGATTTGATCAGTTTCACTGCCTTATCACCACAGCTGTTTCATCTAAAGGAAATCCTGAAAACATGACCTGTTGGGGCGCCTTGAGGACTGGTATTGAGAAACACTGCATTACACAAGGGACTATTTTAATATGTTATGTAGGCATGGTTGCTACTAGGAAACCCACCGTCACCATAGCTCCCAATTGTCCCTGATTTCCAGGGACTGTCCCTGATTTGGAACAAAGTCCCTGTGTCCCTCAAATTGTGGTCTGATCTATATAGTTGTTTATAAAATGCACTTTTTATCTTTTAACCACTTAACCCCCGGACCATATTGCTGCCCAAAGACCAGAGTACTTTTTGTGATTCTGGACTGCGTCGCTTTAACTGACAATTGCGCAGTCGTGCGACGTGGCTCCCAAACAAAATTGGTGTCCTTTTTTTCCCACAAATAGAGCTTTCTTTTGGTGGTATTTGATCACCTCTGCGGTTTTTATTTTTTGCGCTATAAACAAAAATAGAGCGACAATTTTGAAAAAAAAAATATTTTTTACTTTTTGCTGTAATAAATATCCCCCAAAAATATATAAAAAAACATTTTTTTTCCTCAGTTTAGGCCGATACGTATTCTTCTACCTATTTTTCGTAAAAAAAATCGCAATAAGCGTTTATTGATTGGTTTGCGCAAAAGTTATAGCGTTTACAAAATAGGGGGTATTTTTATGTAATTTTTCTTAATATATTTTTTTTACTAGTAATGGCGGCGATCATCGATTTTTTTTCGGTACTGCGACATTATGACGGACACTTCAGACACTTTTGACACATTTTTGGGACCATTGGCATTTTTATAGCGATCAGTGCTATAAAAATGCATTGGATTACTATAAAAATGCCACTGGCAGGGAAGGGGTTAACACTAGGGGGCGGGGAAGGGGTTAAGTATGTTCCCTCTGTGTGTTCTTACTGTGGGGGGGGTGGCCTCACTAGGGGAAACACTGATCCTCGGTTCATACATTGTATGAACGGAAGATCAGCATTTCCCCCGCTGACAGGACCGGGAGCTGTGTGTTTACACACACAGCTCCCGTTCCCTGCTCTGTACCGAGCGATCGCATGTGCCCGGCGGCGATCGCGCCGCCGGGCACTAGTGGCGGCCAAAAGAGAGGACGTATAGCTACGGGCTCTCGCCTAGGAGAGCCGACCTGCCGCCGTATAATGACGGTGGCTGGTCGGCTAGTAGTTAAAAAGTGTTTCCCAGAACTAAACCTTTCATCCAATTTCTAAATTGTCACATGTGTAAGTTTCAAAAGCCAATATAAAGCAATAGTAGTGGTAAAAAACAAACAAAAACAAAAAAACACCTGTGAGTTTACCTAATAATTTTTTGTAGAATTCTCCTTTAAGGGGGTGTGGCAGGGGGTGTGCCCTATGCCTATGTACCTTTTTGCTAATAGGTGTCCTTCATTCCCATCTCAAAAAATTGGGAGGTTTGCATCACTGCAGCCAATCCATCACTGGGGTGTACCTAGACAGGAAGTGGCTGAAAAGAGACTGTAATGCCGCGTACACACGATAATTTTTCGGCATGAAAAAAAACGACATTTTTAAAAACGTCATTTAAAATGATGGTGTGTGGGCTTCACGTCGTTTTTCGGCTTCTGAAAAACGACAAAAAAAAAATTCGAACATGCTGCATTTTTTCACGTCGTTTTTTAAAATGACGTTTTTCGTGTTGTTAAAAATGATCGTGTGTGGGCAAAAACGATGTTTTAAACCCGCGCATGCCTGGGCTTCTGGAAGCAAGTTATGAGACGGTAGCGCTCGTTCTGGTAAAACTACCGTTCATAATGGAGTAAGCACATTCATCACGCTGTAACAGACAAAAAAGCGCTAATCGTCTTTTACTAACACGAAATCAGCTAAAGCAGCCCAAAGGCGAATAGAACTTCCCCTTTAGAGTGCGGTCGTACGTGGTGTACGTCACCACGCTTTGTTCATCATTTTTCAAAAACGATGGTGTGTGGGCAACATCGTTTTTAATGATGAAATTGGAAAAACTTCTTTTTTTTTCATGATGAAAAATGTCTTTTTTTTTCATGCCGAAAAACGACTGTGTGTACGCGGCATAAGAGATCAGCATCACTGAGATGCAGATGAAAACAGGTATTTTATTAAAATCAAATGACAATTGTTTGTAATTCATATTATAAGTAAACTCAGAGCTTTTTTTCTCAGAAAATAGGTGCAGGAACTCAACCACGACCCCATTGAGATTTCACAAACAGTAAAAGGGTCTTAAAGGGGCATTAAATACCAGAATTGCATTATATATAGAGTGCAGAGTTCATGTGGCTACACACAGAGTGCAGAGCTGTCACTTGTAAACACAGAAACCGGACTTCTTTGTTTACAAGTGATTGTGGTGAGCAGGCACCAAAGGGTCTGAGCCAGAGGTGGTGGAACTGAGTTCCCCCAAGTTCCCCCTGAGTAAACTACATATAGGCCCAGATTCACATAAAATTACGTTGCTCCTGAGCAGCGTAACGTATGTGATTTACGTTACACCGCCGCAGGTTTACAGCGTTAGTGCCTGATTCTTTGAACACTTACCTGTAAACTTGCGGCGGTGTATCGTAAAAGCGCTCGGCGCAAGCCCGCCCAATTCAAATGGGGCGGGCACCATTTAAATTAGGCGCGTTCCCGCGCCGAGCGTACTGCGCATGCTCCGTCGTGCATTGCGCTTAATGACGTCGCACCGACGTCATTTGCTTAGACGTTAATGTAAATGGCGTCCAGCGCCATTCACGGACGTCTTACGCAAACGACGTAGATTTTAAAAATTTTGACGCGGGAACGACGGCCATACTTAACATTGGCTGCGCCTCCATAGACCCAGGGGCAACTTTACGCATCGCAAAGGCTACGGAAACTACGTAAATTCTCTGCGTCGAGCGTGCGTACGTTCAGGAATCGTCGTAATTTGCTAATTTACATAAGCAATGGGGAAAACGACGTCGGAGACACCTAGCGGCGGGAAAAAAAATTGCATTTAAGATCTGACAGCGTAAGAGCCTTACGCCTGTCAGATCTAATGGGTATCTATGCGTAACTGATTCTAAGAATCAGTCGCATAGATACCCGGGGCCAGATTAGGACTTACGACGGTGCAAATGGTGTTGCGCCGTCGTAACGCCTTTGAGAATCTGGGCCTCACTGTACATGTGCTTTTCGAAAAATTAAATATAAGTTAGTTAGGGTTTACATGTACTTTTTTGAGTACATTTGCAGGTGTCTTGCTACTATTTGCGAACACTAAGAAAAGAAGCAATGGTAACCAATTATCAAACAAAGGTATGCTTTATCTATGACATCATTGTATGAATTATTCTGCCTGCTAAGTTCAGTAAAGAGGTAATTTGTAGGCTGTCCTCATTTTTTATTAGCAGATGTTTGGCTAAACAGTTGGTTAATTGGGAAATACTAATACTCATGACATCTATGGTGTGCCAGGACACCTGGCAGCTAGAATTCAATGCCAAGCTTAGGCTTGTGCCCACAAGTGTACCACAAGAACTAATGAGAAAACAGTGGAACTCTGCCAGCCGGTGACAGCATTTATTACATATGATAAACGTGTTTTAAAGAGAATGTATGATGCTATTTTATAAAATAATATATTTCTTATGCTCAGCGATAGAAAACATAATAATCAATGAGCAATGTTATATGAATATTTAATATATCTACTTGCAGATGGCACACTCTGTGTTCTTGCAGAGCTTTTTCTTACAGCTATTGTGCTAAAAACAGACCTGAATGACTCAGAGGAGGAACACTTATCCCTCCTGCTCTGCTAGCGGAGACAGAACATTTTCAAAGTAAACTTTCTATCTAACTTTGACCTCAGATCTCATATTTGGACTAAAATGCAATACAAAAAAAAGAAAAATGGGCGGAAGTGACGTTTTGACGTTGCTTCCGCCCTGCTATGGTATGGAGATGGGTGGGGGCCATCTTACCTTCACTCGTCTCCATACCCAGCCACAGAGAAGACCTGATCGCCTCTGCCACTACCGAAGGCTCCAGTAAGCGGCGGAGGGCACAGGACAAGGGGTGGGCAGGAGGGATGGCTGCCCTGGGCACTGTGGTATCATGTGGGGTGGGAGGACACCTCAAGGAGATTGGGGAGAGAGGATTTGTGTTGGAAGGGGGGATATGGGAGGTGGCAATGGGTAAGTATTGTTCTAAGAGGGGAAATGGGGGTTAGTGTTAAGAATGGTAATCTAGAGAGATTTGTGTTGGGAAGGGGGATGGGAGAAGATTTGTGCTTGGAAGGGGGATTTTAGGGGAATTTGTGCTGGAAGGGAGAGATTTGAAGTTTGGGGGAGGGAGGAAGTGTATCAGGAGGAGACAATTTAGGACTAGAGGCTTTGTAATAGGAGAGGGTGCATTTTTTGTTGGAGGGGGGCATTTGACCAGGGGGGGGGATTGGGGGCAAGGATTTTTGCTGGGAGGGGTGATTTCAGCAGGGGGGTGGATTTGTACTGGGAGGAGGGGGGATTATGCTTAGGGGGTAAGCATGCAGATTAGGGCTAAGTTTTTTTGTGATACATATTGCTCATACATCTTAGGGGGGGGCAGAGTTTGGCATGTTCGCCCTGGGCTCTAAATGACCTTGTCCCAGCACTGGGCCCCTCTCCCGCCACCGATAACGGTGATCAAATTTGCCGCAGAAACCATTATTATCGGAAACCAGACCGTCGGCTGAAGATGAGGATATCTGGGTTATGGCAGCTAGCATCTGCCATAACAGAGATGTCTCTATTCAAAGTGCCAACGTATATAGTCAGGAAGTGGTTAATTCTTCTAGTAATAACACCACAGTGAATCAATCAACGATTGATAAAAATTTCATTTGGGTACAGTGTTGTATGACCATGCAATTGTCATTCAAAGAGTGATGCCGCGTACACACAGCCGTTTTTCATGACGAGAAAAATGCAATTTTTTCTTTCAATACATTTTTATTATTGATAACAAGCATACATACATCATGTGACTATAGCGTAATATAAGGCACCAGTGGAGCGGCCCCCAGAGAAACAATGGATAATACACTACATTAGAGTATGCAAAAATAAAACTACTGCCACAGGAATAAGAGGTGTGTGGGCTGTTTTAAAGTCCCGCCGGAGCTTGGCCACATAGCAGCACTCTCTGGGCCAGTCCTCCGGAGCAGCGAGGTTCGCTCCACCCCCCGTCACCCCTGAAGGGATCATGCTGTGCCTGAGGTGTGGTCTCCCGCCACCCCCGGAGCCCCGCCACAGTCGTGACATGCTAGCAGGGATTGAAGGAGGAGTTATGTGAATCAGATCAACTACCAAAAGGTAATCCCAGCCCATCTTAATACTTAAAGTGGTTGTAAAGCCATTTTTTAAACCTTTACCTACAGGTAAGCCTATAATAAGGCTTACCTGTAGGTATAGAGAATATCTCCTAAACCTGTACGGTTTAGGAGATATTCCCCTCACAATGTGCCGCTGATTGCAGCGGCGCATGCGCAGGGGGGATCCTCGGCTAAAGGACCGGCAGCCGCCGGACCTTGCCGAATTGAAGTCTCCCGCGCGCATGCGCGGGAGTAACGACAACGCCGCTCCAGACAATCACAGCGTTGGAGCGGCGATACCCAGAAGACACGCCGAGTCAAGATGACATCTCGCTCGGCGTGGAACAGGTAAGTTCTCTTCTCCTCGTTCCGAGGTAAGTATTTCATAATGCGCTAGTATGCGGTGCATACTAGCTCACAATGTCTTTTGCCTTGCAGGTGTAAAAAAAAAAATTATGCGGGTTTACAACCGCTTTAAAAGAATCCTAATAAAAACCTGTGTGAACAAAGGAGGCATAGAAAGAAAATGTAGAAAGAGAAGGGGAGAATGAAAGAGTAGGAGAGGGTGAGGAAAGTGTGTGGGGAAGATGAGTACCTAATATCAGGCTTAGGAGTGGTGAGCAACTGTGGGGGAACCGGGAATAAGGGAGATTCCCATATACTGGGCCCAGGGCTCCCATATCTTTTGGAATTTAGTGGAGGAGTCCGTCAATATGCTGGAGAGCTTTTCTTGTGTCATAATCCACAATATTTTCCGTTTGGCAGCTTGGATGGATGGTTTGGGTCGTTTCCAAGCTTTAGCGATCATAATTTTCATTCCAAGCAAAATAAAGTGGATCATTGATTGTGTAGCTTTAGGAAGGTGTGGGATACATGCATTAAAGCGGATGTGCCACTAAAAAAATATATTAAAAGCCAGCAGCTACAAATACTGCAGCTGCTGACTTTTAATATAAGGACACTTACCTGTCCTGGAGTCCAGCGCCGATCGCTCATCACCCTGCTGCTCCCCCCTCCATCCACGGTGAGGGAACCAGGAAGTGAAGCGCTCCGGCTTCACTGCCCGGTTCCCTACGGCGCATGCGCGAGTCGCGCTGCGCCCGCCGATTGGCTCCCGCTGTGTGCTGGGAGCCGAGTGTTCCCAGCATACAACGGGGGACGGATGGGAAGCAGAGAAAAAACCCGTCTTTTGCCCGTATCGTAGGGCCGGAAGTGGGTGCAGATACCTGTCTGTAGACAGGTATCTGCACCCCCCTCCCCCCTGAAAGGTGTCAAATGTGACACCGGAGGGGGGGAGGGTGCCGATCAGCGGGACTCCACTTTAGAGTGGAGATCCGCTTTAAGTATCGCTACCTCGGGAGATCTAGGGACCTGGCAACCTGTCACCTTGTAGATCATGTTGAAGATCAATCTCCAAAATGTGCGAATCTTGGGGCATTTCCACCAGATGTGGGCCATAGAGCCTCCCAGTTGGCAGCCTCTGAAGCATAAAGGGTCACAGGAAGGGTAAATGGCCGTTAACCTGGTAGGGGTGAGGTTAGAATTGTTATGCTTGCCTCCATAAGGGAGACATTTTGGATCCCCTTGAAGGATTTAGTGAATGCTGTTTGCCAGGTCTCCAAATCAAAGCTGCGTTGGAAGTCTGTCTCCCACGCTATCATGTAAGAGGTCTTTTCCCTCGGGTGAGTGAGTGCAGAGTAAACCACTGAGATACCACCCCTCTGCTCCATGGCTTGTCCACACCACATCATATATGCTGTGAATTTGGGAGGTAGGGGTTTGTCCATCCATATTTTGTGTAGGAAGTGGGAAATTTGTCTAAAGCGGAACTTTTCGTATTCCGTTAGCTCCAGATTGTTGGCGCAGAAACTGAGAGAAATGGGACCGCTGGTGGTAAAGTAGTGACCTAGCTGGTATAGCTCCTTATCCAACCACCCCCTGTTTCTGTAATGTTTAAGCCTGGCGGGAAATCGGGGTTGCGAAAGAGGTGTGCGAGAGGGAGTCCTGTGGAGACCAAGGATGGATTGTTTCTGAGGGTGTCCCACAGGGAGTATGAGTGAGATAAAACCAGAAAAAAAATAGGATGTCAGGGGTTTGGAGGGCACCAGAGGAGGTAGTCTAAAGTAAAGGTGGGAGTTGCCTGTCTTTCGATTGTCACCCAATCCGGTTTCTCGAATTCAGAGTAAAGTGTGGAGAGTTGGGCCAATCTGGCTGCAATAAAATATTTGTATAGGTTAGGTAGGCCCAGTCCTCCCCTACGTCTATGTATAAAAAGTGTTCTCTGAGGAATGCGATATCCTGAGTTTCCCCAGGTGAATTTTAAAATTTTACTCTGAAGGGATCGAAAGTGATCTCTCCTAATTGGGATGGACAGGGAGCTGTAGAAATATAGTATTCTTGGAAGTAAGGTCATTTTGACCGAGTTGATCCTACCTAACCATGTGAGCCCGTGTTTGAAAATGCAATTTTTTTAATTGGTTGTTAAAAAAGGTCGTGTGGGAAAAAAAACGCGCATGCCCAGATGCAAGTTATGAGACGGGAAATTGGCAGCATAATCAGCCCAAAGGATGGCGCCATTCGAATGGAACTTCCCCTTTATAGTGCCGTTGTATGTGTTGTACGTCACCGTGCTAGGCTCGAGTATTTTTTATAACGATCGTGTGTATGCAAGGCAGGCTTGAGAGCAATCGCTTCGAGAAAAACGTTTTTTTTTCCATGACATGAAAAACAGTTGTGTGTACGCGGCATGAAAGCGCTGAAAGCAAGTGGTTAAAGGCCCTTTTCACACAAACGTTCCATTCATGTCCTCCGATCGGAACCTCCATTTTTCTCTATGAAGCAGGTGTAAACATTTGTCTGTGTACACCCGCCTACATCCAATCTTATTTGCCAAAAAGAGACGGATGGGGATCCCTTCCATTCCCGTCCATCCAGCAGATCTGATCAGATGGCAGTTGAATGTAAACAGACAGGCTGAGAGCTGGCTGTGTCCGCATCCGTGCATAAGCAGAGCAGACATGGACCTGTCATACGCCTGCTCAGTGGGGATCAATGGACAGATCCCCTGCTGAGCAAGCAGATCGCAGCCGCATTCTGGCTCATGTGAAAGGGGCCAAAATCTTAGAGAATGTTGCCAACTACGGAAACGTTGTAAATAATGCTGGTGCTTCAATCTCCTTGCTGTGTCTTTTTAAATTGAAAAAATTAAATGTAACAATGTAAAAAACAAAACAAAAAAAGACAAGGGAACTGAGATTAATGACCTTGTCCGGCACAATTTAGCAGTCTTTGTTGGATTTGTTTTTCATTGGCTGTTTTTGTTGCATTTGTTCTCAGCTAAATAAATAAGCAGATGGGGCAATATGTTTTTCTATGAATGTATCATTTTGTCTGTTTTGATGAAAATGTTATTTGACATTTGGCAACGCTAAGGTTATAATGCAGACATTAATTCTAGACTGGTATTTGATGACCGATGTCTAAATGCTTATGGATTTTAAAGTTAGTTTAATGTGTAAACCCACAATCAAATGAAACCGTTTTTTTCCTTCTGTGATCCTCCTTAGGCGACAATGCTGCCTTATTGTTAATAAAATATATATATATATATATATATATATATATATATATATATATATATATATATATATATATATATATATATATATATATATATATATATATATATGTCACCAAAAGAAATGGTAAACTACTAAACTCTTCACTGTAGGCAAAACATTAAAGGGGTGCTCCAGCCTTTTTTTAAGTTTATTAAAAGTCAGCAGCTACAAAAAGTGTAGCTGCTGGCTTTTAATAAACAGACACTTACCTGCTCCACGGCTCCAGCGACGCACCAGCCGGGGCTCCGCTCCTCGCCCCCCCCTCGCCGGCCGGCGTCTTCATTCCTAGTGTGGGCACCCGGCAGTGACAGCTTTCGGCTTCACGCCCGGGCACCCACTGCGCATGTACGAGCGGCACTGCGCATGCGCAAGCGGCGCGGTGCCATCCGATTGGACAGGCGCTCGCCTAAAGGGAGGGGCTGCAATAAGGCGATTAAGCTATTCGCCTTATCAGCCCCTCGGCGGAAGGAGGAAGTGGGACGGGAGTCCCACTCCTCCTGACCCCCCCACTCCCCCCCAAAAAAAATGACATGCCAAATGTGGCATGTAAGGGGGGAAGGAGTGGATTAAGTGGAAGTTCCATTTTTAGGTGGAACTCCGCTTTAAGGACCACACACTGGCAGTGACACCTGTTGACCATGCCAGGGGGCTTGGTATATGTATTTCCAGTAGGCAATGCTTCCTCTTTAAGAAATGCACCTGCAGAGGGAAGACTAATGCCCTGTACATACGATCGGAATTTCCGATGGGATAAAATCCGATGGAAGCTGTCTTGCATGCACACTCAGACCAAATTCCAACTGTCCGAAACGCGGTGACATAAAACTACGACGAGCCAAGAAAAATTAAATTCAATGTTTCCAAGCATGCGTCGACTTGATTCAGAGCATGCATGTCTTTTTCTCCGTCGGAGTTCCACACAGGCGATCGGAATTTCCGATAGAAGTTTTTTTCATCGGAAAAAAATAAAACATGTTCTCTTTCTAAACTCCAATGGAAAAAAGTCCGATGGGGCCCACACACGGTCAGAATATCCGATGAAAAAAATCCGTCTGACTTTTTTCATCGGAAATTCCGATCATGTGTACAAGGCATAAGGGTGATAGAAACAGTGCCATGCACAGTGTGATGATTTTACAACTATAAAAATAAATTTGTGAATATAAAGCAATAGATCCTTCTAAGTCTTGTATAATAATAATATAATATCATTTGCATGTTTTCATTTTTTGTTTACTGTATGTACAATATGCTTTAAAGATGAACTCAAGGTAGATTATTGCTTGTTATACAAATACTTTTTCTTCTCCCATGGAACTTTAATGTATCTAAGACAATTTTTTAAATTACATTCCAGCAAACCATCGTAGTTGTACATCGGCTCCTTTAAGCGAGATAGCAGGTGCACCCGCTGCACTGCGGGGCTGCCGATGCGCGTGGTTGGCGGTCGCGATGACCACCAGCCACGTGTGATTGGGGGCACGAGAGCAAGAACAGGAATGTGTGTGTGTGTAAACACACACACACATCCCTGTCCTGTGAGGAGAGACAGATTGTGTGTTCCTACTAGTTAGGAACAACGATCTGTCATCTCTTCCAGTCACTTTTATCCCCCCACAGTTAGAACACACGCAAGGGAACACAATTAACCCCTTGATCACCCCTAGTGTTTACCCCTTCCCTGCCAGTGACATTTACACAGTAATTACTGCATTTTTATAGCACAAATCGCTGTATAATTATCAATGGTCCCAAAAATGTGTCAAAAGTGTCTGATCTGTCCGCCATAATGTCGAAGTCCCGATAAAAAGTGTCCCGATAAAAATTGCTGATCACCGCCCTTACTAGTAAAAAATAAATAAGTAATAAAAATGCCATAAATCTTCCCCGCATTTTGTAAACGGTATAACTTCTGCACAAACCGATCTATATACGCTTATTGCATTTTTTATCACCAAAAATATGTAGAAGAATACATATCGGCCTAAACTGAGGAAACAAAATTCTTTTAAAAAAATAAATAAATTGGGGCTATTTATTATAGCAAAAAGTTAAAAATATTGTGCTTTTTTCTAAATTGTCACTCCTTTTTTGGTTATATAGCGCAAAACATAAAAACTGAAGAGATAGTGGAGGGTTATATCACGGCCTCCCAACTCCCGTCGCTCCCTATGGAGGTTCGGGAGGAATTGGACGAGCCGATCACTTTTGAGGAATTGCAGGCGGCAGTGGGCTCCATGAAGCTGGGTAAAACCCCAGGCCCAGATGGGTATACCATCCAGTATTATAAGACCTTTCTCCCACTACTGGGCCCCCGGATGGTGAAATGTTTTAATGCGATAGGATCGGAGGCCGCGTTTCCCAGAGACACCCTGAGGGCCCACATGTTCCTGATTCATAAGGAGGGTAAAGACCCAAGTCTGTGTGTGAGCTATAGGCCTATTTCCCTCTTAAATACGGACCTGAAACTGTTCTCGAAAATCCTGGCAACTAGATTGGCACAACATCTCCAAACTTTAATACACCTAGACCAGGTTGGGTTCATCCCGACTAGAGAAGCAAGGGACAACACTGTCAAGGTGCTCAACCTTCTTCAAGTAGCTAACATCACTGGGGTCCCCTGTGTATTTGTGAGCTTGAATGCCGAAAAGGCTTTTGATCGGGTGGACTGGACCTTCATGCTCTCTGTACTCCGCCATATTGGTTTGGGGGATATGATGATGGGGTGGATAAGCAAGATATACTCACACCCTACAGCTCAGGTGAAAGCAAACAGGGTGCTCTCAGCCCCTTTCTCGATTGGAAATGGGACGAGGCAGGGTTGCCCGTTGTCCCCTCTCCTCCTGTCGCTGGAGCCAGTTCTTTGTACAGTCAGACTAAACCCAGATATTACCGGGCTACAAGTAGGCGACTCCCACTGTAAAATATCGGCCTATGGGGACGACCTACTTTTCTCCCTGACAAACCCGTAATTTCTCTGCCAAATCTCTTCAGAGAATTTGAGGTATATGGAGCACTCTCCAATTTAAAAATCAACTTTTCCAAGTCGGAAGCGATAGGAGTAGCAGTTCCTCCCCACATCTCGGTGGCCTTGCAATCCAACTTTCGCTTTAAATGGACCGACACAGTGCTAAAATACCTTGGCACATACATCCCACCCGACATAACGAGTACATTTGACCTTAATTTCCCTCCCTTGTTAGCCAAGATAGGTATTTTGCTAGACAAATGGCACGCAGGCATACACTCCTGGTTTGGCAGATGCAACCTTATTAAAATGAGTATACTGCCCAAATTCCTTTACTTTATTCAAGCCCTGCCCATACAAATACCTCCCTCTTTTTTCAGACAAGTTCAGGTCCTTTTTACCGGTTTATCTGGGCACACAAAAAGCCCAGACTCAGTCGTACACAAATGACTCTCCCCAAAAATAACGGCGGCTTGGCAGTGCCTGATATCCGCCAGTACTATCTGGCCTCTCATCTGGGACGAGTAGTGGACTGGAGGCGCACTGTGGTGCTACAAAGACCTGCCTTCTGTAGTAAGATCGCACCCACTCATAGACACAGCCATCTATTGGCCAACCGAGCGTCCCTCACGTCCAAAAACTCTCTGCTTTTTCCCATACTTGGCCATCCAAAGTTTGAACCGGGTCTACACCCCGCGGAGTACTCTACTCTGAAAGGTGCTGGCTGTGACCATGCAGCTAAATTTGTCATCAGTGGGAAATGGCCATCCATTTTGGAGTTGACTGCGGAGACGGGGACCTTTCAACTACCCTTCTGGAAAGCGGTGAAATTGCATCACTTCCTGCACTCCTTTTCCGACCTCCAAGACTTCTCAGTTGACCACGTTTGAGGACCTCTGTATGGGGTCGGACACATTGGCCCACATACTCTCCCAAACATATTCCTTGCTGAATACTCTAAAGGAACAACCACATCTTCCCTGCCTGGTCAAATGTGAGTCGGACCTGAACTGCACGTTCTCAGCTGTTCAAAAGCAGCATATCATAGGCTTCGCTCTTAAATCCTCTTTGTGTACCAAGACTCAAGAGACAAATTTTAAATTGCTCTCCCGTTGGTATCTGACGCCCTCTAGACTGCACAGATGCTTCCCATCTACACCGAACTGTTGCTGGGGCTGTGGGGAGGAGGAGGGGTCGCTGATACATATTTTATGGTCCTGCCCCGAATTGAGACATTTCTAGGGTGAGGTCCATCGTATCACGCAGGAATTTACAGAATATATGTCATCCCTGAGGATGCCGTGTTTTTTCTCTTACACCATTCAAAGATCCCAACCAAAACATACCAGAAGCCACTGATACACCATCTGCTTAATGCTGCAAAGGCGTGTGTACCACTGTATTGGAAGCAATAGTCTCCCCCGACTGTTGCGCACTGGCTGAGGAAGGTAGAGGAGGTGAGGAGAATGGAGGACTTGATCCTCACTGCACAACACAGAAGGGAGTTATACACAAAGACCTGGGATATATGGATCATTTTTATTTTTTCTAATGAAGGGCAACGCCTTCTGGGATCATAGATTATGGCTTCTCAAGCCCTGGGTTCGCGCCCTACAGTCGCCGTCTTGTCTTTTCCCCCCTCCCCCCACCCTGTTTGAGATGTCCCCCTTCCCTTAATCCATTTAGTATTTTATGTTTTAAGACAAGGTGAAAAGGTAAGGGGAGAGAGCCCTAGGCCTTTGAATGTATCCACGGAAATTAAGGAGAATGAATGTGGACCTCGTGGGGTGTGGTCACTCGGTCCACAGTCTCTTGCCAACATGTTAACTGACTTGATACTGTTTGTTCTTGCTGTAGATATGGTACAGGGACTTTGTGTATATATATATATATATATATATATATATATATATATATATATATATATATATATATATATATATATATATATATATATTTATTTTCATGTTGTTCACATTCTTCTTGTACTGTGGGGGGCTCCCCCCTTTTTGTGGTGTTTAATAAAATATATATATTTGAAAAAAAAAAGCAGAGATGATCAAATACCACCAAAAGAAAGCTCTATTTGTGGGAAAAAGGACATAAATTTTGTTTGGGTACAGCACCGCATGACCGCACGATTGTCAGTTAAAGCAACGTAGTGTCGTTTCTCAAAAAATGGCCTGGTCATTGAGCAGCCAAATATTCCGGGGCTGAATTGGTTAATACAAAAGGTTAAAAAATACACATCTTAAAATGCTCCGATACTTATGTTTTAGGCAGGGGTGCACCCCGTGACCTCCTGCTTTGGGATGCCGAGTCGGCAAGCTCAGATCACAGGTTCCAGACCCACCATCACCGAGCATCTGTGTTCTGAATTGAGCCAGCACTAGAGGAAGCATGGCTGCGGAGGGAGCATAAGATGATGCTTCCTGTATAGCGCCGCCTCCTTGCACAGTCGGAGTGATACCAATTGCACTCCGACTGGGCCAGCAACAGCCTGTAGCAAGGCAGAAAAAGGTCAGTTTATTTTATAAGATCACAATGGGCATATACGGCATTTATCTTCTGCAGTAGTTACTGTACTGCTTTCGAACTGATCCTGGTTACCTGTACTTTACCATAGACTTCTGTTATTACTTGTGGGTTTTGGGCACTTTCTTAAAGGGGTGGTTCACCCTAAAAACTACTTTTTTTTATTAAACTGCCCCCCCACATTACAATACGATTAAGGCTATTAATTTTTTTTTTATGCTGTACATACCTTTGTACAGCATGTTCACCCGTGGCATCCGGCTTGCGAGTCCCGCAGGAGTGGGCGTTCCTAACATGTCTGTGATTGACGTTTGACCAAAAACGAGCTCCCCCCGTCGCGTAAGCCGCGTCACGGTTGGCGAAAGGAGCCGAACAGCATAAAAAAAAAATTAATAGCCTTAATCGTATTGTAATGTGGGGGGGCAGTGTAATAAAAAAAGTCGTTTTTAGGGTGAACCACCCCTTTAAAGTGTGCCAGAACTCCTAAATGCAGGAGTCTTGGTTTGTTTTCAGAAAGTGCACCACAGCTGCAGGATATAATAAAAGTCTATGGCAAAGTGCAGCTAACCTGCTGGAAAGCCACAAGTGCCCCTTTATTGCGGTCAGTCTGATCGGATCTGCTGTCAAGGGATCCAATCAGACCCTCCATTCACCTCTATGGAGCCACAGATGTAAACAGATTTAAAACAGTTTTCACCCGCTTATCTCCAATCAGATCCACAAAAAACTGAAGCGGATCTGTCCCTTTCGTCTAGGTAGATCAGAGGGCCAATAGAGTAGAGCTGCCTGTGTCCCTGTCCGCTCTGCATATGCACAGTAGACACAGACCTGTCATCCGCCTGCTTTGCTCATTGTGGCCCGTGGCGCGGTTACCAAGTCGCTTAAGTGGCCCTCGCTCTTCAAAAAGGTTGGGCACCCCTGTTTTAGAGGACATATTTTTGCTCTTGAAACCTGAAGCAGGAGGATTCATATAACAGATTTTTTGTAAAATTTCTTCAAGAGGTAGATTATTGCTTGTTATACTGCGTCTTCATTGAAACCCCTTTTACATGAAGACACAACTTCTGCACTACTTAAATTAATATTTTCAGTACGTTTACTTTTAGTGCACACAATCGCAATATAATCTCCACATTTTCCGTAAAATGTAAAAGACGAGACTGTGTCAGGAAAATAGATACCAAATCTGTCAAGCCTAAGCATGTGAAGCAGCAACAAAATACCCAAAACTGTTCAATTTTACAAACCTTTACACTTCACCAGGTAAGTGGTAAAGCGTATCCATGGCCAAAATCTGAAATCATTTATTTATTTCCACATTGTATTTCAAGTGTACTCCTATTAATCTAAAGGATCTTAACCACTCGCTTACTGGGTACATTCACCCCCTCCCTGGATCCTGCCCAGGCCAATTTTTAGCTTTCAGTGCTGTCAAACTTTGAATGATAATTATGTGGTCATACAACACTGTACCTATATGAGATTTTTATAATTTTTTTCCCCCACAAATAGAGCTTTCCTTTGGTGGTATTTAATCACCACTGGGTTTTTTATTTTTTGCTAAACAAACAAACAAAAAAAAAATTTTGCAAACAGGTACTGTAATTTTTCTCCTTCACTGATGGAAGCTGATAGGCTGCACTGATGGGCACTGATAGGTGACACCGATGAGCACTGACGAGGCGGCACTGATGAGGGGGCACTTATAGGTGGCACTGATGGGTACTGATAGGTGGCACTGATGGGCACTAATAGGCACTGGTATGTGGCACTGATAGGCAGTAGGGATGAGCTGAACACCCGCCGGTTCAGTTCACATCAGAACCTTTGAACGGACCGAACGTTCACGCGAACTTTAGAACCCCATTGAAGTCTATGGGACTCGAATGTTTGAAATCAAAAGTGCTAATTTAAAAGGCTAATATGCAAGTTATTGTCCTAAAAAGTGTTTGGGGACCCGGGTCCTGCCCCAGGGAACATGTATCAATCAAAAAAAAAGTTTTTAAAACTGCCGTTTTTTTGTGAGCAGTGATTTTTTAATGATGCTTAAAGTGAAAAAAAAAGTGAAATATTCCTTTAAATATCATACCTGCTGGGTGTCTATAGTATGCCTGTGAAGTAGCACGTGTTTCCCGTGTTTAGAACTGTCCCTGCACAAAATGACATTTCTATAGGAAAAAAGTCATTTAAAACTGCTTGCGGCTTTAATGTAATGTCTGGTCCCGGCAATATGGATGAAAATCATTGAGAAAAATGGCATAGGTACTGTCCCCCCCCCCCCCAGACCCTTTGGGTCTTGTATGGATATTAAGGGGAACCACACCCAACTTAAAAAAAAGGAAAGGTGTTTTCTTATGAAAAAAAAAGGAAAGGCCCTATATTCTCTGAACAGCAGTATACAGGCTGTGTAAATAAGACAGGGACTGTAGGTTTGTTGTTAAGTAGAATCTGTTTGTAATTTTGAACTGGTACTTTTTTAACCACTTGCCGCCCGCCAATGACAGATTGACGTCGGCAAAGTGGTTGTAGAATCCTGACTGGACGTCATAGGACATCCTCAGGATTCTGAGCCGCTGCGCGCCCTCGGGGGCACGCATCGCGGCGATCGTTGTTGCGGGGTGTCAGTCTGACACCCCGCAACACCGATCTCGGTAAAGAGTCTCTCACGGAGACTCTTTACCACGTGATCAGCCGTGTCCAACCACGGCTGATCACGATGTAAACAGGAAGAGGCGTTGATGGCTCTTCCTCACTCGCGTCTGACAGATGCGAGTAGAGGAGAGCCGATCGGCGGCTCTCCTGACAGGGGGGGTTCGCGCTGATTGTTTATCAGCGCAGCCCCCCCTCGGATCGCCACATGGACCACCAGGGATGCCCACCAGGGAAGGGCAAAACAAACAAAAATGGGGGGAAAAAAGGTAAAAAAAAAAAAAAAAAGTCTGAAGAAAAAAAAGTCTGGGAAAAAAAAAAAAAACATGCAAAAAAAAGATGCCAATCAGTGCCCACAAATGGGCACTGACTGGCAACAAGTAAATCACTGCCGCCCCACAGTGTCCATCAGTGCCGCCCCACAGTGTCCATCAGTGCCACCCCACAGTGCCCATCAGTGCCACCCCACAGTGCCCATCTGTGCCACCCCACAGTGCCCATCTGTGCCGCCCATGAGTGCCCATCTGTGCCGCCTATGAGTGCCCATCAGTGCCGCCCATGAGTGCCCATCAGTGCCGCCCATGAGTGCCCATTAGTGCCGCCCATGAGTGCCCATCAGTGCCGCCTATGTGTGCCCATGAGTGCCGCCTATGTGTGCCCATCAGTGCCGCATACCAGCGCCGCCAATCAGTGCCACCTCATCTGTGCCCGTCAGTACTACCTCGTCGATGTCCATCAGTGCCATCTCATCTGTGCCCATCAGTGCCACCATATCAGTGCCCGTAATTGAAAGAGAAAACTTACTTATTTACAAAAAAATTACAGAAAAAAATAAAAACGTAATTTTTTTCAAAATTTTCGGTCTTTTTTTAGTTGTTGCGCAAAAAAAAAATCGCAGAGGTGATCAAATACCACCAAAAGAAAGCTCTATTTGTGGGTAAAAAAGGACACCAAATTTTGTTTGGGTACAGTGTAGCATGACCGCGCAATTGCCATTCAAAGTGCGACAGTGCTGAAAGCTGAAAATTGGCTTGGGCGGGAAGGTGCGTAAGTGCCCTGTATGGAAGTGGTTAAAGTGTAGCTCCAGCCAGAAAATCAAGTTTTAAGCTTTTTGGAAAACATACGGAAGGATTATGACCCCTGTAACATTTGTTTTGTTGTGCATCTGTTCAGAAGATTTCACCTCACTTTCTGTCCCAATGACAAATGTTTTTTTGAAAACGTGTTTTTTTTTTTTAGTGAAACAAGGATTGGTGATAAAGCATCAGTGGAGAGGAGACACCTCTAAGGCCCCGTACACACGATAGAATCCATCCGCAGATAAATCCCAGCAAATGGGTTTCTGCGGATAGATCCTATGGTGTGTACACGCCAGCGGATCTGTTTCCGCGGAGAAATCTCCTCTGGGATGGATTCCAGCAGATCGGATATTTGCTGTGCTGCACAACATATCCATCTGCTGGAATCCATTCCAACGGATGGATCCGCTCGTCTGTACAGACTTACCGGATCCATTCGTCCAAAGGGATTCCCCGTACGCGTCGTAATGATTTGACGCATGCGTGGAATTCCTTATATGACAGCGTCGCGCCCGTCGCCGCGTCATAATCGCGGCGACGGCGCGACACGTCATCGGCAGAGGATTTCCGCGCGGATTTCAATGGGATGGTGTGTACACTCCATCCCATCGAAATCAGCGGATATCTTTGAGAGGATTTATCCGTGGAAACGGTCCGCTGGACCGTATCTGCGGATAAATCCTCTCGTGTGTATGGGGCCTTACAGAAGAGAATTTCCCTTCCTAGGGGTAGATTTCCTCTCACTTCCTGTTGTCTCCTTCCGTTTGCAAGTGGGATTCGTTTGAAGGTTAGATGATTGAAATTAGAGGCCTGCCGTATATACTCTGCAGAAATTTGGGCCTTAGGTGTTGGTGTTGCCACAACACTAAGCCATCACAGTTAGTCTTGGTGGGCGCTGGAACACCCTGCTGTGAAATATTATATCAAAAATTGTAATTACTTTTATCGGCGGTGGGAGCAGGAATGGTCCTGGAGGCGATCGGTCCTGTCACGTCAGTGGTATGGAGATGAGGGGAAGATGGCCCCCACCCGTCTCCATATCACTGCAGGGCGGAAGCAACGTCAAAACGTCGCTTCCGCCCATACGTCTTAAAGGCACATATTTTTTGTTGTCATTTTTTTTCAAATGACAAAATCATTGTTTTATTTTTTTATTGCATTTAAGTCCAAAAATGAGATCAGAGGTCTTTTTGACCCCAGATCTCATATTTAAGAGGACCTGTCATGCTTTTTTCTATTACAAGGGATGTTTACATCCCTTGTAATAGGAATAAAAGTGACCCATTTAAAAAAAAAAAAACAGTTTTAAAATCAATAAAATAAAGTAAAATAAATAAGAACATTTTTTTTTTTAAAGGGCCCTGTTCCGAGGAGCTCGCCCACATATGAAAACGGTGTTCATCCCACATATGTGAGGTATTGCCGCGATCGCGATCGTTGGAGCGAGAGCAATAATTCTAGCCCTAGACCTCCTCTGTAACTCAAAACATGCAACCTGTAGAATTTTTTAAACATCGCCTATGGAGATTTTTAAGTGTAAAAGTTTGACACCATTCCACGAGCGGGCGCAATTTTAAAGTGTGACATGTTGGGTATCAATTTACCCGGCGTAATATTATCTTTCACAAAATTAAAAAACTTGGGCTAACTTTACTGTTGTCTTATTTTGTTTTCCAAAAAAAGTGCGCTTGTAAGACCGCTGCGCAAATAAGGTGTGACAAAAAGTATTGCAATGACAGCCATTTTATTCTCTATCTAGAGTGTTAGAAAAAAATGTATAATTTTTGGGGGTTCTGAGTAAATTTCTAGCAAAAAAATTGTTTTTAACTGGTAAATGCCAAGTCTGAAAAACAGGCTCGGTCTTAAAGTGGTTAAGCTGCAGTATAAAAAATGTTTGCTTTTACGTTTAATACTGCTTTGATGCAGAGTTGGCCATTGCCAATAGATTTCCTAATTCTGTCTCAATCCAGAGGGTTTCTTGCTGGAGAATGAGAATTATTTTATATGGTCTACTCATGTGCCTACATACACTTTTTTAGCCCAAACTTCCTTCCTTCTAAACATTGGGGCAGATTCAAGAAGCTATTGCGCCCGCGCAACCATAGGTTGCGCGGCGCAATAGCTGTTTTGCTCCCGCGTAGCGAATGCCCCTGATTCAGGAACATCGCTACGCGGACTGCAGCCTAGGATATGACAGGCATAAGCCTCCTTATGTGTAAAAATAACTACAGCGCTAAATTAAATACTCAAACATATAACATTAATAAATCACCAAATAATAAAAAGCTGCAAAAATATTTGGTAGTGGGTCAAACAAAGTAAAAAAGTGTATAATATAAAATAATGCGCTAATTATTAACTTAATTATGCCAACCGTGCTGAACAGTGATTCAAAAAACAATAAGGAACAAATCCACAAATAATGTCCAATTGTGTATAAGATGTGCACCAGTGTTTCAATTAAAACAGCAACACCCAGTTCAGTGCAGTGATAGGATTAAACGATGTAATCACAAAACCACTCCTGCTTCACAGATGGGGGGTTCTCCTCCACACAGACACCGCTCATGAAAAGAAAAGGAGACAGCTCATTGCACAGATGGTATGGCACCAGAAAGAACCAAGCAAAAAGATATTCCTCTAGAATGGCACACTCACGCTACCGCCGTTAAAATACAGCATGGATATTCAATGCACCAATCCTCCATAGGGCCGCTCAGCTGATGTTGCATCTTGAGTAGATGCAACATCAGCTGAGCGGCCCTATGGAGGATTGGTGCATTGAATATCCATGCTGTATTTTAACGGCGGTAGCGTGAGTGTGCCATTCTAGAGGAATATCTTTTTGCTTGGTTCTTTCTGGTGCCATACCATCTGTGCAATGAGCTGTCTCCTTTTCTTTTCATGAGCGGTGTCTGTGTGGAGGAGAACCCCCCATCTGTGAAGCAGGAGTGGTTTTGTGATTACATCGTTTAATCCTATCACTGCACTGAACTGGGTGTTGCTGTTTTAATTGAAACACTGGTGCACATCTTATACACAATTGGACATTATTTGTGGATTTGTTCCTTATTGTTTTTTGAATCACTGTTCAGCACGGTTGGCATAAGCCTCCTTATGCCTTCATATCTCAGGCTGCATTCTTGCGTTGTCCGCTAGGGGGCGCGGCCATTGTGATCGGCGTATAGTATGCAAATTGCATACTACCACCGATTCACAAAAGTTGCGCGGGCCCTGCGCACGCAAGGTACGGAGTTTCCGTACGGCGACTTTAGCGCAAGGTTGCTCCTGCTATAGCAGGGGCAACCAATGCTAAAGTATAGCCGCCCTTCCCGCTCGTGAAATTGAAATTTCACGTCGTTTACGTAAGTGATTCGTGAATGGCGCTGGATGCCATTCACGTTCACTTAGAAGCAAATGACGTCCTTGCGACGTCATTTGCCGCAATGCACGTCGGGAAAGTTTCCCGACGGAGCATGCGCTGTTCGCTCGGCGCGGGAGCGCGCCTAATTTAAATGATTCCTGCCCCCGGCGGGATCATTTACATTAGGCAGCCTTACGCCCGGCTATTTAGCATATCGCCCGCGCAATTTACGGAGCTACTGCTCCGTGAATCGCGGGCATATCAAAATATTTGCGTGGGCGCAGAGCAAAAATCGTTGCCCTTTGCCCACGCAAATATTGCGCGGATCTAGCTGAATCTGGCCCATTATTGGGATGTTGGCACACTACTACTCGTGTAGCCAGAGTCACCCTGTGAGGATACACCTTGAATCTGTAATTTTTGTCACATAGGAACTGAATTTAAAAAGTAGATATAATCCCAGCAATCTCTTGGTTTGCCAAAAAACAAACTTTGTGTAGAGTTTGCCAGAGAACAAAAAAATGTTTGAAGTTTGAGTTTGAGTTTTTCTTTAAAGTGGATGTAAACCTGAAATTTTTCATATTTTTTTTTTGCTGTCACAATGTAGAGTATAAGATTTCCTATCATCAGACTGTGCCCAGTCTTGCCACAAAGAGTTAATCCAGCTCTGAGTAATCCTCTTTTCTTTTTTCAGTGAGATAAACGGACAAACAGAAAAACTTTTATCGTTCTTCCCCCTTGCTGTGAATGACAGGTTATTTACATATCTCATACACTGCACTAGCCTGAGACAGGCATTATTTTTTAATTTCCACCCCCACTCCTTTTCTGAAGTCATGTGGTTACTTTTCTGGATTTTGACTGGATGTTAGTGATCATAGCAGAATTTAGTGTAAGGGGAGTGTAGAGGTGGGTGGGGTGTCTACTGACATCACGACTCCACCCACGAGCTCCAGACAACAGACCCACCCACAGAATCTGCAGTTTTTCAGTTCTCATAACAGACAGAGGGGAAACATTTGACAGGTGAGGATACATGCAGGAGGCATCTATATCCTTATAGATCAGCACTATGGCAGTAGTTTAGAAAGGATGAGAGTGGCTTTACATCCACTTTAAGTGAAAGGAAGAACAGACTTAGATCAACATAATAAAATCAAAAGCTTACATCTCTGTAGCTTTGTCTTTACCGCAAAGTTCTCTAGGGCACCATGGTGCATCCTCTTCTAAGGGACATCTTCCTATTAACCTAATCAATCAAGTATGTAAAACACTCTTCATTAATGCAATTAGATTTTACAACATTTTTTCCTTTAGTGTATTAAATTTAAAGAACCTTGAATCTCTTAATAGTCACTCCGCCATGACCAGATTAAAGATTTATCTTCATTACATTATCTAGAGCCTTCAGAGTTATTAAAGGACATGAGATTTCAATCTCCCTGGTAATATATGTTGGATGGTGATGAAGATGAAGTGTCTATTCTATTTTTTAAACACTGATAGAGAACAAAATGAGCAGTATATTTAAATAGACAATGGAGGGGGGAAAAAAAGTATTTAACCACTTCCCGCCCGGCCTATGGCCGATTTACGTCCGGGAAGTGGTTATGAAATCCTGACAGGACGTTCTAGAACGTCCTGCAGGATTTCATGCCGCGCGCGCCCGTGGGGGCGCGCATCGCGGCGATCGGTGATGCGGGGTGTCAGTCTGACACCCTGCATCTCCGATCTCGGTAAAGAGCCTCCGGCGGAGACTCTTTACCACGTGATCAGCCGTGTCCAACCACGGCTGATCACGATGTAAACAGGAAGAGCCGTCGATGGCTCTTCCTCACTCGCGTCTGACAGACGCGAGTAGAGGAGAGCCGATCGGCGGCTCTCCTGACAGGGGGGGTTAGCGCTGATTGTTTATCAGCGCAGCCCCCCCTCGGATCGCCACACTGGACCACCAGGGATGCCCACCCTGGAGCACCAGGGTGGGCAAAAAAAAAAAAATGACAGAAAAAAAAAAATGACAGAAAAAAAAAAAAAAAAAGCATAAAGAAAAAAAAAAAGATGCCAGTCAGTGCCCACAAATGGGGACTGACTGGCAACCTGGCAAAAATCAGTCCTGCCACCCCAGTGTCCATCAGCGCCACCCCAGTGTCCATCAGCGCCACCCCAGTGTCCATCAGTGCCACCCCACAGTGCCCATCCATGCCCAGTGCCCACCTATCAGTGCCCATATGTGCCACCCATAAGTATCCATCAGTGCCGCCCATGAGTGCCCATCTGTGCCGCCTATGAGTGCCCAGTGCCGCCCATGAGTGCCCATCAGTGCCGCCTATGTGTGCCCATCAGTGCCGCCTATGTGTGCCCATCAGTGCCGCCTATGTGTGCCCATCAGTGCGCCTATGTGTGCCCATCAGTGCCGCCTATGTGTGCCCATCAGTGTCGCATACCAGCGCCGCCAATCAGTGCCACCTCATCTGTGCCCGTCAGTACTACCTCATCGATGTCCATCAGTGCCATCTCATCGGTGCCCATTAGTGCCGCCATATCAGTGCCCGTAATTGAAAGAGAAAACTTATTTACAAAAAAATTAACAGAAAAAAATAAAAACGTAATTTTTTTCCCAAATTTTCAGCCTTTTTTTAGTTGTTGCGCAAAAAAAAAAAATCGCAGAGGTGATCAAATACCACCAAAAGAAAGCTCTATTTGTGGGGAAAAAAGGACGCCAATTTTGTTTGGGTACAGTGTAGCATGACCGCGCAATTGCCATTCAAAGTGCGACAGTGCTGAAAGCTGAAAATTGGCTTGGGCGGGAAGCTGCGTAAGTACCTGGTATGGAAGTGGTTAAAGGCCAACTAAACTTTTAAATCAGATGACTACAATCACAAAAGCTGTCTTACAATTCTTTTCTTAAGAAAATAGTGACAGCCGGAATAGAAAAAAACCTGTTCCCATAGGGGCCAGCATGCTGCAGAGAAGGACCCTTGCTCTCTCTCTGTGAGAAAGCAGTGGTCTCTCTGCAGAGGTCAGACATGCTCCCTGCTGAGTCAGACCTAGAATTCTTCATTAGGGAGAGAGGAAGAGTCCTTCTTTCTAGCATCCTGGCTGGACACAGGTTTTTTTTTCCTTATGCCGCATACACACGATCGGTCAATCCGATGAGAACGGTCTGATGGACCGCTTTCATCAGACCAAACCGATCGTGTGTGGGCGCCATCGGTTATTTATCCATCGGTTAAAAAATTTGAAACTTGTTTTAAAATTAACCGATGGATACCTGACCGATAGGAAAAAAATTATCGTTTGTAGGCACGTCCATCGGTTAAAAATCCACGCATGCTCAGAATCAAGTCGACGCATGCTTGGAAGCATTGAACTTAGTTTTTTTCAGCACGTCGTTGTGTTTTACATCACCGCGTTCTGACACGATCGGTTTTTTAACTGATGGTGTGTAGGCACGACTGATCATCAGTCAGCTTCATCGGTTAACTGATGGAAAAATCCATCAGACCGTTCTCATCGGATTGACCGATTGTGTGTACAGGGCATTAGGCTATGGCTGATTTCTAAGACTATAGACTTTGCATACCTAGGGCCAGATTCAGAAAGAATGGCTTAAGTTTACGGGGGCGTAGCGCATCTCATATACGCTACGCCGCCGTAACTTAGAGAGACGAGTACCGTATTCACAAAGAACTTGCGCCCTAAGTTACGATGGCGTAGCGTAAATGGGCCGGCGTAAGTACGCGTAATTCAAAGTAGGCTGGTAGGGGGCGTGTTGTATGGAAATGAATCGTGACCCCACGTAAATGACGCGCCTAACGAACGGCGCATGCGCGCGCATGCTCAGTATCACGTCCAATTTTCTCCCTAAGTTACGCCGGCTCAATGCTTAGTCGACATGAACGTAACCTACGCCCATCTCCATTCACGTACGACTTACGCAAATGACGTAAAACACGACGCTGTTCCGACGTTTCCGACGTCCTTACCTTAACATGACTTACCCCTGCTTTATGAGGGGTAAAGTTACGCCGGTCGTACGCCTTACGTAAACAGCGTATTTTAATACGCCGGAGTGCAAGTACGTTCGTAAATCAGCATCTCTAGCTCATTTGCATATTCAACGCGGAAATATACGGAAGCGTCCCTAGCGGCCAGCGTAAATATGCACCTAAGATACGACGGCGTAAGAGACTTACGTCTGTCGTATCTTGGACAAATTCTGGCGTATCTGATTCTTTGAATGAGGCGCCGAGATACAACGCCTCACATTCAGACTTACGACGGCGTATCTGGAGATACGCCGTCATAAATCCTTTGTGAATCTGGCCCCTTGTGTTTTGATGCACCTGGAATATTTTGGGCTGATTTGGGCTTAAACAGTATACACAAATGTTTCATTTTAATTTTAATTTTAAACTGAATGGGTTGTTTTACAAGGTGAGGGTTTACATATACTTTAACCCAGCATTTCTCAACCTTTTATCCATCAAGGCACCCTTTAAAATTATGGACAGTCTCGAGGCACCCCTTTCTAAAATGTAAAAAACGATTCTAACAGTGTAGCTTTACATAACGCAGCAACATCCACATATAGGACACCCAACGTTAGAAGCAAAAACACTTTTGCACACTGGTACTGACTAGTATTCCAATGTTTCTCCCCTCCTTCAATTTCTCTCCATCAGTCAGCTATTGTATTGTCACCCCAGTGCGAGGGCGGGGGGCACAAGAGGGTCAAACGAGGATGCTATGGAGGCAACAGACATCCTCCTTATTAACTGACGAACTTGTAAGGATGCTTATGTCTAGAAAGTTGTAATGGTGCATAATGAAAACCCATGGCCTTGTGTAACTAAAAGACAGCCTTCATCCACCTGTTGTCTTGTATACAACTTTTGGTCAATTTGAAGATATTTTTCTAAAGGGAACCGCTGAAGAAACCTCAAGGCACTGCCTGGGCACCCTGGTTGAAAAAGGCTGCTTTAACCACTTGCCAACTGTAGGAGGCCCATGGACGTCCTTGGTTTGCAGTGGTTATACCAGGATAATGCCTGCACCTGCAGGCATCATCCTGGTATAAATGTTCTCAGCCAGCAATTCCTTGTACTGCATACTGTAAGTGATTTGAGTGGCTGAACAGCCAATCAGTCACTTCTATAGGCGCGGAAGGGGATCCCCCCTCTTGCTGCTGCCTTTCTTAGATTCCTTGGCCTGCTGGGAGAAGGTATATATTCGGGTGGAGTCAGGTGATCTATGTTCTATGCCACCTGGGCGGCTGTCTGGGTGGACGTGTGTAGTGTTGCCCGGGCTGCTAGGCCAGAGATTGGGCCTATCCCGGGGGCATTTGGCTGCTAGGCTGTCTGAGGGCCTATCCAGAAGCAGGAGAGCAGCGCAGGGTTTGGATTGCTGTTTGCAGTCCAACCAGAAGTGTCAGTGGTCAGAGGTAGAGGGGAAGCTGTCGCCACAAAGGGACCATCCACCTTATTACCAGGGACCAAAGTGAGTAACTGAAGCAAGTACCGGAGTAGTATTCTCACCAAACTGGCAAGGTGGAGAATCTGGAAATTTTAGGTGGTGATCAAGTCTGGGACCCAGCCAGCGGAGGTGACGCTTGCAGAGCAGCCTCGTGCGTCAATCCAGGGACTGAGCAGGCCAGCAGGGGTGAAGCTTGAGAAGTATCGGGAATGCCAAGCTAAGGACCCAGCAGAGAGGCGGGGTGACTTTTAAGGAAGATTGGAGGAACTCAAGGGATTCAGTAGCAGTAAATCAGAGGTTCTAGTGAATAATCAGGAACTCAGTGGACTGAAGAACTACAAGGAGAAGTTGTAGTGAAGGTGAAGGAGCTGTTGCGCTTTGTGTTGGGAACTGTTAGGCTCTGTTCACACCTAGGCGTATATACGCCTGTAGCGCGACGCCGCAGCAGCCCCTAATACGCTGGAGGGATGATTTTACATTGCCCTCTATGGAGATGGTTCACATCTCCACGCCGAACGCCGAAACGCCGCATGCCTGAAGTTTAAAACAAGTCCCGGACCCTTTTTTTCAGGCGGCTTTGGCGTTCGGCATAGGAGATGTGGACCTGGGGTAAGGCTGCATTCACAATTGCGGCGTTTTGTCACCGCAAATCGCGGTACAAAACGCTGCAATTTGTCACCGCAATTCGCGAGACAAAACGCCGCGATTAGGTACGCCAAGGTGTGAATGCAGCCTTAGACTGTTGCCATAGGAGACAGCATTCCTGCACATGCAGATGTGGCTTCTTGCTTGATGCCTTTCCCTGCACGGCTGTCCTCCTACTGAAGTCTTGGAGTCTGCTAATTGAACTTGCAACTACTCAAGGGTGTCCTGGCCCTAACCCTCTTTCCCCCATATAAATTTGTAAGAGAAATAAACATCTCTTTTGCATTCAAGAAGTGTCTGGCGCCCAATAAATTCCACCTTGCACCTTCTATGCCTCACAACCCACCGGATACAGAAGGATGTCAGCTATCTCTGACCCTGGAGGTTCTCATCAGACTGAAGGAGGCCGGAGACCTTGCTACAGTATAATGCGTATTCTATGGTAATGTAATTAGAGGAATTGTTTGCTTTCCTCACTATGTACTTGTATGTTCCTTGTTCCTGTTCCATGAAAATACATGTTCTGATATTCCTCCATAAAAGTAAAGCCATTTGCTGTATCCAAGAAGCTTACAGCGCATAATCTCAATACTCTGCACAACATTAGAGACAGTGTAAAAAAAGTTTTGGATAACATTAATAATAAAAAATATAAATGTTAAGAGCCCCATCCCTCTGTGCTTGCCAATGAATACACGTATGCAAACGGTGATTGCCCCATTCATGTGAGGTATTGCCGCAAGCATCAGAGTGGGACCAATAATTCTCCTCCCATGTATCTCTAAGCTGGTAACCTGTAAAGGCGTTTAAAGTTTCACCTATGGAGAATTTTAAGTACCGTAGTTTGCCGCCATTCCACGGGCGAACAAAAAGCGTGACATGTTAGGTATCGATTTACTCTACGTAACATCATCTTTGATATTTTACAAACAAATTAGGTATTATATTGTGTTTGTGTGCAATAAAATGAATTACAATTTATTTTTTGGCCAAAAAAAATTGCGTTTGACATAAAAAAAATTGCAACACCCATCATTTTATTCTATAGGGCCTCTGCTAAAAAAAAAAGTTTAAAATGTTTGGAGGTTCTAAGTAATTTCTAGCAAAAGAAAATATATTTTTACATGTAGGAGAGAAGTGACAGAATTTGCCCGGTTGGCAAGTGGTTAACTTGACAAGAACTGTGAACTCTATGAAAAAAAAACCCCTTTGGCCTGGATTCACGTAGCACTTACACGGCGTATCTCGATATACGCCGCGTAAGTGTAAATGTGCGCCGTCGTATCTATGCGCCGTACCCATAGAACTAGATACGCCTGAAATTAGGCTTCATCCGACCGACGTAAGTTTCCTACGCCGTCGTATCTTGGGTGCATATTTATGCTGGCCGCAAGGGGCGCTCCCATTGATTTGCGCGTCGAATATGCAAATGACTGAGATACGCCGATTCACGAACGTACTTGCGCCCGTCGCAACATTATATGCCGTTTACGTAAGGCGTACGTCCGGCGTAAAGTTATTCCACATATAGGATGCGCATCCCATGCAAAGGTATGGACGACGGAACAGTCGTCGTATTTTACGTTGTTTAAGTAGTACTACGTGAATAGGGCTGGGCGTAGGTTACGTTCAGTGATTCGACGTATCTTAGGCGTTCGATCCAACGTGATTCTGAGCATGCGCACTGGGAAGCGTCCACGGGACGGCGCATGCACCGTTCGTTCGGCCTATCATTTGCATGGGGTCACGGTTCATTTAAATGGATCACGCCCACTGTCCACCTACTACCGTACTACGCCTAGGAATTTACGCTACGCCGGCGCAACGTTGGAAGCGAGTGTTTTGTGAATACTGTTCTTGCCTCTCTACTTTACGTTGACGTCGGCGTAGCGTATATGAGATGCGCTACGCCCGCATAAAGATGTGCCGATCTACCTGAATCCAGGCCTTTATTTTTATATATAGATGAATACATATCAGGCTTTTTTTGGTGCACAGCTTAAAGCGGAACTACACTGCATCTGAGCACCACAAAGAAAAAGCGCTATTTAATTCATTTTTAATATTCAAATCAAAGCCCCACATTCATCTATGACTCCATGCTTTATTTTGCTAAGAAAAACACCCCTTAGCATTTCTGGCCGTGGCCATTTTGACGCACATCACATTTATCATACCCACAACAATTTTTTTTATCAGCCCTTAAAAGGTGTCTTTTCTTGGGCATGTTACCTGTTATGTGCTGCATTAGAACTGGAGCCACATCTTGGAGAAGGAATGAGTGATTTGCCTTGTCAGAGTTAATGGTGAATGTAACATTGGTGGTGCTTTAAATACTGAAGCTGCTACTGTAAGAGCTCATGCATGCCAGCTGGCAGAATTCATTTTACGGCTCTGAAGAGCAGTACTGTATTCTGTGGGCCCATGTACATTGCAGTGCAAAGCCAAAATGGAAAATTCTGTATTCAAAAACGGCACGCGGAATGTACTTTGCGCTGAATGCATGTAAACATTTGTGCTAACGTTTACATGGGTACAGCGCAAATATACTTGTATCACTCTCCTAGCATAGATTGCTAGAGAGGCTCAGGTACAGTAAATGTAGTATTTTGTTGGCTCCTCTGAAAAACATTGGAGCAGTGTCTACATATTTTCGGCTGCTCTGTGTTCTACTTCTCCTTGCCTTTCAATGGATTTTAAAATGTAGTGGACTGGAAGAGGCAGACCCCGAGCCTGAATGTTTAATGCTGCCTCAGCCAATCCATGGGGGGAGGCAGTATCCAGTAGGTGGCTGAAAAGGGAATAAATAGTTACAGTACACAAAAAAACAAACACCACAGCGCTCAAAGGACTGCCACAAATTCTGATCACTATGTGCATAATAGTGATGTGAATGCTCTACCAGTGCAGCCCTGCCCAGATGGGTGATATACTGCAAAAAAAAGCACACAGAAGAGAGCAAATGCCCAGTGCACCACCTCAAGATTTGTTAGAAAATGAAAAAGCCAAGTCAATACTCAAACGAGGAAAAATGTATGAGTAAAATCACATAAAAGCAAGATCCAGTGCTGATATCATGTGACGAAACCCATGCACTATACTTTTGGAAAGTTGATGCGTTTCGAGGGATGTGCCCCTTTCCTCAGAGCTGAGGCCCAGTTTGAGGCCTTGTGCAGCAGGGTTCTTGTCCAGGAGAAGATTCCAGCCTGAAGAGCTACTGCCCTTCTGGGCAGAATAGCTGCAGGAGTTCTTCGAGGTCCCAGCTTAGTGGGAGCTGAGGGGCCTATTGTCAGGAGTTCTTCGAGGTCCCAGCTTAGTGGGAGTTGAGGAGCCTATTGTCAGGAGTTCATCGAGATCCCAACTTAATGAGAGCTATTGTCTGGAATAAATAAGGTCCCAGCTTAGTGGGAGTTTAAGGGGCCCATTTTCTGAAAGCAGTTAAAGCCAAATCAAGGGGGTTCACTGATGATCTGGCCTGAACACTCACTGGAGAAGTGTCTGGCCGATATTGGACCGGGGGTATCCAAGTGAGTACATTATGAGTAGAGGCCTGGAAGTGGGATCCTAGTGACTGCTGTTTTAAGCCCTTGAGTGACTGTGTCAATGTTGCCAAAGTGGGACTTGTCCTGCTTGGAATCCCAGGATTGCTTTTGTTTCTTGTCTCTGCCAGGAGGGAGGTTTTCCTGACAGTGTCCTCTAATTACTTTGGGCATCAAATATGAAGTATCCCAAAGCCCCCACCCCCCTGCATCCCAACCAAGTTCAACAAGTATTAAAGCATAAAAGGACATTCCTGGCCTGGTCATTGAGTAGCGAGACTGCCCGAGTGGTTGTGCACCTGGTTGCCTGTGCACCTGAAAAGAAAGAGAACCTGGGACAAATCAGTAGAACCTGTCAAGGGTCTGCGCTACATACGGTACTCTTTTAGCTGCTGCTGCTGTTCAGGGCTGATATGTAAATGTCAATGTGTAATCATCAGCCGTAAATGAGTCTGCGGCAGCGCATGCACAGAGTGGCCTTCAGTCATTCATGAATTCACACATCGTTGACTTGTCAGACCTGAACAGCAGCTAAAAAAGTACATTTGTGCTGTACACTGTATACCTTGCCACAAAGCTTACATGTGAACTGTGTAAGGGCAATATCTATGCAGTTCTCAGCAGGATTTGTAAACCCCTACCCGACACCCCAAAGGCAGGTTGGCAAGCAGGGGCTGGGCTAAAATTTCCTTTCACCTCAGGGCTGAGTCCACCGCTAAAATGGGGGACGAAGACAGAACATTGGGCACCAGTCACTTTTGTCTTTTTTATCGTTTTTTTGCAAAACAGCTGAAGTGATATTAAAGCAGAGGTTCACCCAAAATCTTTTTTTTTAAAAGCCAGCAGCTACAAATACTGCAGCTGCTGACTTTTAAAAAATGGGCACTGACCTGTCTAGTGCGCCCGCGATGTCGGCACCCGAAGCCGGGCAATCGCTCGTCTCTTGGCTGCCCCCGCCGCCATCCTTGGTGAGAGAATCAGGAAATTAAGCGTTGTGGCTTCGCTGCCCGGTTCCCTACTGCGCATGCGTGAGTAGCGCGGGACGCCCTCACTGGTTTCCGCTCTCTCCTGGGACCAGTGTGTTTCCCAGGAGACAGCGGGGGGGGGAGTGGCTGCAAATACCTGTCTTACTGTAGATATCTTAGGTATCTACACCCCCCCCCCCAAAAGGTGCCAAATGTGACACCGGAGGGGGGGAGGGTTCCGAAAAGCAGAAGTGGGTGGAACTCCGCTTTAAAGGCTTTCTTTTTTTGTTTTGTTTTTTACAAATAACAAACATATTATACAGTACTTACTTGCTCTGTGCAGTAGATTTGCACAGAGCAGCCCCGATCTTCCTCTTCTTGGGTCCCCCACTGGTGCTCCTGGCCCCTCCCTCCTGCCGAGTGCCCCCAGAGCAAGCAGCTTGCAATGGGAGCACCCAAGCAGACTCGTTCTCACAGTGTGGGAACCTTTAGCCCAACTCTGCAACACTGTAAACATGCTCCCATATTTCAGTGCGTGAGCCACTAGGTCCTCTCCCTGGCTCTCTCCAGTAGGGGGCCTCTCCTGGATCTTCTCCTTGGCTTCCTCCACACCAGGCAGAACAGCTTCAGGATCACTTCAGCACACGTTATGCCCAAAATAGGCTATTGGGTGTAACAGCAGAGCTCCATCCAGCAGCACCTCCCCGGCCTCAGCCCAGGGGAAGAGAGTGGGCACATGGCATGTCCCAAATATTTATATCCTTCCCCAGTGTGTACCAGAGGCCTAAACCTGCCACCAGATTGGCTGAAGGAATTATAAATATTCAGTCTTGTTTATGAAATTTCATAATATGCCCAGTGGTTCGAGTGACACCTACTGGCAACAGTGAGAACTCACAACCCCACTGAGTTTAGGGAAGACCAAGTGAAAAACTACACAATTAGTCAGGGATCACTAGAACCCAGCAAAAAACTAAATTTACGCTATTAGCTCTTGTTTGTGTAGCGCCTGGTTACTTCCAAGTACCGGTGCTATTAAAATTTAGAGGGCGATCAGAGTGCTAATGACTCTGATCCAAATTACAATGTTCAAATAGGGTCTCTGTTTCAGTTTGGCTGGGCTGTGGGCTCATTCTGTTGTTGCTGGGGTGCTATCCCACCCCAGGGCGACAGGTGGCAGGAGTGGAGTTGAGACTTGGGTGTTCTTTTCCAGCAGCCAATCAGGAGGGAGTGTCCTCGCTGGGAGAGGGTACTTATGGGACAGACGCCATTGAGTGGGGTGCGCGTGCCATGTGGTGTTCCTGGTTCTGGGACCATGTTGATCCGGAACATTTGAGCAACGGCGGGGACCCAGTGATTGACTGGGTTCCCACTTTTGAAGATCCCAAGCGGTAGAGCTGTTCGGTGGGGAGTCCGTCTGAGGAGCGCCAATGAGAGGCTGGTGGTCCAAAAGGATTTTGACAAACCACCGAGGATCAAGGTAGCCGGAAACTGAAGGATTGATCACCTGTCAGCCGGTACCTGGCCGACGTTAAGAAGGAGATCCAGGCGTAATTCTTTCGAGGAGGATTGCCTCCGCATTTGCAATCAGAGAGGGCCTGTGGCAGAGGTGTCCCTGAAGTTCATTCCAAGGAGGGTCTGTGGCAGAGACTTTTCCTCAAAAGGTTTGAGTGATACTCCGGCTGCCAGGTCAGTAAGAGAGGCCTGTCCGGGTGCGCTAAGCCCACTCAGGTAGGAGTGGTGCGGGAAGTGTTACGTATGGGAGCAGGACTGTTCCAAATACTACGCCTGAATCTGCTGTTCTTATTCTTCCAAACTCTATCCTTTCATCACCGGTTCATTGTTTTAACCGGCTGGGTAATAAAGAGCACAGAAAAGAAACTTGTTGCGGACATTCCTATTACTATTGCTATATGCACAGGGCCGGCCTTAGGTGTTCAGGTGCTAATTCTGTGGTGCCCCCCCCCATCTTCACCCCTCGCAATTTGCCGCCCCCCTGAAAGTGCTGTCTGGTACATTGGTACCATCGGGTCCCATGTGATCATGTGAGCAACTGACTGCGACTTACATTCTGCGAGCTGTGATGGCCGCACGGCGCCCCTGTTGCCCATGGCGCCCTGTGCGGCCGCACGGCTCACACAACCTAAAGGCCGGCCCTGTATATGCACCATTCACCCATAGGAATTCGGAAGAGCCACAAGGTAAATGTGCCACCCAAAACAATCCAGCAGCTCCTCCGGGGGTAATGCTACATTTAGGACAAGGGGGCTACACTTTATTTTATGAATATGATAGAATTTGAGAAAATGCAGCAAATGATCACCAAATTCATCATTTAGCACTTCACAAACATGCTACTTAGAAATATGAACAGGATTACCTAAGTGTTACTTTGAGGCCCCGTACACACGGTCGGACAAAACCGATGAGAATGGACCGAGGTTCAGTTTCATCGGTCCAAGCCGACCGTGTGTATAGCCCATCGGTCCGTTTTTCCTTCGGTCCAAAATTTTAAAACATGCTTCAAAACCGAACCGATGGACCGCTGCCCGATCGGTCCAAACCGATGGTTAGTACAGAAAAGCATCGGTTCAAAACCCGCGCATGCTCAGAATCAAGTCGACACATGCTTGGAAGCATTGAACTTCGTTTTTTTCAGCACGTCGTGTGTTTGACGTCACCGCGTTCTGACCCGATCGGTTTTTGGAACGATGGTGTGTACGCATATCAGGCCATCAGGACACTTCAGCGGTGAACCGATGAAAACGGTCCGTCGGACCATTCTCATCGGTTTGGAACGACCGTGTGTACAAGGCCTCAGAGTAAACTCATACAAAAACAGTAATACAAACACCGCACAGCAATGGTGTACTGTTCATGAAAAGGTCATCAGGATCTCTACATATACACACAGAACCATCAAATGCTCTCTGTGATTCGGCTTTATTTTCTCAGGCCTTGTAGTAGTAATGACAGCCGTTATATTACACGACTCAGCAGCCTGGTGCAATATGTTTTACATGAGCGCAGACTGCGCGGACTTCCCCACAGATGGGCAGCTCAGAACAGGCTATACTACAGCTGAGGGAGACATTAGAAAAGGGAAACCAACATCTTTTCCGACCACAAGAGACTGCAAGACTTTAAATAATCCAGTCTAATCATCAGCACAGTTTTCAGTTAGTAAGCATAATTTGCAGGTGGAGGAGCTCAGATACAGCCGGCCGTCATAAACTCTGAAATATACAATGCTGGTTGGACTGCAGAAGTGGCTGTGGTTAGTCTGGGAATACAGTATAGGCAAATCATTTTTACTATGCAGAGCCCCTTCTCGGAACTGATGTCACACTTAACTAACTTACATTGGAAAGGAAATAGAAGCCTAAATAGGGAGCTATATTTTTTTGCTCTCTGTGGGGGTTCCTCTGCATGCTTCCAGTTCTTATGCTAGATTTAATAGGAAGACATTGTGCACTTGTCTCCATTCCCAGTTGATGCCTTTTGAGAGGAAACGCGTCGGGTAGGAGCCAGTAGCATGACGTCAGCACACACAGACAGTTCTGCAGGCGCCGTGCACTACTGATGTCTGTCTGCCTTATAAAAGAAACTGTTTTGTAAGTGCATTGTGGTCTTTAATAAATGATAGTTTATACATTAATGCACTATGAGAGTATGAGTCCTCTCCATTGCTTTTATTATAACACGCTGTGAGAGACGTGAGCTTGGATCCATCCTAATCTTCTGAGACCGGCTGACAACCAAACCTAAGATGTGATCCTGTTTGTGCGCATATGATCTCCTATGTGGGATTAATTTGTCTGGTAAGCAGCCAAACTTTCTGTTTTGAAGCACAGTGGTGATGCACAAGCACTTTATTTTGCACCAGGACCCTTTTTTTTTTCTCTTCTCGTATGTGGGGAATTTGGAACCAAACATCAACTTTATGCAAGGATATTATATGAACTGTTGGAGTATTTTTTATAGGAACTTTAGAACACATGTTCAATCAATTGTATTCCTTGGAACACAATTTAACTACCGGTATATGAATTCTGGAATAAATTGCACTTATAGCACAATATATACTGTATGGAGGAAGAAAAATGATGACTATGACCATAAGAACACCATCGCTACAGTCAATGCTTTGGGGCTGTTTCTCTGCTAAAGGTACAGGCTGACTTTGTTGTATTGAGGGGCCATGTATTGTAAAATCTTGGATGAGAACCTTCTTCCTTCAGCAAGAACACTGAAGATGGGTCGTGGATGGGCTTCCAGCATGACAAGGACCCAAAACATACCACCAAGACAACAAAGGAGTGACCCAAGAAGAAGAACATTAAGGCCATGGAGTGGCCTAGCCAGCCTCCCGACCTCAATCTTATAGAAAATTTATGGGGGGAGCTGAAACTTCGAGTTGCCAAGAGACAGCCAAGAAACCTTAAGGATTTAGAGAAGATCTGTAAAGAAGAGTGAATCAAAATCCCTCCTGTGATGTGTGCAAACCTGGTCACCAACTACAAGAAATGTCTTACCTCTGTGCTTGCCAACAAGGGTTTCTCCACCACGTACAAAGTCATGTTTTGCTTGGGGATCAAGGGCCAGATTCACGTAGAGCGGCGCAAATTAAGTTACTCCAAACGTATATCATTTAAGTTACGGCGCCTTAATTTTGTGACGTAAGTGCCGTATCCACAGAGCATTTGCGCCCAAATTTGCGCCAGCACGATGTAAATAACGAGGCGTAAGGCGGGGTTATTGCAAGTGGGAAGGAAGTGGGCGTGCTCCATTGAAATGAGCCGTGACCCCATGCAAATGAAGGGCCGGCCGTACTGCGCATGCGTGCACGAATCTGCACCTCACTGGGCATGTGCAGAACTCGGCTCGGCGCAATCAGTGAGATAGGAAAAAGGCCAAGCATACTTAGTTTGAGAATCGCCCTGTGCTTAAATAGCCCCAGACAAACGCACTTCCCTTGCAAAAGTGCATCCCTGTGTTTCCCTTCCTAAAGCAAGTGTCTTTTGCTCTGTTGTCTGTGGCTGTTTGTTGGTGAGTGTAGTGTTATATTAAAGATTTATTGTAGTAGGAGGTTGTAGTAGGTGTGTGTATTTTCTGAGTGTTTTTTGTGTCTGTTTCTTCTGCGTTTTTTGTTTGAATTTGTATTAGCTGTCTGCTTGTGTTTTTGTTTTTTTGCTGTCTGATTTTTGTGTGTGTCTGTTCTGTGTCTTTTTGGCTGTCTGTTCTGTGTCTTTTTGGCTGTCTGTTCTGTGTCTTTTTGGCTGTCCGTTCTGTGTCTTTTTGTGTTTGTTCTGTGTCTATTTGTCTGTTTGTTCTGTGTGTTTTTGTGTTTGTTTGTTCTGTTTGAATTTTGTGTCTGTTGCTGAGTGCTGTTTGGTGTGATGGCACCTAAGAGAAGAAAATTAAACTTCTCGTGCGAGAGAAGAACTTGCTGGCCAGGGCTATCACCCAATATGGGAGATTTTTGCATGGCCCTGACAGCCGGGACATCCCCCCGGCCAGTAAGAGGGCAATAATCCATGAGATAACGGATTGGATCAATGCGGAGGGGGGGGGAGACAAGGACCCCAAGTGGGATTAAGAAGAAGATCAATGATCTGAGGAGTTTGGTACGTGAGAAGATGGCCAAGCAAGCAGCCCATGCCAGGGGCACTGGAAGAGGCCCACCCTGCACCGTAAGGTGGACTGAGGAGGAACTTGCGGTGGCCCGGGGCTTCCATAGCCAGCAAGTGGTGGGCTGCCTGGCTTTGAATCTGATGATCCTGTAAGGACAGGTAATTTTTTTTTGATTTCCATCTGGTGAGTAGCATGTGTGGGAAGGGGAGGGAATATGTGCCAAGTGTGTGGATCCTCCAACCTGTGTATGTTTTGTGTCCTCCACAGATGGCCAGGAGATTGCTGGGCCATCAGGCCAGGAGGTTGCTGGGCCATCAGGCCAGGCTGCACCACCCCCAGGACAACAGGCTGCTGAGGAGCCCCAAGAAAGTCAGGAGTCCCCAGGGCAGGGGAGTGGCCACAACTCCCCTCATGAGGAGGTTCAGGGGGAGGAGGATGGGGGGGGGAGGATGAGGATGACCGGATGGAGATTGCCCGAGAAGTGATGTTGTGTTGGGATCAGGATTCCCTTGCGCCTGACAACAGTCAGGCCACCATCATGGGTAGTCCCTCCCACTCCTCCCCCAACAGGGCTGCCCCCCCAGGGGGCTCCCCTCCTCCCAGGCCACAAGCCTCAACTGCAGGCAGGAAGGCCACCCAGAAGACCAGGGGGGTGGCCGAGTTCCTGCTTGCAAATCTGCAGAGGGACCAGGCTCGTCAGACACAACATCTGGGTCAGGTCACCCGGACTTTGGCCCAGATGGAGGAGAGCCTGGCCTCCATCAAGGAGTCAGTCAGTGAGGTGGGCACTAATTCATTAGCTTTTATAAATTGCTTTTCTGAGCTGCAGGCCGTCACAACAGGCGTGGCCCTTGAGGTGACTGCCCTGACCCAGGCTGTCCAGGACAACACCCAGGCTGTCCATGCCAATATGGCAGCCCTCACTCTGGGCCTGACCAGGATCGCCGTGGCCTTGGAGGGCAGGCCAGCAGGTGGGCAGCCACCCGGGGAGGCTCCTCCTTCCCCTGCCTCCCCCCCATGAGGCTCCTCCTTCCCCTGCCTCCCCCCCATGAGTCTCCCCTGAGGGCCCGTGGCCGTGGCCGGCCCAGGCGTAGCTCACGCCGCCGCCATTGAGATTTTGGGTGTACTTTTCTTTCTTTTTTTTTTTTCTGAATTTTTAGTGTGATTCTGATTTGTTTTATGTGTGTGAATGATGTATGAATGTGGGGGTGACATTCCTGGTGAAAAAGGGTGTCACCCTCAGTTTTGGTGGATTAGGGATCCCCAGGACCAGGGAGAAGTGATCCCAGGTCCGTGTGAAAGGTGTATGAATGCACAGTGACATAATTGGAGCCGTGGCGTGGCGTTGCTGCTCCCTAATACCATGTGGTTTTCTAGGGTCCAATCCAATTAGATGTGCATGTGATGTGTCTGTGCTAGGGACCACAGTGGGTGTGCATGCATGCATTCTCATTGTGCCATGATTAATGTGTGTGTTTACTGTGCAAAGATGCATTCTGCGAGGCGTCTCCTGACTGCTGTTCCATCAGAAGAGGGGGTACCCTCGGTTACTAAAGTCACTAGTATAGTTATGAGCATGGATGCCCCTGGCATGTTGGCACACAGATTGTAGTCCGGCAAGTGTGTGTGCTCAGCTCTTCCTTAATGGTGTTGCTTTAGCTGACCTTTACACGGCTGGAGCAAAGTTAAGGCACCTTTTATAAAGTGTAACTTTACTCCGGGAAACTAACAGATGCGCACAGGGTGTAGCCTACGCCGCACACACTTAATTTTGTGGATTGCCTTATCTCCCTCATTTGCATCTTTGCCTAGCAAAACAATGGTGTGTCTAGCGTATTTTGCGCTCGAAGAAGCGCCGGTGTAATTGTTTTAGGTAAGACGGAAAAAAATGGTTTTCAGGCGTATTTCGTTTTGAGGATCAGGCGCAAAAATACGCGTGGCGCATTTTTCAATTACGCCGCACATCTCGAGATACGTCGGCGTAAGTGCTTTGTGAATCTGGCCCCAAATACTTATTTTACTCACTGATTTGCAACTTAATTTATAGCATTTGTTTTATGTGTTTTTTTTTCTGTATTTTTGGTTGATATTCTGTCTCTATCACATATGATAAAAATTATAGACCCTTCATTTCTTTGTAAGTGGGCAAACTTACAAAATCTGCAGGGGATCAAATAATTATTTTCCCCACTGTAAGTACTTTTGATTATCGCATACAGCACTTTCCAAAAAACGGTAACAATCCATAATTTATATAAACAAATAATGTTTTGATATTTAGTGTGATGGTTTACTTTATTTTCTGATATCATTTATTTTTACAATTTTATTAGATCACTTAGAATACATGAATAGAAACAGTGCACCATTCCATGGTTACATACTTGTAGTAGTAATGACAGCCGTTATATTACATGACTCAGCAGCCTGGTACAATATGTTTTACATGAGCGCAGACTGTGCAGACTTGCCCACAGATGGGCAGCTCAGAACAGGCTATACTACAGCTGAGGGAGACATTAGAAAAAGGAAACCAACAACTTTTCCGACCACAAGAGACCGCAAGACTTTAAATAATCCATTCTAATCATCAGCACAGTTTTCAGTTAGTAAGCATAATATGCAGGTGGAGGAGCTCAGATACAGCCGGCTGTCATCATACACTGTGAAATATACAACGCTGGTTGGACTGCCGAAGTGGCTGTGGTTAGTCTGGGAATACAGTATAGGCAAATCATTTTTACTATGCAGAGCCCCTTCTCGGAACTGATGTCACACTTAACTAACTTACATTGGAGAGGAAATAGAAAGCTAAATAGGGGGATATTTTTTTTTAATATATAGCCACTCAGTTATTAATAGCTGTTCATGCCTAAGACTCTGATCACTGTTTTGTGTTTCTTCATGCTTTGATGCGTATTACATTAAGGCACCTCATTGACTCTGAATAAGCCCTTAATGAGCCTCAATGCATGAAAAATCATGTCTGCAATTTTTCTTGGCAATGCAATCCATGTGTTTTGATGCTCTCTTATGCATTTGCTGTTCTTAAAGTGGTTGTAAAACCTTTACTACCACTTTTACCTACAGGTAAGCCTATAATAAGGGTTACCTGTAGGCAATGCTGTATCATGGCCTAGGCCAACAAGGCCCAGGCCTAGGGCAGCACTTTGCAGGGGGGCAGCACGGGAAGAGTCCCCGCTGGCGTATGCTACTCTGTTAGTGTAGTGCCAGTCTTACAGTATGTGGCGGACTGGGCTGAGAGGCAAATTAGTCTAGCGGCCGCAGTGCTTCCGGTATGTGGACGGCTGGCATTCTGCAACTTCTATCTATTCTATTCTATCTATTTTGACTATCCTATAATCCTGGACCACAAGCCTTCCTCATTGTGCTATATGTTTTCTGATGCACCATTGGCATGGTTATATCTTCCTAGTCCTCTCCAAAAAATTATCAGAACTTTGTGCTTAAAGTACAATTATAGGGAACATTTATTTTTTCATTTTGGATAGAGTAAGGGAGGGTTTTAGCCTCTGTCATAGCCAAACAGGAAGTGAAGGGAAATCTATGGAAATTAAGGGAATCTATTGCCCCCCCCCCCCCCCCCCCAACCCCTCAGAACTCAGGGCAGGTCTTAAACAGAAAGGGGTGTGGCCTTGACAGGAAGGGGTGGGTCATATTTAAATTAGGAGGTGCACGAGTTTAGTCAGGCCTAGGGCAGCACAAAACTTAAATACACTACTGCCTGTAGGTACCATAAATACAGGTATCTCCTAAACTGAGTCGCACCTATTAACTTCCATAAGGGAACTTAATTGTATATTCATCAATTTAATCATTTTCCCTCCCCTTTATGTTAAATTATTATTCCACTTTGAATGGGGTGTGCAACACTTGCGGCTGGACTATCGTGTCCGGACTAGTGCAGTGTTTCATGTTTTGTCATTTGTGTGTCCTGTCTGTCATTTATGTTCATGTCAATCATTATCCATTTGATGCCATTTCTTCATTGGTTCGTTAAATCTGCACTTTTATCTTTCTATATATTTAACTTTTGATATTGGAATAAACATAATTCATTTTGAATTATTCCAGTTTTGATCATAATTTTGTTGCCAAAAGTATCCCCTTTCAGCCTGCCCTATCCCAGGCTACTTCCTCCCCCTTTCGCCTATCTCCTAAACTTGCACCGTTTAGGAGATAATCACTGTATCCGCATGTGCTGACATCATCAGCACATGCTCTCTGAAGAAACAGCTCGCTCGTGCCGTTTCTTCAGGAGCTGATGTGACGGGCCACTTGTCTCCTGGGGTTATTTCTAGGTTTGTGGGCTCTGATGCTGTTATTGGCCGAAGCTGCGATGACGTCACTCCCGCGCATGCACGCAGGTGCCGCCGGTCAGGGCACAGCTCCTGAAGAAACGGCACGAGCGAGCCAATAACGTGGGACGACAGACTCCGATTCAATGGCGTCTAGGGTTGCCACCTCATCCCTTTAAAAAGGAACACATCTGAATTACACAGATTCTGAGGCTAATTTAATGCAGATAAGGCACCAAGTGAGTTTAATTACCACCTTAATCAGCCACAGAACCTGTGTAATTCAGATGTGTTCCTTTTTAAAGGGATGAGGTGGCAACCCTAATGGCGTCTGTCACTTAAGTACCCCTCCCCAGCATGCACAGCAAACAACCACTCCCACTGATTCGCTGCCGAGGGGAATACCCAATATGCCTTGACCTTGCTGCTGCCACTCTTGGCCTGGGGTGGTATTGACACCCCCAGGTGAGCAATGGTGGATGCTCCCAGCACAGTCACGGCTGGAACAGAGGGAGGCTAAATTGCCCTTAATCACTCTTGTCTGAGCCAAATAAGAGCTCAGACCCCACTAAATTTAAAGCAGCGCCTGTTCAACAGGAGCAGGGCGCTGCATACACATGCTTCTTGACCACTTTACCAACACATAGAAGCAGACATCCCTGGCTACAATGGGTCAAAGCTACTACAGGTGTCAGGGCGCTAAAAGATGTCGACTACCAGCGATCCTATTGTTATTCGCAATGCATGTTCTCCATCTGTTTCTTTTGACAACTTTTTAACTGTACTCTATGCTTGTGATTATTGTAAACCTCTATTGTAAAACTGTATTAGGTTAATAAAATCTCTTAAAAAAATTAAATAAAAAAATATTAGCTCATTATGCCTTTGTCGTGCAGGTTTTTTTTGTTTGTTTGTTTGTTTAGAGTTTACAACCACTTTAATTCTGTATGACTTCTTTCACACATGCTGTATGCAGCTTACTGCCCTCTGAAAAGTGTAGCATGTTGCATCACTTTTCAGAGAGCGGTGCAAGGAGGACAAGCATTCAGGAGGCACTATTACCAGCTTGTGATGCCTGTTTATTTATTTTTCAAATTCTTGAACGGCAAATTTACATTGTGAGACCTTGCTGTAACTACGAGCCAAGCGTTTGGTTTGCAGTTGCAGAGTGGCTCCAGTGCATTAATGGCCATGTTTGATAGGCAGTATCACCTGTCAAACTCTGCAGCAGAGATAGAAAAGGTCCCAGGCTGTGAAGCAAAGCATTTCTGATGTGGCTAATGTGCAGCACCAATCAGCTATGTTGTTAGGATTAGGGTGGGTGGCCAGGGAGCTATAAAACCGCAGTTCAGCCACCTGTTTTTACCACTCCCTGACTGCCCATGTGAAAGCGCCCTAATGTCCGGTACACATGGGCCAAATATCAGCCAGAATAGACCGGTTCAACAGAAACTGCCGATATTTGGCTTGTGTGTGCCCCGGCCTGTCTGATAGAAGCCGGCTAAATGGCCAGCTTATGTCGAATGGCATTCTGGAAAACCAACATCTGATTGGCATATAATCAGCATTGGCAGGCAGTGGCTGAAAGCGCTGACCGTTGTATTCTAGCAGAGGGGTGGCAGTCCCCCGTCAGAACACAATGGCTTAGCAGGGAGATCGCTGTACTAGCATCGGATAGTTAGTACAACAAGCTTGTACAGCTCCCGAGCTCCTCAGTTTGTTTTTTTTGTTCAGCCCGAGGGGGTTGAATGAAAAAAAATAGCTGATAGTGTATACCAGGCTTAAAGCGGGAGTTCCGCGGGAAAACGTTTTTTTTTAAAGACGTTTTTGTAAAGCTGATGGTACAACAAAAATTTTACTCACCAGTCTCCTAGTCGCAGCCGCCACCAGGACGATTTCCCCCAAAAGAAGATTTTATAAAATCTGATGATGGACATTGCCATCTTAACTGCTGGCACCGTGAATCCCTCCTGTATTATCTTCCGGGATGCGGTGTCTCCTGAGAATACCAGGAGACGCGCCGTGTTTGAAATCTCGCGATATCTCGCGGGTCACGTGACTAGTCACAGCGGGGAGTGTCCTTTTCAGGACGCTGCCGGCTGTTGTCCTAGCAACTATGCAGTGTGACGGCGAGCCGCGCCATCAACACTGCATAGTTGCTAGGACAACAGCCGGCAGCGTCCTGAAAAGGACACTCCCCGCTGTGACTAGCCAGACTAGTCACGTGACCCGCGGGATTTCAAACACAGCGCGTCTCCTGGGATTCTCAGGACTCGCTCCCAGGAGACATAGCGCTGATCGGGGATTTTTCGAAACCACGCCCACTCCCGCGGGGAAATGTGAGTGACAGCTCACAAAAGGCCCTCATTCCAAGGTAAGGAGGCCTATTAAAAAAATAAAAAAAACGGATAGATACAGTACAATGGCTGCTGGTTTTAACAAGCAAAACTTGACAATTAGGGTGAACCACCGCTTTAAGTTTGCTTCTGTGTGCTATCCAGAATGAATGACAGTGCGCATAAACAGCGCATTATGTGGCCAAACAACGCACAATAACCACTTAAGGACCGTGAGGATTTGCCCCCCTAATGACTAGGCCATTTTTTTGTGATACGGCACTGCAAAGCTTTAACTGACTATTGTGCAGTCATGCGACGCTGTACCCAAACAAAATTTATGTCCTTTCTTTTCCCACACTAATGCCGCATACACACGCTGGAATTTAGGACAACAAATGTTTGGTCAGAAATTCCGACCGTGTGTAGGCTCCATCGGACATTTCCGACAACAAAAGCTGGTGAGCTGGTTCTCAAATTTTCCGACAACAAAATCCGTTCTCGTAAATTTCGATCCTGTGTGGACAATTCCGACGCACAAAATTCCACGCATGCTCTGAATCAAATAAGAGATGGAAGCGCTCGGTCTGGTAAAACTAGCGCTCGGAATGGAGATAGCACATTCGTCACGCTGTAACGGACTGAAGAGCACGAGGCTGAAAAGGGCAGCAGGTGGTGGTGCTGGGTGCCCACTCCTGAGCCATGTAAAAAGTGATTTGGCGTCTTTTACCTGAAAGCCAATCACCGTCCACAATCCTGGTATAACTGCTTCCTATCCAGGACAAACATATAAATACACTGGACGGGAAGTGGTTAATTTGATAAACAGTAAACTAAATTGTACAATGTGATAAACATGCAATTGATAGAAAAAAAAACTAACCCATAAGAATGCTTAAAATATTTTCAGTGAAATAGTGGTTAATGCAGGATAAAGGAGACACTTGTTTTATATACAGGTCATAATCAGGATATGAATGAATGAATGAATGAATGAAAAACTTATAAAGCGCGGCGCATGCGAACTGAATCGCTTCTGGGCGCTAGTTGTTCGTGTCTCATGTCATCAAAAGAGCAGAGTTTTGATTCGTCTTCTGAAAGTCAGGTGGTTTTCCTCCAACCGAATGCTGGTTGGTAAAGCGTTCCATAGTCTAGGACCCTGAAAAGCAAACCTTCTTTCTCCTTTGGACTTGTATTTGGTTTTTGGTACCCTGACCAGATTTTGGTCGGTGGATCGCAGAACGCGATTCGAATTGTGAGGTTCTATCTTGTCGCAAAGATATTGCGGAGCCTTCCCATGGATGCACTTATGTGTCAGGCAGAGTGCTTTAAATGCAATTCTGTCTTTTACTGGCAGCCAGTGAAGGGTTCTCAACGAAGGTGAGATTGATTCCCATTTTTTTTTCCCAGTCACAAGTCTGGCGGCCGTATTCTGTACGACTTGCAGACGAGAGATTTGGTACTTTGGGAGTCCGAGGTAAAGGGCATTTGCATAGTCCAGTCTGGAATTCACGATTGTTCCCACCACGACTGCTACGTCTTCTTTGGGGATAAATGGAATAAGTCTGCGTAGTAGGCGCAACAGATGGTGCGCTCCGCTGACTACTGACCCTATTTGTGCGTCCATTGTCATGAAGGTGTCGAAGATGACCCCGAGACTTTTGACTTTGGAGCTAGGGGTGATGATTTGGCCCAGAATGGGCGGGGGTGTCCAGGTTGTTGCCAGTTGACTCTTTCGGCTGGCGTGAAACATAAGGAGTTCTGTTTTTGAACTGTTGAGTTTAAGATAACTCTTAGTCATCCAGTTTTCTATCAAAGAGAGACATTTCTCTAAACTGAGATGATGATCCTTTTTGTTGCAGATGCGAAAATACAGTTGCGTATCGTCTGCATAAGAGTGATAGAGTAGTTCTTGGCTACTGATAATATCAAAGAGAGGGCGAAGATAGATGTTGAAAAGCACCGGTGAGAGGGGGGATCCTTGGGGGACTCCACATGACACCGTGCGCTTTTCCGACGTGAAACAACCCAATTTAACTGTTTGTGATCGGTTTTCAAGAAAGGAAGAAAACCATGGTAAATCACCTTCTGCGACTTCTGCTACCTTGGCTAGTCGCATCAGTAACAGTTTGTGGTCTACCGTGTCAAAGGCTGCGCTTAGGTCCAGCAGAACCAGGAGACAAGATTCTCCTTCGTCTGCGGCCTCGAGGGCATCGTCCCATATTTTGAGTAAGGCCGTTTCTGTCCCGTGTCCGGGACGGAAGCCTGATTGTAATGGATCCAGTAGATTGTGGGTATCTAGATGCTGTTGCAGCTGTTGTACCACTACTTTCTCCATTATCTTGGAGAGAACATTAAGGCCTGTTATGGGACGGCGGTGAGTTGGGTCCTTGGGATCCAGGTTAGGTTTTTTCAAGATGGGCTGGATTGTGCCCTCTTTCAACAGGGATGGCACTGTGCCTTCCTTAAATGACTGGTTTATAAGCTGTGTGATGGGTGGTGCCAGGATGTCGGCACATTCCTTCAGCAGTTTGGTGGGGATGATATCATTGGGCGATGTGCTGTTCCGCAAAGCACCAATGATATTTTTTGTGGTATCGATGGAGATCGGTTCCAGAGTGAACTTTGTTGATTGTAGAGCGTTTCTGTGGGTGTTTTGTGGTTGATTGACGGTGGGGTTGAGGGGGGTATTGTTTTGCATGATGCTTTCCCGGATTCTTTCAATTTTGTTGATGAAGAAATCCGATAGTTCATTGCAGAACTCTTGGGTGTTTGAGTTGGGGACTTCAAGACATCCTGGGTTCATGGTCTGGGTGACCATCTTGAAGAGTTTGCGGGGGCGGTTTAGGGCGCTGTTAATCGCCAAAGAAAAATGATGTTTCTTGGCTTTGAAGATTTCTTTATGATATCGTGTTGTTATTGCCTTGTAGATGATGAGGTTATCCTCTGCAGGGCTTCTTTTCCAGGCGGCTTCCGCCCTTCTGCGCTCTTGCTTCAGAAGCGACAGCTGGTTGTTGAACCAGCCGGACTTTCTTTTTCGAATGCAGGCTTTGCGTTTCGGTGCTACTAAATCGGCTGACTGTAGCAGGGCTGCGTTTATGGCGTCCAGTGTATCTGCGGCTGTTTGATGTGGATGGATTGTTTTGATTCTGTTTCCCAAGGTAGATTTGAAGAGTTCCGAATGGAGCTTCTTCTGAGATCTAGCCCAGTGTATTGTCACCGGCTTGGGTGCTTTTATCACTGGGGGAATTTTGGAGATTATGAAATTAATTGCATGGTGGTCTGTCCATGGCAATGGTTCATTTTCTAAAATGCTTATTTTCAGATTTTGTCTGAAAATTAGGTCGAGTGTGTGACCTGAAGCATGTGTTGGCCCGCATATAAGTTGCTGTAGCCCTAATCCCTCCAGGTGATCAATGCAGGCGTCCGCAATGGGATCCTGTGCGGAGTTGGCCCACAGATTAAAGTCCCCGAGCAGCAAAAGGTGTTTGCTGTTAAGGGTATAAGTGGATATAAGGATATGTAGGGGGTGGGGAAATTATTAATTTTCGCAGGTATGATGTTAGGTCTGGTTGAATCACATCTGCAATTATCTTTTTTACCCACTAGATGGTGCTATGGCATTTTCTTTGTTTTCTATGCATAAAATTGAATGCCTTGCTTTCAAATACAAAAAGAAAAAAAAGATTATATTGTTTTTAGACACTAAATTGAGGTTTAAAGAAATACAATTTTATTCCTTTATGATCTCAGTATAAATACTGCATGTATTCTTTAAATTCTTTAAAAAAAATTAATCGACTATTTATCTCCGAGTGAATTGACCCCATTGACACTTATCTAAAAGACTAGGAGCTAGATTCACGTAGCTCGGCATATATTTTGGCCGGCGTAGCGCATCTCATATGCGCTACGCCAACGTAAAATAGGGCGCCCAGACCATTATTCACAAAGATCTGGCGCTGTACGTTGCGCCGGCTTAGTGTAACTAGGTAGGCGTAAGCCCGCCTAATTTAAATGTGGAAGGTAGTGGGCGTGTTGTATACAAATTAGCCCTGACCCCATGTAAATGTTTTCTTGAGTCACGTTCAGTCACGTTCAGTCATGCTCAGAGTCACGTCGCATATACTCCCTAAGATACGTCGGCTCAATGCTTTCGACGTGAACGTAACCTACGCACAGCCCCATTCATGTACCACTTACGTAAACAACGTAAAATTCGACAGCTGTTCCGACGTCCATACTTTAACATTGGTTGTGCCTCATATAGCAGGGGTAACGTTACGCCGGACGTAAGCCTTACGTAAACGGCGTAGCGGGCGCAAGTACGTTTGTGAATCGGCGTATCTAGGTCATTTACATATTCTACGTAAATCTACGGAAGCGCCCCTAGCAGCCAGCATAAATATGCACTCTAGATACGACGGCGTACTAACACTTACGTCGGTCCGAGGAAGCAGAAATTCAGGCGTATCTCGCTCCGTGAATAGCATGCATAGATACAACGGCGCATCTTCTGCCTTACGCGGCATATCAATAGATACGCCGATGTAAAAGCTACGTGAATCTAGCTCTATGCATTTATTAATGTTGTTGTTAACCACTTAAGACCCGGAACAATTATGCAGGTTAAGGACCTTGCCCCTTTTTGCGATTCGGCAATGCGTCGCTTTAACTGACAATTGCGCGGTCGTGCGACGTGGCTCCCAAACAAAATTGGCTTTCTTTTTCTCCCACAAATAGAGCTTTCTTTTGGTGATATTTGATCACGGCTGCAGTTTTTATTTTTTGCGCTATGAACAAAAATAGAGCGACAATTTAGAAAAAAATTCAATATTTTTAACTTTTTGCGATAATAAATATCCCCAAAAAAGATATAAAAAAAACATTTTCCCTTCACGTCTTTCAGGACAGCCACAATAGAGAGATAGGCTCCTCCTCTTCCTTTGGGAAACACTGCACAGCCTTTAAGATCTCTCCTCCCCCTACCAGACCTCAGTTCTTAGTGTTTCCTCCAGTGGGGAGACACTGCAGAGGAACCAGGGCTGTGCAGTCAGGGGACTGTGGCTCTACATATTTTGCTAAGGGGAGCAGGGGCCTCCTAGAAATTCATTTTGGCAGGTACTCACCGCCAACGCCACCCCCATCCGTGTCGAGCGCGGCAGCCGGCTTGAGGGGGAATCCCTATTGTGTCCACAGGACCGCGGCGGGGGGATGCAGCTCCGGGCGCCCTGTTTTCACAGGCCGCATAGGTACAGAGCCCCACATCCATTTTGGAATTCCTACAGTGTGGAGCAGATAAGGGTTTATCAGTTAGTACCCTCAAGAGTCAGGTCTCAGCTCTTAGTGTATATCTAGAAAGACCTCTGGCCTCCAATCCCTGGGTAGTCAGGTTCTTTAGGGCTTTGTCCAGACAGAAACCTCCTCAGGGGCCCCCCTTTCCCAGGTGGGACCTATCGTTAGTATTACAGGCTTTAACGGGTTTGCCTTTTGAACCCTTAGAAAAATGTTTGTTAAGAGATTTGACCTTAAAAACAGTCTTTTTGGTTGCAGTGACCACTGCCAGGAGGGTCAGCGAGTTAGAAGCCCTGTCCGTTAGACCCCCTTTTTGTATTATTTTTCCGGATCAGGTTGTTTTTAAGACCGATCCAGCCTTTTTACCTAAAGTGACTTCCAAATTTCATAGAAGTCAGGAGGTAGTTCTACCTTCTTTTTGCCCCAATCCCTCAGGTAAAAGGGAGTTAAGGTTCAGTACGTTAGATGTCAGGAGATGCATCCTGCAATACCTGGAGCTGACTCAGAGTTTTAGGAAGTCAGACTCTTTATTTGTTTTGTTTTCTGGGGCTAGGAAGGGACAGAAAGCGTCTTGACGCACAATTGCTAGATGGCTTAAATTAACCATTGGGCAGGCATATTCCTTGACTGGTAGGAAGGTCCCTACGGGAATAAAGGCACACTCTACTCGAGCGGTGGCTGCTTCTCAGGCTGAAAGTGCTGGAGCTACGCCAGAACAAATATGTAAGGCAGCAACTTCGTCAAGCACTATAGAGTAGACTTGGTGTCGGCAGGCGAGCAGGCCTTTGGGCGAAAGGTTCTGCAAGCCGTAGTCCCGCCCTAGTTGGTAAGTACTCGATTATCCTCTCTATTGTGGCTGTCCTGAAAGACGTGAAGGGAAAAATGGAGTTACACTTAGCGGTAACGTCCTTTCCAGTAGTCTTTCAGGACAGCCCTGGTTACCCACCCGAAGATTTGGAAGGATTGTTTTAGTTCAGGAACATAGTATGATATTGATGTTTAACTATGGATTACTAACATGTTCTTGTGTCTCCCCAGCCGACCGGAGGTGCTCGTGTAAAAACTGAATCTGGCAGGGGGAGGAGAGATCTTAAAGGCTGTGCAGTGTTTCCCAAAGGAAGAGGAGGAGCCTATCTCTCTATTGTGGCTGTCCTGAAAGACTACTGGAAAGGACGTTACCGGTAAGTGTAACTCCATTTTTTCCCTCAGTTTAGGCCGATACGTATTCTTCTACATATTTTTGGTAAAATAAATCGATTGGTTTGCGCAAAATGTATAGCGTTTACAAAATAGGGGATAGTTTTATGGCATTTTTATTAATATTTTTCTTTTACTAGTAATGGCGGTGATCAGCAATTTTTTTCGTCCCCGTGAGGGACAATTTTTTTCGTCCCCGTGAGGGACACTGGGTGTTATCATGGTCTGATGGGGCAGGGGTGTGCCCACGGACGGCCGACACGGTGGGGACACTAGGGGTCCTAATTGACAGCGACTTGACGCTAATCCCCTATGTCGGTCAGGTTGTCAAGACCTGCCATTTTAAGATGCGGCTTCTTTACCGCATTTTGCCTTTTCTGTCAGCTCTGGAGAGGATCTCGGTAGTGAGCGCTCTGGTCCTTCCACATCTGGACTATTGTAATGGTCTCCTGGCTGGACTGCCTCAAGTCCAGATTAGGAGACTTCAAAAAGTCCAGAATCAGGCGGTAAGGCTTGCATTAAATCTCAGAGGTCACTGCCCCACCGCGAGACATCAGGCTGCCCTGCATTGGCTGCCAGTTGGTCAGAGGGTGCGTTTTAAAATTCTAACACTTGTTTTTAAAGCGTTTCACGGGCTAGGACCCGCCTATCTATGTGAGAAATTGAATAGACATGTTACTGGCCGCTCCCTTAGATGGAGCTGCCAATTCCGTTTGGAACAGCCAAAGAGTCGGCTGAAAAAATGGGGGGGCAGGGCTTTTTCTGTCCTTGGCCCGAGAGAATGGAATCTACTTCCCCTAAGTCTTAGACAGAGTCCTGACCTACCCACATTCAGGAGGGATCTAAAAACCTATCTGTGGGCAGAGGCAGATTGATAGGAAGAGTGAGGTTAGGGTCATTCTGGAGGGAAGCACTGCTAGATCTGTTGGGAATTGTGTGTTGTCTCTCTTTTGGTCTTATGTGATTTCTATGGTTTTGTACTGTATTGGTTTTATTGTGTTATATTGTTGTTTTACTATTTGATTTTAATTGTGGTACATATTTTAAATTGTTACTATGTTAATTTATGCCTGTAACACTCGGTCCTGTTGTGAATTGTTAAGGTCTGGAAGCGTTTCGATACCTTCGGGTGATTCTACGCTATACAAGCAATAAACAATAAACAATTATGGCGGACACATCGGACACTGTTGACACATTTTTGGGACCATTTTAATTTTCACAGCGAAAAGTGCTATAAAAATGCACTGATTACTGTGAAAATGACAATGGCAGTGAAGGGGTTAACCACTAGTGGGCGCTAGAGGGTTAAGTGTGCCCTAAGAGAGTGATTCTTACTGTAGAGGGACGTGGCTGTAGGTGTGATGTCACTGATCGTTGTTCCCTTCATCAGATAACAGACAATCAGTGTCACTGCCACACAGAAGAACGGGGAAGGTGTGTTTACACTCACCTCTCCCCGTTCTTCAGCTCCTGTGACCGATCGCGTGGTCACGAAGCTTCGGACCAGGTCGCGAGCGCGGCATTGCGCTCGCGACTCCACGGCTGGGCTCTTAAAGGCAATGTACAGGTACGTGCCTGTGCCCAGCCGTGCCCTTCGGCCAACGTATATTGGCGTGAAGGGGTCCTTAAGTGGTTAAAGTGACCCTCTGGTTTAAAAAATAAATAAAAACATCAATGTATCAAAAAAGTACCTTCTACCGCTATCAGCCTCCTGATATCTCTAGATTCCTTCTCTTTTTTCTTTTTTTGCAGCTGTGATCCTTTCATTCTCCATGGCTGTATGTTGGAAAGTAGCCACCCTTCCTTTCTTGCTACCAAGATGGAGAAATGGCCTAGGTACTATAGATTGTGGACTATGGGATTTGTAGTGTGTATACCTCCCAACTTTTTGAGATGGGAATGAGGGACACCTATCAGAAAAAGTATGCAGGCATAGGACACACCCATTACCACGCCCCCTTAAAGGAGAATTGTACAAAAAAAACAAGATTGGTTAAATCCCATAGGTGTTTTTTTTTTTTTTTTTACCACTACTGTTCCTTTATATTGGCTTTTGGAATTCACAAATGCAGCAATTTAGAAATCAGATGAAAGGCTTAGGGCTGGAAAACACTTTTTGGTAGATAAAAAGTAAATTTTATATACATCTCCATAAATCAGACCTCAATGAGGGACAAATGAGAAGGAATGAGGGACAGAGGGACATTTCTCCAAATCTGGGACAGTCCCTCGAAATCAGGGACAGTTGGGAGCTATGGGCCAAATCCTCAAAGGGGATACGCAGGCGGAACTGCTGTTCAGCCTGCGTATCCCTGTGCCTATCTTTGGAACTGATCCTCAGAAGCAGTTTTCCAAAGTTAGGCAGAAGATCCGACATCTGTAAGAGACTTACACTGTCGGATCTTAGGATGCAGTACCGCATCCGCCGCTGGGGGCATTTCTCATTGAAATGCCGCTTTGCGTATGCAAATGAGGACTTACGGAGATCCACAAAGCTTTTCAGCTTTGTGTTTTCTGCGTAAGTTTACGTTTGCATACGTAAAATTTGTTCTGCTTTTACAAAGTGTAAACTAGTAACACCTTGTAAAAACAGATCTTTTTTTCGATCGCCGCGATTTTTTTTTAATTTTGAATTTTTTTACCCGACGCAACTTTATTGTCCCGTCGCAATCCACAAAGCCCGTAATTTTGCGCGCTGCCCATCGGGAAAATGACGTCACGAGCATGCGCAGTACGGCCGGCGTGGGAGCGCGCCTCATTTAAATTGTCATCGCCCCCTGCAGAAGAGGACCGCCTTGCGCCGGAGACATTTAAGTTACGCGGCCTGAAATTTCTAGGTAAGTGCTTTGTGGATCGGGCACTTAGGTAGAAATTTTAAGTCAGTGTAACTTAAATGGGAAAAGTTAAGTTAGGCAGGATTTTTGAGGATTTGGCCCTATGAGTGTGCATAGAGCAGTATGCATGAATACAACTAACACACATTGCTTGTTCCATACAACCAGAAGTGAGGGTGCAAAGGAAAGGTTTGTGGGGGGTTCAAAAGAGCATTACAAGGAGGCAGTAAGAAACACATTTATGAACAATAGATTACATTAGGCATGTGCATTTCGTTTCGTTCCGAATCGAAATTCGGACAAATTTTTCATTATTCGGACATTCGGATGCATACGAATTCCCGAATTGCAATATTAATGAATTTACCGAATCCGAACGAACGTTTTCGATTCCGAATCGAAAACCCTCGGACAAAATTCGATCGGAATTCGAAAAAAAAAAAAAATCTTTTCGAATCGAATTCGAAAACAAATTATATTCGAAAAGAGACTATTTGTTTTCGAATCCGGTCGAAATATTTTCGAATTCGAACGGATTTTTCGAAATTCTGTCGAAAACGAACGAATTCCGAAAACGGTCGAAATATTTTCGAATTCGAATCTAACTTAACAAAATTAATTAAATAACTAATTAAAACGAAATGAAATTTTCCCTTTTGCACATGCCTAGATTACATATTCAAAAATAAGTTCCACTAAACAGATATTTTGACTATTTAAAAAAAAACGCTTCTAAACGCAAATGCAGCATGTAAACGCGGCAAAACTGTCATTTTTAAACGTTGGTTACTATCTGTCAAGTTAAATCGTTCAAGAGAGGTTGTAAAACGTCCCTAGATTAAGGCTTACCTGTAGGTGCTGAAAATATCTCCTAAACCTCCACGGTTTAGGAGATATTTACAATGTCCCGGAACGCTGTCGTCTTTTGTGCATGACCAATGTATTCAGCGCATGCGCACTATAGAAAGGGCATGTTGTGCTGTTTCTAGAGAGGGTCATGCCATGACTGGCGGCTCCTGCGCGAAAATCCGATCGTCTGTAGCAATTCCGACGCGCAAAATTACGACGCATCCTCAAACAATTCGACGCATGCTCGGAAGCATTGAACTTAATTTTCTCGGCTCGTCGTAGTGTTGTACGTCACCGCGTTCTTGACGGTCGAAAGTTCAGAGAACTTTTGTGTGACCGTGTGTATGCAAGCCAAGCTTGAGTGGAATTCCGTCTCAAAAAACATCCAAGGTTTTTCCGACGGAAAATCATATAGTGTGTACGGGGCATTAGTGTGGGTAAAAATGCATGTTTGTTTTTTGCCTTTTTGTTGAAAGGCGGATTTAAAGTGGAGCTCCACCCAAAAGGGGAAGCTCTGCTTATCTGCCTCCTTCCTCCTCCCTGTCCGGTGCCACATTTGGCACCTTGTCGGGGGGAGAAGGGAACGGTCCGAGCGGATACCTGGTTTTGACAGGTACCCACTCCCACTTTCTGCTGAGTGTGCAGCAGCAAACTCAACCGGAAGTTTGGCCCTTGCCACAGCCGGCCCATTGAGAAAGTGCAATGCATGCGCACAAGTAAACCGTCTGTGAGGCCGCAAGGCTTCACTGCTGGTTTCCTTTACACAAGATGGCGGTGCCAGCACTCAAGAGCCAATTCAAGAATCGGCTTGGGCCTTGGGTGAACACTGGGATAAATAACAGCCGTCCCAAACAACACATAATAGGATTGTTCTGTGACCATGGCATGGTAAGCTATGACTTCTTCATCACTCGTACTCTCTTTTCTCCATCCTTCTTCATTTTGGACAGTAAGCTTTTTCGGGGGGGAATAACTCACATTTCTAGTGTTTGATTTCATATTAACATGGTAGTCTGGGAAGATGGGACTTTGGTTCCATTTTGATAAATAAGCAAATAGGGCATAACTCTTATAGCAGGGCACTACCCTGGCAGCATGTAACCCCTGCACATCTAGCAACATAGGGCCAGATTCACAGTACAAGTACGCCGGCGCATCTACTGATACACCGGCGTACTTTCAAATTTGCCGCGTCGTATCTTTAGTTTGAATCCTCAAACCAAGATACGACGGCTTTTGGCTTCGATCCGACAGGCGTACGGCTTCGTACGCCTTCGGATCGTAGGTGCAATACTTTGGCGCCCGCTGGGTGGAGTTTGCGCCGTTTTCCACATCGGGTATGCTAATTAGCTTTTTCCGGCGATCCACGGAGGTACGCGCGGCCGTCGCATTCTCTTACGTCGTCGCTAGTCGGCTTTTCCCGGCGTATAGTTAGAGCTGTATGGCCGTCATTCCCGCATCGAATTTAATCATTTATTTTTTTTGCGTAAGTCGTCCGTGAATAGGAAAGGATGTAACTCACGTCGACGTTCAAAAAATGACGTCGGTGCAACGTCATTTCGCGCAAAGCATGGCGGGAAATTTCAAAACGGAGCATGCGCAGTACGTTCGGCGCGGGAACGCGCCTAATTTAAATGATCCACGCCCCCTACCCGGATCATTTGAATTAGGCGGGCTTGCGCCGGAGGGATTTACGCTAAGCCGCCGCAACTTTACAGGCAAGTGCTTTGTGAATCAAGCACGTGCCCGTAAAACTTGCGGCGGTGTAACGTAAATGCGATACGTTACGCCGCCGCAGATGTACCTGAATCTGGCCCATAGTGCTGGTTTGTTTCTGGTAATATGATGTTATATTTAATTAAAATGCAGGTCTGCATTTTAATTTGTATCCTGGGTCCAATTCTCATTTATGACTTGTGCAGATAAGTAGTTTTGTTAGTATAGTCAAGGTTTGGGGTAATTGAACACAACAAATGTTGCTATAGACCGGGGATTTGCAATAAGTGGACCTCCAGCTGTTGCAGAACTACAAGTACCATTAAGCATAGCAAGACTCTGACAGCCACAAGCATGACACCCAAAGGCAGAGGCATGATGGGATTTGTAGTTTTGCAACAGCTGGAGGTCCACTAATTGCAAATCCCTGGTCTATGGCAACATTTGTTGTTTTCAGTTACCCGAAACCTTGACTATAATAACAAAAGTACAGTACTTATCTGCACAAGTCATGAATGAGAATTGGACCCGGGGTACAAATTAAAATGCATACCTGCATTTTAATTAAATGTAAAAACATATTACCAGAAACTTGCATATCCCTACTATAGACCAAGGGCCGGATTCAGATACCTGAGCGTATCTGTCCGGCCAGCGTAACGTTGGGCGCAAGTTTCGTATTCAGAAAGAACTTGCGCCCTAAGTTACGGCGGCGTAACGTATGTGGGCCGGCGTAAGCCGGCCTAATTCAAATGGGGATGTTGGGTGCGTGTTTTATTTAAATTTGGCTTGACCCCACGTATTTTACGTTTTTTTTGAACGGCGCATGCGCCGTTCGTGAAAACATCCCAGTGCGAATGCTCGAAAATCCGCTGCAAAACGTCATTGCTTTCGTCGAGAACGTAAATTACGTCCAGCCGTATTCGCGAACGACTTACGCAAACGACGTAAAAATTTCAAAACTCGGCGCGGGAACGATGGCCATACTTAACATAGGATACGCCGCACATACCCCTCATATAGCAGGGGTAACTTTACGCCGGAAAAAGCCGAACGCAAATGACATAAAAAAAAAGCGCCGGGCGGTCGTTTGTTTCTGAATCGACGTAAATAGTAATTTGCATATTCCTCGCGTAAACAAACGGAAGCGCCACCTAGCGGCCAGCCTGAAAATGCAGCCTAACATACGACGGTGTAAGACACTTACACCCGTCGGATCTTAGGGATATCTATGCGTAACTGATTCTCTGAATCAGGCGCATAGATACGACCGAGCGCACTCAGAGATACGACGGCATATCAGGAGATACGCCGTCGTATCTCTTTCTGAATTTGGCCCCAAGGGTCTCTAAACTGTGGCCTGTAGGCCGGATGTGGCCCTTTGCTTGCCTTTATCCGGCCCTTGGGGCACTATTCCTTCCACTGATATCAGGCACTATTCTTCCCAGTGACACCAGAGATGGGGAACTAATTCTCCCACTGAAACCAATGATGGGGCAACATTCTTCCCAGTTACCCCAGAGATGGGGAACAAATTCTCCCACTGACACCAATGATGGGGCAACATTCCTCCCAGTGACACCAAAGATGGGGAACTAATTCTCCCACTGAAACCAATGATGGGGCAACATTCCTCCCAGTGACACCAAAGATGGGGAACTAATTCTCCCACTGAAACCAATGATGGGGCAACATTCTTCCCAGTGACACCAGAGATGGGGAACAAATTCTCCCACTGACACCAATGATGGGGCAACATTCCTCCCAGTGACACCAAAGATGGGGAACTAATTCTCCCACTGACACCAATGATGGGGCAACATTCTTTCCAGTGCCACCAGAGATGGGGAACAAATTTTCCCACTGACACCAATGATGGGGCAACATTCCTCCCAGTGACACCAGAGATGGGGAACTAAATCTCCCACTGACGCTAATGATGGGGAAGATTGCAAAACGCATTCTAGCAGCTAATTAGCCACTAGAATGGCAGTTACATAAAAGCGGGCCACCGGCTGAAAAAAACAATGGGCCAGATTCACAAATGAGATACGACGGCGTTTCTCCTGATACGCCGTCGTATCTCTGTTTCTATCTATGCGACTGATTCATAGAATCAGTTACGCATAGATTGCCAGAAGATCCGACAGGTGTAATTGTTTTACACTGTCGGATCTTAGGATGCAGTACCGCGGCCGCCGCTGGGGGGAGTTTGCATCGTAAACCAGCGTCGGGTATGCAAATTAGGAGTTACGGCGGATCCACAACGGTTTTTCGCGTTTGCTACATCGCCGCTAGTTTCCCATCGCAAAGTTACAATTTTTTTTGGTGCCTTAACTTTAGTCAGCAAGTGTATTGCTGTCTAAAGTATGGCCGTCGTTCCTGCGTCAAAATTTAAAAATCAACGTTGTTTGCGTAAGCTGTCCAGGAATACGGAAGTACGCTACGCGCATCGCCGTTCAAAAAAATTAAAAGTTGAGCTACTAGAACAAAATTGAGTCTGGATAAGTGCTGCTTAGTCATTTGTGAGATTGTGAAACAGATCCCATTGTTCGCTTCTTGTGTATAATTTTCATTCTGAGTTTTGACCATAAGAGGCCGCTGTTTCTACACACTGTTCACAGACTGCAAGCTTTTGCTTATTGAGAGGAGGTGGAGTTGAGCGAGGAGAGGAAGAATCAGGAAGTAAATGGAGGAGACATTTTGTTTTGTGGAACTGTGTGAAAGTGGAATCTGTTCGCATCCAGGGGGCCCGTTTGTCCTAGACCTTCAGGAACGGCAGCTGAGTAATCACCGTTGAGTACAGAGCCTGTTCGGAGGAAGAAGGGATTGTTTTTCCAGAAAGGCTGATAGCAGCTGAGAGACAGAGAACTACCTCACCTTGTGGTTGTTGAAAGGACTTTTCGTTATTCGGTTGGAAGACATCATCTGCTACAGATCAAGATCCGGGTCAGTAATATCGTGCATGCACCGCCTAGTGATGTTTGGCGCCTAAAGATTAGGCCTGTAGTTAGTCAGTCAGGGCCATCACAGTGTATCAGGCCAAAAGTGTTGCTACCATTAGGACAAGGACTCTGCTACCTAAAGGGGCATTGCCTAAGGAGAGCCATTTTCCAAGTTACAAACCCGTTTAGTGTCTTCATTAAGGAAGTCAAATTTACACACGTTTTCTCATACCGGTTATGTAGAAAAAGAGGGGGTAAATATTGCATAGAAGTGATAAGTTTGTAAGCTGCTGTGCTGTACCGCTGATGACCCCGAAATTAAGCATATACACAATCGTTCGCATTTTGATAAGGGTAATAACAGGTACGGTGGGAGTGGGACAGCCCTAGTTGTGTCCGCCAATAGGCAAATTACAGCAAAGTGCCTCAGTATCCACCCGGGGGGGCATCTTGCTGTGCAACACAGGGGTTCTCAGCTACGGCTGGGTGTATGTAACCTTATTCTGTGTTCATGTTTTGGGGTTTTGGATTAATACCTTGTTACAGTAAAAGAAAAGAACTGTTTCACAAAAGTTGGTGTCAAAGTTGCTTTCCTCGCTCGTGACTTTGCTGTATCCTGGGGAGCCCACCCCGGTACGCGGTTTACACATTCACAGGAAGCTTTGTATTCTATGAATGATTACATGACTTCTTCTACTTGGCAGAGACTGTGACATCATCTGCCCACCTCTCAAACTCAGCCAGTCAGAGGAAGCTTTGTATTCATTCAGAAAATATAAAGCTGCATGTGAATGGCTGAGCAGCACTCAGCCCAACTCAATTTTGTTGCGGGAGCAAGACGGGAAGTTCTCGAAACACAGTGCTGTATACTGTATGTAGCTGAGGCTACATACAGTTTATATCTGTTCATCTGTAATTTAGTCCAAACCAACTAATTCAACTTCACTAAAACCTGGAGTTAAGCTTTAAACTTTTAGACATCATCTAATGTTTCTCTACCTTTTACTCCCTGTAAACTTTTGCAGAAAATATTTGCAAGGAAGCTGTTGAAGTATTTTTTATAATTGGATTGTGTTGTTACAGCTGAACCAACAGAAACCTCACCACGTCCTTGATACATGTTGCTAACCTCCGACTGAGACCTTGTTATTGTTATCTGTATCTTTCAGTGTTATCTAAAGCATTGCCCCATTTTGTGTGTTTTTTTTTTTTTTTATTAGATTTTCATATTTTTAACACAACATGTGCAAAGTATGGCATTGTTTTGCAAGTACACTGAAAGTACAGAGTGAAGTAAACATGTTTTTTGTTCTGTACATTAGCTTCGATACGGGTCATGGGGTTGTTTCACTAATGGTTAAAATATTGAATTTGCACTAAATATCGCAAAGTCAGTAAATATGTGAAGTAAATACTGCAAACAAACTGTATACTGTATATACAGTATATAGTGGAGGCCTACATTGGATCATTTTCAATTTCAGATCACGCACCAACACATTGTACAGTGGAATGGGGAGAACCGTCTTTACGTGAGTGGCATTGGAAAATTAATGAGGAAGGGCATCTACTTATTGTAAAAGGATATATAAATGAACAGAAGGTGACTTTAGTTAACTTATATCTACCTAATGAAGGACAGGTTTCAAGTCTGGAGAAATATTTAAATATCATACATCAGAATAAGGAAGGTATTGTGATTTTGGGAGGTGATATGAATATGGCATTTGATCCTATCTTAGACACATCCAAAGGTACCTCACATATAGCGTATAGTAAACTAAGTAAAGCAAAACAACTCTTACAAGAGCTACAGGTGGTAGATAGTTGGAGGACTACACACACACATGATAGAGACTATACGTTTTTTTCTGCAAAACACAAATCATACTCCAGAATAGATTACATATTTATATCTCAAAATTTTTTGCAGTATATAGTGGAGGCCTACATTGGATCATTTTCAATTTCAGATCACGCACCAACAAATTGTACAGTGGTATGGGGAGAACCGTCTTTACGTGAGTGGCATTGGAAAATTAATGAATCCCTTTTGAAAGACCCAGAATATGAGTAAAAAATAGCACAGGAATTAGAAGTATTTTTTTCAATTAATGAGGGGGGGGGGGAGTTACCCCAACCTGCATCTGGGAAACACATAAGTGTTTCATTAGAGGAATTTTAATTTCACTAGAAACACGTAGGAAGCGTCAGTTGGGAGCGCAGATTGAAGCGCTACTAGGGGAAATCCGTAGATTGGAAAATATACATAAAAAATCATTGGCAATACAGATAGAGGAGAAATTGAAGTGTGCACGAGATGAACTGAATTTATTATTAACAGATAAAGCAAAAGCCTCATTAAGACGATGTAAACAAGCCTTTTATGAATACGGCAATAAACCAAGTAGGATGTTAGCAAGAGCACTTAGAGTAACGAGGGCTCAAAACCATATAGAGTGTATTAAAACAAAAGGGGATAAGTTAGTTAAATCCTCACAAGAAATCGCAAAGGTATTTAGAAATTATTATATGAGTCTATACCAATTAAAAGATGAGCAAAAGACTCGACTCCGTGAGGGAGAGTCAAAGGAATATATAGAGGGGTCAGGAATGCCTAGACTTTCAGAGGAGATTGGGAGGAGTATAGATGGTCGAATTACATCAGAAGAATTTATAAGTGCCCTTAAAATGTTAAAACCAGGTAAAGCTCCCGGACCGAATGGATTTACTCTATTATATTATAAGACCTATGCTGAAAAGTTGATGCCAAGGTTCTTGGATGCATTTAATTCTATACGAGAAGGGCATAAGATGCCCGAGGAAGCTCTTATGGCACACATAGCTGTTATACCAAAGGAGGGGAAAGACCCAGCACAGTGTTCAAATTACCGACCAATATCATTACTAAATGTAGATTTAAAGATTTTTACAAAAATATTAGCAAATAGACTAATGCCATATATTCCCTGTCTGGTACATCAGGATCAAGTCGGATTTACCCCAGCGAGGGAAGGTAGAGAAAACACGCAACGGGTGATAAGTGCGATCCACTTCTCACAGTCCTATAAGAAACCCCTAGTACTTATATCTACTGATGCTGAAAAAGCATTCGATAGGGTGGATTGGAAGTTTTTAAAAATAATTATACAAGAGAGAAGGGATGCAAAAATGGATTATGAGTTTATATTCTCAACCGAAAGCCAGAGTTAAGATAAACGATACCATCTCTGAGCCCTTTGCTATATGTAACGGGACACATCAAGCGTCACCAATTATCTTTATCTTGACGTTGGAACCTTTCCTAAGAACAATAAGGCTGAATACAGATATTAGGGGTATCTGTGTAAAAGGAGGGGAACATAAACTCGCAGCATTTGCGGATGATTTGATGTTTTTCCTAACTATGCCAGTGCTATCTCTCCCCCCACTGTTATCAGAAATTGATAAATATGGGACACTCTCTAATTTTAAAGTTAATTACAATAAATCGGAAGCAATGGGGGTAGAGATAAGTATGGCACAACAACAGCAATTAAAGACTTTTTTCTCGTTTAAATGGACAAACTCACACATAGGGTACCTTGGGACTAAAATACCAAAGAAATTAAATAGAATTCTGGAATTAAATTTGGTACCGTTGGTAAGACAAATTAAGTTAGACCTGCAGAAATGGGATAAAGAAGTCTTTACTTGGTTTGGCAGAATCAACATCATAAAGATGAATGTAATGCCGAGGTTTTTTATACCTACTACAGACGCTTCCAACGAGGATACCCCAGGGGTTTCTAAGAGACGTCAGAGCAAAGTTTGCGGGATTTATATGGGCAGGGAAACCAGCCAGAGTGCGTAGAGACATTTTAACGCTACCAAAGGAAAAAGGGGGGGTGGGATTCCCAGACCCACTCTCGTATTATGAGGCAGTACATCTGTCAAGAGTATTGGATTGGTGCGTCACACCAAAAGACAAACCATGGATCATTTTGGAACAGGCAATGCCGGAACTACCATTAGAAGGCCTAATTTGGTTAAGTGACTCCACGATACCACAGACAGTTAAATGACATCCAACGATAGGGACGACTATCAGTGTGGTTAAAAAGATTTTTAAAAAAATAAATAGACCAACGGAAGTGAGTCAGATGATACCAATTTTGGGCAACCGGGCTTTTGTACCTGGTTTAAAGGACCCAGGTTTTCTAAATGTGAAAAGACGGGGTAAAACCAGATTAACACATTTCATGAGGGATAACCATATAATGTCAAGTGAGGAAATAGAAAGTGAATTATCAGAAGATCTGGATCCATATAGGAGGAGACAGCTAAGGGCATACCTTCGATCAATCTTGGGGCAGTCGACGGAGATTGCGACATTGTCTGAATTTGAGAAGCTATGTCTAAAAGGAGACTCGCTGAGACATTCGCTATCTCTGTTTTATACCCTAGTGAACGAACTAAAAGCTCCACAAGAATTAGGTTATATGCAGGCCTGGGAGAGAGATCTAGGGGTAACCTTTTCAGAGAATCAAAAGAACAAAATATTTGAATTTACCCACAAGGCATCATTAGCATCTAAATACCAGGAGGGGGGGTACAAGATTTTGAGTAGGTGGTATAGGACCCCGGTAGTTTTGAATCAGATCTTTCCATTGGTGTCGAACCTTTGTTGGCGTTGTCAAAAAGAAGAGGGCACTTTGTTACATATCTTTTGGGAGTGTGAAGGAGTAAAATACTTTTGGAAAATGGTATCAGAGGTAATTGAAGAAATAACTGAAGTAGCTCTCGGAGAAAATCCGGCGACATATTTGTTGTTTGACATTCCGATTTCATTGGAAAAATATAAAAAATCTTTGGTAAGACATTTGCTCACAACAGCTAAAGCATGTATTCCGGTTCTCTGGAAAAGTAATATCTCACCAAGTAGACCACAATGGTTTGCAAAAATTACTGAAATTCAGCATATGGAAAATCTTACAATAGCCCTAAGGGAACAAGAGGACAAGTTTAGAGAAATCTGGGCCCCCTATATTAGTGCAAAAAAAAAATGAAGTTCAATGCTTCCAAGCATGCGTCGACTTGATTCTGAGCATGCATGGATTTTTAACTGATGGTTGTGCCTACTAACGATCGGTTTTGACCTATCGGTTAGGAATCCATCGGTTAAATTTAAAGCAAGTTGGCTTTTTTTAACTGATGGTTAAATAACCTATGGGGCCCACACACAATCTGTTTGGACCGATGAAAACGGTCCATCAGACCGTTGTCCTCTGGTTAACCGATCGTGTGTACGAGGCCTTACATCTCCTCTTTGAGACAGAAAGGGACTGAGGACACAGATTCCACAGTCCCTTTCTAAGGACTAAAGATGAATGAACAGAGACAGAGGCTCCTCTCCATTCATAAACTGAGCGGTGATATATGAGCAGTTTACTCTGCTCAGTTATCACAGGACACAGGAACGATCTCGCCCACTGTGTCCAATTCCTGACAGGAGGGAAGAGGAGCCGACTGCAGCGGACGACGGGGACAAGGGCAACAGAATATGGGGGGGGGCGGAGAAGGACACGGAGGGGTCCGCGGTAGGATCACACAGAACACCAGGGAATGATCGGTGTGGCAGAAAACAGCTGTAAACACCGATCTCCTTGTAAAGCTTTTTAGCTGACAGCCGCAGGAGGGAGAGAAGGAGAAGCGTCTGGCAGCTAAAAATCTATAAAAGAGAGATTGGCATTCACAGCTGTTTTCTTCCCGCACCGATCATTCCCGGGAGATCGGGAGTAGTGTTGAGCAGAATATGCCATATTCGATTTCGCGATATATCTCGAATATATATTCGAATATTCGAGATATATTCGCTAAATTCGAATATTCGTGATATTTTATCGAAATTAATTGAATGCGATTTTTCGCTATTGCGAATGCGAAAATAATTGCGATTTTTTTAATAACTGCGGTAGGAGCGCTCTGATTGGCTTAGAATATTCGTGATATTTTATCGAAATATCGCAACATGCGAATGCGATATTTATTGCGCAATTTCGAGATATGCTGGAGGAGCGCTCTGATTGGCTCAGAATATTCGTGATATTTTATCGAAATATCGCAACATGCGAATGCGATATTTATTGCGCAATTTCGAGATATGCTGGAGGAGCGCTCTGATTGGCTCAGAATATTCGTGATATTTTATCTAAATATCGCAACATGCGAATGCGATATTTATTGCGCAATTTCGAGATATGCTGGAGGAGCGCTCTGATTGGCTCAGAATATTCCTGATATTTTATCGAAATATCGCAACATGCGAATGCGATATTTATTGCGCAATTTCGAGATATGCTGGAGGAGCGCTCTGATTGGCTCAGAATATTCCTGATATTTTATCGAAATATCGCAACATGCGAATGCGAAATTTATTGCAGATATTTCGAAAACTGCTGTAGCAGCACTCTGAAATCGAATATGTATGATATTTTAACCAAAATACATATTGCGATTGCGATTTTTCGATCGCGCATGCGCAATTGCGCGAACAACACGCGACCATTTCCTGGAGCCTTGCCAGTTTCCCAATATTACAGCAACATGGTGGGAAGCAATTTCACAAAGTCTGAGGAAAAGTTGCTGATTTGTGTAAGTATTTTGACCACTGTTATTTCATCATCTTCAACTGCATTTAAGTCTAGTTTAAAAGTTAGTATATATGATCAGATATTAGTATTTAACCAAAAATGTGTCTCCTGCTTTTACAAAACTACAAGTCCCAGCATGCCTGGACAGCTGCAGACACCCTGGTTGGCAAATGTGTATTTAGGCACTTTTCCTTGTTATTTAGCATAATGAATTTAAAATTTTTTTGGACATATGCGTATGCGAACGTCCTGACTTCAGTGTCCTCAAGGCCCAAGGACGTTCGAATACATATTGCCCTTTAGATGTTGCAGAACTACAACTTCCAGCATGCCTGGGAATGCTGGCACTTCTAGTATTGTAAGTTCTGCAGGCCCACATTTTTCAGGCCTTTATGCACGGGTCTCTAAACTGTGGCACCCTAGATGCAGCAAAAGTAAAATTCTTAGCATGCACTGAAAGACCGTGGCTGATGGGAGTAGTAGTTTTGCAACAGCTGGAGGTGGACTGGTCTTGAAACCCAGAGTTAGGTAACAAACCCGTAGTGTTTTGCAACCATTCTGCCTCCAGCTGGTTATTTTCTGTTGAAAAGCCTGTGGCGTGCAAAACACAACCCAAAAACTCCACCCGGTGCAAGGAAAAATTTGCACACACCTAAAGAGTGACATCACAAAAAACTGCGACGGTTGCATACGTCAGTGGTCCTCCGAAAAGGTCCCGTCTCTGACCCCCCGGGGCGTTAGGCTCCTAGGCTCCTGACAGGGAAAAGAGTTACTGTGGTCCATACAGCCGAAGCCATATGGACCCATCTCGGTCCAAGCAGCGCAATCAACACGCGAACAACACGCGACCATTTCCTGGAGCCTTGCCAGTTTCCAACTTATGATCGCAGCGCAATCACACAGCAACATGGTTGGAAGCAATTTCACTAAGTCTGAGGAAAAGTTGCTGATTTGTGTAAGTATTTTGACCACTGTTATTTCATCATCTTCAACTGCATTTAAGTCTAGTTTAAAAGTTAGTATATATGATCAGATATTAGTATTTAACCAAAAATGTGTCTCCTGCTTTTACAAAACTACAAGTCCCAGCCCAGCCCAGCATTTAAGTCTAGTTTAAAAGTTAGTATATATGATCATATATTAGTATTTCACAAAAAATGTGTCTCCTGCTTTTACAAAACTACAAGTCCCAGCATGCCTGGACAGCTGCAGACACCCTGGTTGGCAAATGTGTATTTAGGCACTTTTCCTTGTTATTTAGCATAATGAATTTAAAAATTTTTTGGACATAGGACGTATGCGAACGTCCTGACTTCAGTGTCCTCAAGGCCCAAGGACGTTCGAATACATATTGCCCTTTAGATGTTGCAGAACTACAACTTCCAGCATGCCTGGGAATGCTGGCACTTCTAGTATTGTAAGTTCTGCAGGCCCCCATTTTTCAGGCCTTTATGCACGGGTCTCTAAACTGTGGCACCCTAAATGCAGCAAAAGTAAAATTCTTAGCATGCACTGACAGACCGTGGCTGATGGGAGTAGTAGTTTTGCAACAGCTGGAGGTGGACTGGTCTTGAAACCCAGAGTTAAGTAACAAACACGTAGTGTTTTGCAACCATTCTGCCTCCAGCTGTTTTTTTCCTGTTGAAAAGCCTGTGGCGTGCAAAACACAACCCAAAAACTCCACCCGGATGCAGTGAAAAATGTGCACACACCTAAAGAGTGACATCACAAAAAACTGCGACTGGTACATACGTCAGTGGTCCTCCGAAAAAGGTCCCGTCTCTGACCCCCCGGGGCGTTAGGCTCCTGACAGGGAAAAGAGTTAGCAACGCATATCTCCCCTATACGTGTATCCTGTGTTGTTAATAATATATTCATAATTATGCAAATGATAATGGCTGCTATATTTATGCAAAAAAGGTGGCGACCGAAATGGCAGGATATAAAATCTTTCATGTTACCCCTGTCATTGATTAATAAGGCGAGAATGCTTCCAATTGTTGAATAGCATACATTTACGTCATATATCCATAAGGCTGTCAACAGAAGTATTACAATATACTTTGTTCTTCATCTTGCAGAAGTTCCTGGAAACAGGATACGATGAGCTGCGGCGGCAGCCACAGAAAAGGGCTGTGGTCAGCGCCCTAATCGCTGACTTTGGCGGCCAACATGACCACAAGGCCATTGTTAAGAAGTGGTCTGACCTGAAGAGGCGCCAAATGGGTAATGTCAGACGTCTTCGGGCTAAATATCATCCAGGTAAGTTATTGTTGACAGTTATGTTTTTTTTTAAAAAAGTGTATTTTGTGCGTGAACTCGAAAGAGAGAGGAGCCGGCCTGCAGGAGTTGGGAGGCCTCCCCCAGAGGCAATCTGCCACCTTTCTCCATGCCCCGGTTGGCAATGGCGGGTGTGAGGGGGTCCTCCCAACCCAACCTCGCATAGCACACCCACCAGTGGCGGGGCTGAGACCACCAAACTCAATTCACAGGTAGCCGAGAGCGGGATCCGAACCCCTAGCTGCAGAGGTGAATCAGTTGTCAGTGCAGTGGCAATCGCGTGGAGCCACCGCAGCTCCTTTGGTGACAGTTATGTAAGGTCATATGTAATTCATGTAAGGTCAGATGTTGTTAACCAAGATGCCATGTTGTGCTAACATATATCACCACCGGCCAAGGTATTCATAGTACTGTTGAAAAAAGACATGGGGCAGCAGACAGGAACACAGAAGTTATGTGGGAACATAATTTTCCCATTGCTTTGCATGGGACTTTAAAGAAAAACCCCGACCATGGCAAGTGGGGGTGGGTAAGGTTTAAACCACCTATCCTATGTTTGTGGCTGACATATAAGTAACCTGTGTGCCAAGTTTCATATAAATATCTTTAGCCGTTTGTACGTGATGCTGGAACATACATACATACATACATACATACATACATACATTTATGCACACACACACGTTGAGTTTTATATATATAGATTACCACTAAATTCCTGTGTTAGGAGTGGGGTTGTTATAGTAATCCCGTGTGCTCCATCAGGCCCTTTTTTTAACATGAGATGGTCTGAACAAAACAAAGGAGACAAAAACAGCTCATTTTAACATGGTTGCATCCCAGCTCACGCTCAGTCCCCTGTAGTGCCCACAAGACCCTTTAATATAACATTGTCCCATTGGTTAACTGTCTATATAAATCAATTTGTATTCATATACAATACAGCACAGTACACAGAATTTGCATACGTCATTAGAAAACATTTTTATAATATATGAACATTGTGTTATTATAGGAGCTCCAATGCCAGTTGTCCGCGCCAAGCGCAGAAGGCGCCAGGCCGATGAGGAGGAGGAGGAGGATGCGGCAGAGGAGGATGCGGCAGAGGAGGACATGGATGAGGAGGAGCAGCCAGGGCCCTCCCACTCCCCAACCCCAGCTCCTGTTGAGGAGCAAGCTGAGGAGCTTCCCCCCCCACCACCCCAACTTCTCAAGCAGAAGAGCAGGAGGAAGAGAGCGGTCCTGTGAGCCTCATTCAGGAAGGTAAATATGTGCACAATGATTAATAACATTTCAACAACAAAATGTAGATATAAAAATGGACAACATATAAAGCGCACCTGTCAGATTGTAGAACCATAATATGGTATTGATGCTAGAAGTATACAGGTAGTGCATAATTATTAGGCAAGTTGTATTTTTTGAGGATTCATTTTATTATTGAACAACAACCATGTTCTCAATGAACCCCAAAAACTCATTAATATCAAAGCTGAATTTTTTTGGAAGTAGTTTTTAGTTTGTTTTTAGTGTTAGTTATTTTCGGGGGATATCTGTGTGTGCAGGTGACTACTATTACTGTGCAGAATTATTAGGCAACTTAACCAAAAAATAAATAGATAGCCATTTCAATGATTTATTTTTAACAGTGAAACCAATATAACATCTCAACATTCACAAATACACATTTCTGACATTTAAAAACAAAACAAAAACAAATCAGTGACCAATATAGCCACCTTTCTTTGCAAGGACACTCAAAAGCCTGACATCCATGGATTCTGTCAGTGTTTTGATCTGTTCACCATCAACATTGCGTGCAGCAGCAACCACAGCCTGCCAGACACTGTTCAGAGAGGTGTACTGTTTTCCCTCCTTGTAAATCCCACATTTGATGATGGACCACAGGTTCTCAATGGGGTTCAGATCAGGTGAACAAGGAGGCCATGTCATTACTTTTTTTTATTTAATACCCTTTCTTGCCAGCCACGCTGTGGAGTACTTTGACACGTGTGATGGAGCATTGTCCTGCATGAAAATCATGTTTTTCTTGAAGGATGGTGACTTTTTCCTGTACCACTGCTTGAAGAAGGTCTCTTCCATAATCTGGCAGTAGGACTGGGAGTTGAGCTTGACTCCATCCTCAATCCGAAAAGGCCCCACAAGCTCATCTTTGATGATACCAGCCCAAACCAGTACTCCACCACCACCTTGCTGGCGTCTGAGTCGGACTGGAGCTCCCTGCCCTTTACCAATCCAGCCACGGGCTCTTCCATCTGGCCCATCAAGACTCACTCTCATTTCAGCAGTCCATAAAACCTTAGAAAAATCTTTCTTGAGATATTTATTGGCACAGTCTTGACGTTGCAGCTTGTGTGTCTTGTTCAGTGGTCATCGTCTTTCAGCCTTTCTTACCTTGGCCATGTCTCTGGGTATTGCACACCTTGTGCTTTTGGGCACCCCAGTGATGTTGCAGCTCTGAAATATGGCCAATCTTGTGGCAAGTGGCATCTTGGCAGCTGCACGCTTAACTTTTCTCAGTTCATGGGCAGTTATTTTGCACCTTTGTTTTTCCACACGCTTCTTTTGTTTGATGATCACGCTTCAGAAGCTTTGCAACTTTAAGAGTGCTGCATCCCTCTGCTAGATATCTCTCTATTTTGGACTTTTCAGAGTCTGTCAAATCCTTCTTTTGGCCAATTTTGCCAAAGAAAAGGAAATTGACTAATAATTATGCACACCTGATATAGAGTGTTGATGTCATTAGACCACACACCTTCTCATTACAGAGATGTACATTACCTAATATGCCTAATCTGTAGTAGGCTTTCGAGCCTATACAGCTTGGAGTAAGACAACATGCATAAAGAGGATGATGTGGTCCAAATACTCATTTGCCTAATAATTCTGCACTCCCGGGATGTGTTAGACACATAACAAGTGTATACACATGATAATGATTGATTAATAAGCAAAAAAAAATATTTATTTATTTGGTAACGTTATTTGAAATCCAAATGTTTTTTTATTATATCCTAAAAGCATCAAGAGATCTGAAGAGGCAAAATATACTCATTGAAAAGACGCACCAGAAGATCCTTCAGAACCAGCGTAAGATGAGCTACCTCAACCAACAAAATGCTCTGCTAGAGCAGCAGCTATCGGGTCAGATTGCGGAAATGCACCGCATTCAAAAACGGATTGAGAGCTATATTTAAATTTATTTTTGTATTAAAAAAACTTATTTTTTGGAAATGTTTCATTTCTTTTTGAGATAGAGTTGTAGGTTTTTCAACACATCTAACTTCACATCAAACAAATCAACATCAACACATTTAACTTCATAATAAGCAAAAACATTTTATACTATTATTTTATTTAACATTAACCTAGGACAAACTAAAGCACACGACACAGACACGACGAACACAAAATAAACTGTTGAAAAATGAACATAACAAAAGCAACAATATATATATATATATATACAAAGAGAGAGAGAGGGAGAGCAAGAAAGAGAGAGAATGCAGATGAGCTCTTGCAGTCAGCCCAATGGTTGCAGTATAAATGCCGCAAAACAGGGTTTAACATAAGGTTCATTGTTATAGTTACACTTGCTGTTTAGATCCGGTCTGGTAGTCCGGTCTGGTAGCTTTTAGCGGAGGCTGTTGGTGGATCCGCTGTGCCAGAAAGGTCATGAAGCTTTACTCAGCATGGAGGCAGCAGCAGGAGTATTAAAATATAATATAACTAGACAATGCATTTCCTGAGGAAAATGCGAGTGGGAATGCTGAATAGCTTAATTGGTGAGCCCCTTGCCAAAGACATTCACCATAACCACTACACTATCTTTAGGACACACAGCTTCTTTCTCTATCTGCAAAGTATAGAGTATGCTGACTTCCTGGTCGCCCCTCCCCCCTCAATAGGTTTCCCCTCCCCCCCAGGTCAGTGAGGAGGAATATTGCACTGAGGTCAGGAAAGTTATTTATGGAAAGAAATAACATTACAAACGCTTTTAATTCACAGATCTAATACATGATTTAAGCCTCCAAACAAAGCTTAATAAATCCTCAAACGTACATGCAATTGATACAACGACTACACCGTTTGAAATACACGGCCCTTGTAAACGCATCGATATGAAATTTATGTAGATAAACTTAAAAATGTGGCCATTTCTGCGATTTAGAAAAGAGCGTCTTTGTGAGTTCTGCAGCAACATTTTTTAGATAATTTCACATGAGAGTCTATGAGACATAATTTCTGGCTGTTGCTCCAATAATTAAAACTAAAATACGTATCGCAGAATTGGTCACATTGCCATAAACCAGACAAGCATAGCTACGTTTTGATCTAAAAATTGTGTATGAAAAGTAGATCTTGTGGGCGTGAGACCAATTTGTTTCCCCTTTTTGTAAAGATATTTTTAATTACAAAGATCTCCAATGTTAAGGTCACATGACAGACTCTAAATCCCCTCCATAGGATTACATTATAACCTATTGCATTTTTGTGAAAAATTCGCAAAACGTAAATTGCGTTTTCACCAAAAAATTGTAAACGATAACGATCTGAAAAGTCATAGCCGGATAGCTAAATATTTTGTGACCGCTTTAAAGTTTTTTCAGTGTCTGTAAGTGAAAGTATGAAGTAGCTGAAACTTTTGGCATGGCATGTGAATTCAAAGGGGAAAAGGATGTTCTCATTGACTTCAATGTTTAAAAAAAGGGTCTAAAAGCTTAAAATTTATAAAAGTGTAAAAAGTAGAAAAAAACTTGAAGAAGTCCCATCATTAGCTGAACGAGACGAACATTTTTACAGTTGAATGGTCTCAATAGCTGAAAGTATGCCGAAGTTACGCAGAACCAAAAAACTTAAGGAATAATAAGATTACTAAATTTACGGATATCAATACTGGAAATGTTTATTAAAGCATTCACACTAATTAAGATTAATACATTTACGGGTATCCATACTAGGAATGCTTATTAAAGCATTCCCACTAAGTATCACACAGGCATGATTTACAAGCAGTAGTGGTAATAGTAATACATAGCATAAAAACACTTGGGGAATACTTTACAGCATCAGTAGTGGTCATAGTAGTCAATAGTGTACCAAAAAATTGGGACACAGGTGTCTTGACTGAGCTGTAATAGTAGTAGTAGACATTGACAATACAGTGTCAAATCACTCGGGCAAGAGGTGCCATGATGAACAGCAGTCTTAATAAGAGTATATAGGGTGTGAAATAACTGCTGACATAGGTGTCTTGACTGGGCAGCAGAAGCAGCAGTAGTAGTATTAACAGTAGTAGTTGATACAGAGTCATATCACATGGGCAGGAGGTGCCATGATGAACAGCAGTAGGAATAGGAGTATATAGAGTGTCAAATAACTGCTGACATAGGTGTCTTGACTGGGCAGCAGCAGCAGAAGCAGCAGTAGTATTAACAGTAGTAGTTGATACAGAGTCATATCACATGGGCAGGAGGTGCCATCATGAACAGCAGTAGGAATAGGAGTATATAGAGTGTCAAATAACTGCTGACATAGGTGTCTTGACTGGGCAGCAGCAGCAGAAGCAGCAGTAGTATTAACAGTAGTAGTTGATACAGAGTCATATCACATGGGCAGGAGGTGCCATGATGAACAGCAGTAGGAATAGGAGTATATAGAGTGTCAAATAACTGCTGACATAGGTGTCTTGACTGGGCAGCAGCAGCAGAAGCAGCAGTAGTATTAACAGTAGTAGTTGATACAGAGTCATATCACATGGGCAGGAGGTGCCATCATGAACAGCAGTAGGAATAGGAGTATATAGAGTGTCAAATAACTGCTGACATAGGTGTCTTGACTGGGCAGCAGCAGCAGCAGAAGCAGCAGTAGTAGTATTAACAGTAGTAGTTGATACAGAGTCATATCACATGGGCAGGAGTTGCCATGATGTACAGCAGTCTTAATAAGAGTATATAGGGTGTGAAATAACTGCTGACATAATTGTCTTGACTGATCCAAAGGAGTCATGGGAGAAAATCATGTGGTCAGATGAGACTATAATATAATTTTTTGATCATAATTTCACTAACCGTGTTCGGAGGAAGAATAATGATGAGTACCATGCCAAGAACGCCATCCCTAATGTGAAGCATGGGGGTGGTAGCATCATGCTTTGGTGGTGTTTTTCTGCACATGGGACAGGGTGACTGCACTGTATTAAGGAGAGGATGACCGGGGCCATGTATTGCAAGATTTTGGGCAACAACCTCCTTCCCTGAGTTAGAGCTTTGAAGATGGGTCGAGGCTGGGTCTTCCAACATGAGAATGACCCAAAGCACACAGCCAGGATAACCAAGGATTGGCTCTGTAAGGAGCATATCAAGGTTCTGGCGTGGCCTAGCCAGTCTCCAGACCTAAACCCAATAGAGAATCTTTGGAGGGAGCTCAAACTCCGTGTTTCTCAGCGATAGCCCAGAAACATGACTGATGTAGAGAAGATCTGTGTGGAGGAGTGGGCCAAAATCCCTCCTCCAGTGTGTGCAAAGCTGGTGTAAAACTACAAGAAATGTTTGACCGCTGTAATTGCAAAGAAAGCCTACTGTACCAAATATTAACATTGATTTTCTCTGATGTTGAAATAGTTATATTCAGCACTGTAAATACATCAGGTCCGGGGCTTCATCAGGGAATGCATGGCAAGGGACCCTTCAGCGCCCTGAACCGACGACGGGTGCCAGAAAGTCACCGCCGATCCAGGACTCATTCATCTTTATGAATGTGAGTCTGTCCACGGACTCTGTGGACAGACGGGTCCTCTTGTCCGTGACCACCCCACCTGCCGCGCTGAATGTCCGCTCAGATAGTACGCTGGAGGGGGGGCAAGACAATAACTCCAGCGCATACTGAGCGAGCTCGCGGCAGGTGTCCAATCTGGCAACCCAGTACTCCATGGGGTCGTCGGTGCTCATACTGTCAGAAGCACCGACGGACGCCATGTAGTCTGCCACCATGTGGGCCAGCCGCTGGTGGTGACTGCTGCTGCTGCTGCTGGTGGTGGTACTGGGTCGCTCGGTTTGGAAGAACATCCTCATCTCTTCCATTAGGTCCCCTGCTCGGCTGCAGCTGGGTGCAGCCACCTGCTGGGTGAGATGAGGGGGGACAACTGGAGGCCGGGGAGTTGCCTGCTCCAACCGTCTGACAATGGCTGCCTGCAGTTCCTCCATCCGGTGCTGCCTCCGGCTGGCTGGGATGAACTGCTCCAGTTTCCCCTTGCACCTGGGATCCAAAAGGGTGGCCATCCAGAAATCATCCCTCGTCTTGATGGTCTTAACCCGGGGGTCCCTCCTGAGGCATCTGAGCATGTGGGCAGCCATGGGGAAGAGCACAGCCCGCTGTGACTCCTCAATGCTGGCCAGGTGAATGAGGTGCGACTCTTCTTCCCTGAGGCGCTGCTGGTCAAACTCAGACATGCCCAACCCCCGGACTATCGGTGCCCCCAACACCGGCTCTCCCTCCTGACCAGGCCCTGACTCCGGGACGACACCAGCAACCACCTCCTCCTCCTCTTCATCATCATCCTCCTCCTCCTCCTCCTCCTCCTGGTCCTGGCCCTGGTCTCGGTGGAGCATTGCTGACTCCTCCTGCTCCACCAAGGCACTCTCCCCAGCCTCGAGCAGGCGATCTAGTGTCCTCTCCAGCATGAACAGTATTGGCAGCACGCTATTGAGGCCAATTTGCTCACTGCTGACCATCTTGGTCGCCTGCTCGAAGGAGGACAACACTTGGCAGACCTGGTTTATCTGCCCCCACTGCGCACAGGCGATGAAAGGGAGTTGTGGTGAAGCCCTCTGAGTGCCTAGTTCCATCAGGTACTCCCTCACCGCCCTTTGCTGCTCCCACAACCTCTTCAGCATGTGGAGGGTGGAGTTCCACCGCGTCACACTGTCCACAATCAGCCTGTGAAGGGGCAGATTGTACTTCCGCTGCAATTTGGACAGGGACGCGGTAGCGGTTGGGGAGCGCCTGAAGTGGCTGGCAATCCTACGCGCCTTTGCCACAATGTCACTCAACCCTGGATAAGTGCGCAGGAACTTCTGCACCACCAGGTTGAGGACATGTGCCAGACAGGGCACGTGCGTCAGACTGCCAGCATGGAGGGCGGCGAGTAGGTTGCTGCCGTTATCGCAGACAACCATACCTGGCTGGAGCCTTCGGGGTGTCAGCCACTTCTGGACCTGAGCTTGAAGTGCTTTCAGCACTTCTTCTGCAGTGTGTCTCCGGTCCCCTAAACTAACAAGCTGGAGCACGGCCTGACAGCGCACGTGCCCCACACTTGAGTAGCTACGGGGGCGCTTGCTGGGAGGCTCAGCAGCTGCGGAGACAGTGGCTTGAGGGAGACCAGCAGTTCTCCCCTGGACACCCCGGGGCGGCACCACAAGATCGGTTGCCGACGATCCCTCACCGACGCCTCGGAGGGAAACCCAATGGGCCGTGAAGCTGATGTAGCGTCCCTGCCCATGCCTGCTGGTCCAGCCATCCATTGTCAGATGAACCCTGTCGCTGACAGCGTGATCCAGCGACAGGGTTACATTCTGCACAATGTGCTGGTGTAGGGCAGGGACACCAGTCCTGGCAAAGAAATGGCGGCTGGGGACACGCCATTGGGGTTGGGCCTGCTCCAACATCTGCCTGAAGGGGTTGCTGTCAACTATGTTGAAGGGCAGCAGATGTTGGGCAATAACCCTTGCCAGGAGCCCATTGAGGGAACGCACACGTCGGTCTCCAGGGGGGAAGGGAGTGGTGCGGTCAAAGGCGTCTGAAATCGACGCCTGGCGCCGGACGGCAGTGCGGGACACAGACGTGGAGGGTGCTGTGGAAGTAGAGGTCTGGCTGCCGGTACCAGTACCTCTACTAGAGGGAGCGGGGGGGCATGACCTGCTGGAAACAGATGAAGATGTGGCAGGGGCTGCTGTACCCTGCTCACTTGTGGTGGTGGCGCTGCTACCACCACCACGCTTCATCTCCTCATACAACGCCCAGTGGTTTATCCTCAGGTGCTGGTTCAGGGCTGTGGTACCCACCCGAGCCAAACACTTCCCTCTCTTCACCCTCACTTTACAAATCCGGCAGATGGCCACGGTAGGGTTGTCTGCCACCAGGGTAAAGAAATTCCAGACAGGTGACTTCAGCACCGCCCTCCTGTCAGATGGGGTGACGCTTACTTGCACCTGCTGGGATTCGGTGCGCACAGGTGGAGCTGCCTGCTGCTGCTGCTGCTGCTGCTGCTCCTCCTCCTGACACCTCCTGCTGCCATCACCAGTGGAGACCCTGACGATGGTCTCCCTGGTGGTGACCTGGCGCACCGTTTCACCAGGGTGCCTACCTTCCCCGTCGTCACTGACGTAGTGAGCCGACGCGTCAGATGGCAACCATGATGGGTCACCCTCTTCGCCCCCAGAGATGTCAGACCAAGGGCTGAGATGTGTTGGTCTGAGGGAACCACGTGACATGGAGCCTCTAGCCTGGCTCCGCTGTCCCCTCACCCACGCCTGGGTCTGACTAGGTGCTGCTGTTTCCTGCACCAAAACAGCAGCACCAGTTTGAAGGGATGTCTCTGGGATACTGCCAGCAGGTATCCCATCCTCCTCATCCATCCCTTCAAAAAGGTCCTGACCATCAGGACAGAGCTGGAGGTCTGCCTGATGCATGGCCTCCCCCAAGAGATCCCTATCACTGTCGCTGTCGAACAGTAAGATGCTGGACTCTTGGGGGCTGGGGGGGGGTAGTACAGGCAACGGTGTAATGGTGGTACTACTGTGAGTCGGGACCGACGACTCAGTGGCACTGCTGTGCCCCATGTAGTCCACCACTACTTGAGCCTGAGATGGCAATATCGGGCGGCTGCCCGATGGGAAGAACTCCCGGATCAGGCGTACTCCCCTTGCACCCGATCCTCTACCACTAGTAGGGGCACGAGAGGTACCCCGTGCTGGCAGCGATCCAGCACTGGGAGTAACTCCCCTACCCCTACTGCCACGGCCACGGATGCCGCTCATAATTGCTGATATGTGTGTGGGGGGGTTAAACTTTATTGGGGGGGAAAATGTGAACAAAATGTGTTTTTGTGTTTTTTTTACAAGACAGGCACGCAGACAAAGACGTACACAGACAGCTACTAAACTATAAGAAAAGTAGTACACCAGACAAGGACTACAAAATTAAAGAAAAAAAAAAAAAGCACTAAACAAACACTAACTTTTTTTTTTTTTTTTTTTTTTAAACACAAAACACAGACACTAAACACACACTAAGCTAAGCTAGATGAAATAAATGTACACTAACAGTGTGTACACTTACTACACAAAATTTAACTAAACTGAACACAAAACTTAGCTTTTATAAAAGCTCTTTAGGGAAAACTAAACAAAATTTGAACTGAGATGCCTATCAAATATCACTGAACAGCGAACCTGCAAGATCTGACAGTAACACAAGATGAACAAAACTTAGCTTTTAGAAAAGCTCTTTTATAAAGCTCAGCAAAACGTGTTCTGAAATCTCTTGCAAATATAACTGAACAGGGAGGATTGCAGGATCAAACAGTAACACAAATGAAAAAAACAGCACAAAACAGCACAAAACGTAGCTTTGAAAAAAGCTCTTGGGTCTATTGCTTTGAAAAAAGCAGTTGATATACTGGAAAAGATCCACTGGAATCACTAAATAGCAATGCTGGTGATGATCTAAATCAATCAAGAACAAAGACACAGGAAACCAGGAACACAGAAACAGCCTCCACACTCTATAGCCAGCTTCTGAATCTGCAATGAAATGGTGCTGGGAGTGAGCTTATATAATGTCCATGCAGGCAGGTTCCTATTGGTTGCTAACCTGTGACGAGTGTGGAAGGAGAACTCTGATTGGCTCTGATGCAAAAGGGCGGAGCAAATAATCGCGCAATATTCCTATTGCCGAATATTCGCATTGCGATTATTCGGCAATATAAAATGATCGCTTCAGCTACTCGGCCCAATGGCTCTAATCATACCAGCAATGCTTTCAGACGTCTATGGAGATCACTAGGATGTGATCTGTTTTAAAAATGAAACTGTAAAAATCGCTCTGATGCGGAAGATCGGGGCGAGGAAAATAATCGCGCGATATTGCGTTTGCCGAATAATCGCATTGCGATCTTTCTGGAAAATTCAATGAACGCTTCAGCTACTCGGCCCAGGGTCTCTAATGATACCAGCAATGCTTTTAGACGTCGATGGAGATATCTAGGATGTGATCTGATTCAAAAAAAAAATTGTAAAAAATCGAATATTCGGAATTGCGAATATTCACCGCGAATTTCGAAATATAGCGCGATTTCTCGAATATGCTATATTCGAGTCGAATATTCGCAATGCGAATATTCGTGAGCAACACTAATCGGGAGGCGCTTGCGGGTTTGCGGGAGCCGACTGCAGAAATGCGGGAGACTTGAGATGTCTGGTAAAGGTGAACTATACACTTTAAATATGCAAATTCAAAATTGTTTTTTCTGCTGCGATATGACTTTCCGCTAGAGGGTGGCTATGTTCATTCTCCATGGTCCCACTGTATATAGGAATGTAGTCATCCTTACTTGCTCACTCCTGAGATGGACTATGCACTATGGGATGTGTAATGTGCATAGAGCAGTGCTCATGACTGCAACTAACACACACTCCTCCTTCCAAACAAATGGAGATGAGAGGAGAAGTAGAAGTTCAGAGGCTCATGTATGTGACAGACCCAACGGGACAGGGGCTTCTGAAGGGGACTGCAAAAAACAAATGTAACAAATCATTTTTTTTTGTTTAATTCTCCTTTAAGGGGGCGTGGCAGGGGTGTGTCCTATGCCTTCATACTTTTGCTGATAGATGTCCCTTGTTCCCATCTCAAAAAGTTTGGAGGTATGATATACATAGTTACATTTATCAAAACTGGACCAGTGTAACAATGTGAAAATATCTATACCCTGACACAGATTAATGCTGTAGTGTATTTATTAATTCACCCTTAAATGTATTTTTTTTTTAAATGCAATCACCTAAATCCTTGTTGGTATCTGACTTGTACAACAAGGCTCAGATTGGGAGCAAGAGAATCAGCATAAGGAGCAAATCACTGAGACCTCATATAAACTTGGTGGTGTGCCGCTCCAAGCGCCAGGTGCCGTTGCTCAAACATTTCACTATTGAAACGGTCACTAGCCTGGCATGAATGTGTTCATCCAGAAAGCTCTGTAATCAAATAATAAATCAACATCAATCAGCTCCAATTATAAATATATATATATATATATATATATATATATATATATACCGTATTTATCGGCGTATACCGCTCACTTTTTTGCCCTGAAAAAGGGCAAAATCGTGGGTGCGCGGTATACGCCGATACCCGATTTCCCGCGCTGAGTTTTGAATACTGCGCCGACATATACCGAGCGCAGTACACTCGGGTACAGTCGGGCAGTCTCGGCACCTTCCGCGCTCACGTCCTGGACGTACAGGACGTCAGCGCGGGTAGCCAAGCATTGCCGACAATACACGAGTGTACTGCGCTCTGTATATGTTGGCGCAGTATTCAAACTCGGCGCGGGAAACGAGCAGGGAGGACGCCGGACCCGCCGAAGAGGACACCGGACCCGCCGCAGAAGGACACCCGAAGCCGCAGAAGGACACCCGAAGCCGCAGAAGGACGCCGGACCCGCCGAAGGACACCAAAACTGTAAGTACAAAAAAACTTTTTTTCCACAGGATTCGGGTCAACTTTGGGGGTGCGCGGTATACGCGGGAGCGCGTTATACCGCGATAAATACGGTATATATATATATATATATAAGGTAAAGACCTGCATTAGCCTCAGCAACTCCTGGTGACCACGCCCCCTGATGACCACGCCCCTGATGGCCACGCCCCTGATGCATTTTGCCCTGCCCACTGGGGCTTAGTCACTAAGCCCCCAGTGGATGGGGTGAAAGGCTATAAGAGGTGTGGCCATCGGGAGCAAATCAGTTGCACTGCTGTGCAATGGTGAGTATGCTGATAGGAGGAGAAAGCAAGGTGGCTGATAGGCTATTCAATGTGGAGCTTCTCCTGTCTCAGTCCAGTCATAGGCTGGGGGAGGGAGAAAACCTTTAAATGTAACTGAGATGCAGCAAAAGAAATATTTAGGTCTCCCATTTTGCCAGGCAGGGCTGTGCTGTGTGGCAGAACTGTGTAAATCTCAAAACTGGATGGACAGAAATACAATTTCTTTGGCAGGCCAAACAGCTCCCTTGTATGAATTTCAGTTGTGTATTTGTGTGTAGATTTTACATTGGGTTCAGGTTTAAAAAGAGGGAGAATAAGTAAAAACAAGGGAGTTTAGAAAAATGATATGGTTGTTTAGAGGTGTTTAAGCTCGGTGTGCCCAGTTGCGGTGGTTGGCTTTTCATCCTTTGTGTGAGGAGAAGGCTGATGGTGAATTATTTATTGCTTTCCATGAATAATTTCACAGGAAGACCAGTGAGGCAGGCAATATATTGTGCCTGTCTGAGACGTGACAATATGAGTACTAGCGTTCCTTGACGTTTAAATAAATGATATCAAGGTAACACATGGTTGGTTATTAACGACATACATGTTATAGGGATAGAAAAAATCGCTATGCGCTTTTTTCAGTGCACACTATTAATTTATTTTTCTGTTTTCCGCTGTACATTTTTTTTCCCCTGAACATATATTTTATTTACTGAGAAAGCAAATCTTGTCTTTAATTCATAAGGCTCCTTCATTATTGAAACCGTCACTTACAGCCAAAAGAATGGAAGTTTAACCCCTTCCTGTCTGTTGCCTGGGTCTTAAGACGGGGGGGGGGCTTCCTGATCATGTAACCACTGTGATTGGCTGTCACAGTGATCACATGATCCTGTGGCCTGTCCGGGGATGTCCAGAAGAGATGTGACCCTTTTCATCCTAATCAGAAACTTTCCGCTACCCCTAGTAGTGTCTCTAACATATAGGCATGTGCAAAAGGGAAAAATGTGTTTAGTTTCGTTTTAATTCGTTATTTAATTAATTTTGTTAAGTTAGATTCGTTACATGTGTTAAATTCGTTTTCGGAACTCTTTCGTTTTCGACCGAATTTCGAAAAAATCCGGACGGATTCGAAAATATTTCGACCGGATTCGATAATTCGTTCGTTTTCGGACGAATTTTGAAAAATCCGGTCGAATTCGAAAATATTTCGACCGGATTCGATAATATTTCAATCGGATTTGAAAACAAATTCGATTCGAAAAACAAATTCGAATGAAAATTGAAAGCAAATTTGAATCAAAATCTAAAAAATATAAATCGATTTCTAAAAAAGAATTCAATAAAATAGAATATAAAATAATAAAACAATAGAATGAAATCAAAGAATAGTAAAGAACAGAATGGAATTTAATAGAATGTAATCAAATACAATAGACCTGGCTTCTTCTATCTATCTTCTATCTACAGTATCTTCCATTTTCTGAAATTCGAAATTCATATAGAATGAACTCAAATTCGAATAGAAAAATATTAGAAGAGTAGAATAATAAATATATATATATATATATATATATATTTTATTCTACTGTATTCTAATATTTTTCTATTCGAATTTGAGTTCATTCTATATGAATTTCGAATTTCAGAAAATGGAAGATACTGTAGATAGAAGATAGATAGAAGAAGCCAGGTCTATTGTATTTGATTACATTCTATTAAATTCCATTCTGTTCTTTACTATTCTTTGATTTCATTCTATTGTTTTATTATTTTATATTCTATTTTATTGTATTCTTTTTTAGAAATCGATTTATATTTTTTAGATTTTGGTTCAAATTTGCTTTCAATTTTCATTCGAATTTGTTTTTTAATCGAATTGTTTTCAAATTCAATTCGAATAGAATTTTTTTTCGAATTTGATACGAATAGAAGTTGTTTTCGATGTTCGATCGAATTTCGTCCGCGGGTTTTCGATTCGAAAACGTTTGTTCGGATTCGGTAAATTCGTTAACTCGAAATGCACATGCCTACTAACAGATGGGGTACCTTTCCCTGCACTATATACACTTCCAATTCTCATACAATCTATCTCTCTCCCAATTGGATTTAGGTCTGGACTTTGATTGGACCATTCTAACAAATTAATATGCTTTAAACTAAACCATTCCATTGTAGCTCTGGCTGTATGTTGAGGGTTGTTGCCTGTTGGAAGGTGAAACTCCGCCCCAGTCTCGAGTCTTTTGCAGACTCTGATGCCGTGTACACACGACCGTTTTTCAGGATGTAAAAAATTATGTTTCTTTTTTATGTCATTTAAAACGATCGTAAAAAATAGAGCATTTTTCACGATGTAAAAAATGGGCATTAAAAATTTAGAACATGCTCTAAATTTTCATGTTGTTTTTAACGTTGTCGTTTTTAACGTTGTAAAAAATGGTCGTGTGTGGGCTTTAACGATGTGAAAAAAAACGTGCATGCTCAGAAGCCAGTTATGAGATGGAAGCGCTCGTTCTGGTAAAACCCTTCATCTTTCCATCAGAATACATGTGCTCCCACTGTGGAGACTCTCCAAATTTAGAGTTATGGTCTGCAGGATACAGGGTGCGTTGGCGGGGCCTGCAGCTTACGCATGTTTTTGCAAATGTGTGCAACTAAACCCCTGTTTTTAACACATAGTGTTAGACAGGTTTATTCGGTTGGTCGCAGGCTGGTTGGTAAATTGAGCTTGGAAATTCTTTGGTTTTATTTGTCTTATGAATATGTGACCAAGAATATTTCTTTCTCAGTAGAAATTCCAGAAAATATAAGACTACACTTTCAGGGGCAGATCCTCAAAGATCTGCACCGGCGCAGCGTATCTGAGATATGCTACGCTGCCGTAACTTACCTGGCTTTGGTTTGAATCCAGAAAGAATTTGCGCCGTAAGTTACGGCGGCGTAGTGTATTTCTCGTGGCGTAAGGGCGCGGAATTCAAATGCGGCGAGTAGGGGGCGTGTTTCATTTAAATTAAGCGCGTCCCCGCGCCGAACGAACTGCCCATGCCCCGTCCGCTCCCAGGGTGCATTGCTCCAAATGACGTCGCAAGGACGTCATTGTTTTCGTCCAGCCCCATTCACGGACGACTTACGCAAACGACGTAAAATTTTCAAAATTATACGCGGGAACGACGGCCATACATAACATTGAGTACGCCACCAGATAGCAGCTTTACCTATATGCCGGAAAAAGCCGAACGGAAACGACGTAAAAGAATGCGACGGCCACTCGTACGTTCGTGAATCGTCGGAAAATGCTAATTTGCATACTCGACGTGGATTATGACGTGAACGCCACCCAGCAGCCACCGGAAAATTGCATCTTAGAGCCGACGGCGTACTAAGGCGTATGCCTGTCGGATCTAACACAGATGCCGTCGTATTGGTGGATACCAAAACAAAGATACGACACGCAAAATTTGAAATTACGCGGCGTATCAACAGATACACCGGCGTAATTTCTTTGAGGATCTGCCCCTCAGAAGATATACGAGTATCCATGTTGTGGGAATTCAGGAATTGTAACCACAGCATCCACAAAGACCTGTATTCCATCCAAGAAGAGTTGGCTAGATATTTGGTAATATTTTCACAAACTAGCTCCCACAAATAAGATGGACAAGGGGTTCCAGCCGGATCCACTGTTGGTAGAAGGCAGGGATGGACTGGCCATTGGGACTACAGGGAGTTTCCCGGTGGGCCGATGGCTCAGTGGGCCGGCTTCAATGACAGCGGCCTGGGAGTTTCTCACTTCTGCCTAATCTTGTCCCATGAGGAGGGGGGAGCACCAAACTGATTCTTTGCCCCGGGAGAAATAATGTCTAGCTTCCCCACTGGTACTGCCTATAAGAGTACCAGTACCAGCCGTTCTACTCTAATAAAGTAAAATGGCTAGTGGCTAGTGAAGGGGGAGAGGTGGCTTGGGTGGCCGGGGGGGTGCGGGAGTTGTCCGGCCGCTGTGGGAGAGACCTGTCAAAGTGGGCCAGTCTGGATGAAGTCCAAGGCCAAATTTTTGTCCCAGTCCAGCCCTGGTAGAAGGGCAAAAAATCGCTCCATATGTAACCGAGAGAGAGCATCGGCCACTTAATTTACCTTGCCTGGAATATATTTTTCTTTAATCCAGAAGTTTAAGCAAAGGCATTTATATACTAAATAACAAAGAAATGACTGGCTGAGATCTGGATGAAAGACAATTTACAGCAAACAGGATGCCCATATTGTCCGTGCTGAAAAGAAGCCATCTGTTTACAAAAAACTCGCCCCAGATCTGTAGTGAAAAAGCAACTGGAAATAGCTCCAGTACACAATGTTCTTACAGAGACCTCTGCTTGTCCAGGAAGCCGGCCAGGAGTCAGCACACCAATGAGACTTCGAAACTGCTGCAAAACCTACTCAACCTGCCCTGTCTGTGAACAAGCAGAAGTCCCTATCCAAGAAAAATTTGTCCTGCCAAAAGGCTCTGCCATTGAAACGATCCCAAAAATTTACCCAGACCAGCATATCTTCTCTAATATCAGGGTACTTTAAGTCATATATGGCTAAATACAAAATACAGCCTCATAGAAAATATCCTACTTACAGAGAGAATTGTAGTTGAAAAAGCCAAAAGGCCAAGTAAGGACTGCATTTATTTAAGTACATTTTTTTCTACAAACTATAGACAAAAGATGCTTTATTTTGACTATTTTCTCAACCGGGAGTCTAAATTCTTTCTTAACGGTATCAATAGTTATACCTAAAAACGTGATGCAATTGGTGGGCCAAATAGTTTTTTCCTTTGCTAATGGAACCCCAAATTCTTGACAAATGTCAAAGAATATATTCAAAAGAGATATGCATTGATTGGAATCTGCAGAACCCATAAATAAAAAATCATTGAGGTAATGCACTAAAAAGGAAGAACCTGACTTAACGGACACTACTCACTCCAAAAAGGACAAAAACTTTTTAAAATAAAAACAGGAAAGGGAGCAACCCATAGGAAGGTATCTGTCAAAATAAAATAATTCTTGAAACTGAAAACCCAAAGAATTAAAACCAGTAGGGTGAATGGGGAGTAGCCTAAAAGCAGATTTAATGTCTACATTGGCCAGTAAAACATTATCCCCAAGCAGCCTAATCTTCTGAATATCATCTTTAAATGATGAGTATGAAACAGAAGACAGGTTCTCTTCAATTTGGTCATTAAGAGATTCCCCAGAGGGAAAGATACAGTAAGTGCTGAATTAACCTAAATGCCTCGTACACACGACCGGGTTTTTCTGATGGGAAAACTGCGATGAGAGCTTTTGGCCGGGAATCCCAGCTGTGTGTATGCTCCCTCACAGTTTTTCCGATGGGAAAACTGCCAAAAACTGCCTGCAAAAAAAAGAGAACCAGCTCTCTTTTTTCCTGTCGGGATTCCCGACTGACTTTTTCCCGTCGTAAATCCCGGCCGTGTGTACGAGGGCATTAGGCTCTTTTTTAGGAACTACACCTAAAGGGGATACATGAAAGGGGGGGGGTCAATCGGGCCAGAAATCCTGTCTTCTAATTTGGTACTAACTAACTCAGGAAAATCAGATATCAAATTCTTTACCACGTTCCAGCCTGTGCCAGTAAAAGGAGGGAGAAGAAAACCTGAAAAACTTCAAGTAGAAGAGTGGTTTTCACCGATGTGGCTTTTTTGAAAAAATTCCATAATGTGGCTGTTGTGGGTTTGATGCTGATAACTTACGGGAAAAAAAATGGAAACAGGAGGAGAGCGCCACTCGTGCCTATATTTGCACGTAGCCGGCCATCTGCCCTGAAGATCATTGAAAGCATAACAAATGCCTTTCTTATAGGCAACCCTGGCAGGATGATTTGGAACATTACCTGGTTGTCTCGCATAGGTAGACTGATGTGGAAGGAAGGGGTTAAGCCAAAGCCCAACATCTTTTGAACTCCACTTCAAACCTGGATGAACTGCAAATTTTTGACGAAAATACTCATCATACACAAACCAGGAAAAACCTCCAAAATGTGTGTATGCCTCTAATATGATATCTATATGTTGAAAGAGCCCCCGGACTTTTATCCGGATATCTTTCACATAAAACGCTTGAATAGATGCAGAAAGCCTGCAACCAAGATTTTGAGACCTATCCTCTTCAGCCTTATCATCTCTCTTCTCCGATTTGGAAAGAAACTCCTTAACTGATGGTAACAAAAGATAAAAGGTCTAAAAATTCACCTTTATAAATGTTTTCTTTTATGTTTGCAGGAAGATGATAGCCCAATGGAGACATAAAACATGGCAAGGCCTCCTTTAACCACTTAACGACCCGCCCATAGACAAAATACGTCTACAGGGCGGTTCGTTAACTCTGGGAGGGCGTACATTGACGTCTTCCCAGGGGCGCGCACACGGGAATGTCCATGACCGCCGGGTCCAGAGGACCCAGGACATCACGGATCGCGGTAAATTGCCACTGATAGCGGCCGTTTACCACGTGATCGCTACGTCCAATGACGGAGCGATCAAATGTAAACAAACCTCCCTCCTCTCTCTGTACCGATCGGTACAGTGTGAGAGGAGAGAGCGGGTGTCAGCAGCACTGTGGGCTGGATCTGTGACTATTGCAGTCACAAATCCAGCCATCCCTGCTCAGCCATCCCTGCAATACCCTGAGCAATACTCTGCAATACCCCTGCGCAATACTCTGCAATACCCCCTGCGCAATACTCTGCAATACCCCCTGCGCAATACACTGCAATACCCCCTGCGCAATACTCTGCAATACCCCCTGCGAAATACTCTGCAATACCCCTGCGCAATACTCTGCAATACCTGGAAAATACCCTTATTGACCCCTGTCTCACTGTAAAGAGGACCTGTCGTGCTATATTCCTATTACAAGGGATGTTTACATTCCTTGTAATAGGAATAAAAGTGATCAAAACATTTATTTTTGGGGAAAAACGTGTCAAACTAAAATAAAGTAAAATGAACAATAAAAAAATAAAAATAAATTAAAGCGTCCCTGTTTCCGTGTGCTCGTATACAGAAGCGAACGCACACGTAAGTCCCACCCACATATGAAAACGGTGTTCAAACCACACATGTGAGGTATCACTGCGAAACATTAGAGCGAGAGCAATCATTTTGGCCATAGACCTCTTCTCCAACTAAAAAGATGTAACCAGTAAAAATATTTAAAGCGTCACCTATGGGGATTTTTAAGTAGCAAAGTTTGACGCCATTCCACAAGCGTATCTTTAATATTATGCAAAAACATTGGGCTAATTTTAATGTTTTTTTTTTTTTAAAAGCACAAAACAGTTGTATTTCCTGTGCAAATACCGTGCATAGATTTATGATTTTTTTTTACTAGTAATGGCGGCGATCTGCGATTTTTGTTAGGCCTGCGATATTGCGGCGGACATATCGGACACTTTGACACTATTTTGGGACCATTCACATTTATACAGCGAACAGTGCTATAAATATGCACTGATTACTGTATGAATGTGACTGTCAGGGAAGGGGTTAACACTAGGGGGCGAGGAAGGGGTTAAATGTATTTCCTGGGAGTGATTCTTACTGTGGGGGGAGGGGGACTGACTGGGGGAGGTGACCGATCTGTGTCCCTATGTACAAGGGACACAGCATCGGTCTCCTCTCCCTGACAGGAGACACACACAGATCCACATCCTTGCTCTGTCACTACCGATCGTGGGTACCTGGCGGACATCTTGGCCGCCAGGCACGCGCATCGGCATCACGTGACACACCGGCACAGTTTTTCCCAGCGGCGCGCACGGGGAATGTAAATAGCAGGATGTCCAGGGACGTCCACCCGCCACTTGAGAGCCGCGCTGTGGACTTCTTTCGTCTACAGCGCGGGTCTCAAGTGGTAATGGAACCTAATGAATTATTAATAAATAATAATAACAAGTTTTTATTATTATTATTATAATTATTTGTTTGTTACGTTCCAAACGTTTAGATGCGGCATTTGTTATTTTAGATAATTCGTAAGTTCGGATAAATTTGTATTCGTTACATTCACTAACAGCCAAATTTGAAAGTAAATTCCAATAACTATAATTTAATAGTTAGTAATAGTTATTATCATTAGGTAGTTACAGTAGGTATTATTTTGGATTTTTGGGTCTTTTGGGTCTAAGTTTTTGTTCTTATTTTCGGATTTCGTTCTGTTGAATTTTTGGATTTTCACATTTTCGAATTTCAGGATTTTCGGGTTTTCAAATTTACGAATTTTCAAATTTACAATTTTTAAAAAAAATGTATTGAACGGGTTTCCGTTAATTTGAATATTTCCAAAATAACTATTTTGTCGTATTTCATCTAAAAATGTATTCAGAACAAAACAAATTGTACATGTCTAGTCACAAGACTCCTATAAATTGCTGATGACAAAAGATATTTAGCAGTTTATATTTACTAAAATGATTGCATTTCCATGTTCTGTGAACTGTGGGAGACCAGATATAATGAATGCAGGGTCCTTGGTTTAGTAACTTTTTACAACCAGTTTAACCGCTTGCCGATCGTATACTGTACATATACGGCAGCTCCCCTGTAAATGATCCTGCACTTTTGGGTCTGGGGCGCACACGCGCACCACCGGCAACCTGCTCCCGCTGTGCTCGAACACAGCGGGAGCCAATCAGCAGGTCCGGCAGACACAATGTCCACCGGGATCGGTCAATCGTTCGGGAGACAGGCACATGTAAACAAGGCAGATCCCCATTTTGGGACAGGGGGAGGCTGTGATCCTGTATTCCTTATAACCAGGAACACTGATCTCTGCCTTCCCACAGTACAAGCACCCCCCACACAGTTGGCAAGCACTCCCTAGGAACACATTTAACCCTTTGATCCCCCCTGATGTTAACTCCTTACCTGCTAGTGTCATTAGCATACCTCCCAACTTTTTTGGATGGGAATGAGGGACACCTATCAGCAAAAGTATGCAGGCATAGGACACACCGATTACCACGCTAATGGAGAATTGTACAAAAAAAAAAAACAAGATTGGTTAAACCCACTAGTGCTTTTTTTACCACTACTATTCCTTTATATTGGCTTTTGGAATTTACAAATGCAACAATTTAGAAATCAGATGAAAGGTTTAGGGCTGGAAAACACTTTTTGATAATTAAAAAGTGCATTTTAGATACAACTCCATAGATCAGACCAAAATGAGGGGCAAATGAGGAAAAAGAGGGACAGAGGGACATTGCTCGAAATCAGGGACAGTTGGGAGCTATGCATTAGTACAGTGACAGTGCATATTTTTAGCACTAATTACAGTATTGGTGTCACTGGTCCCCAAAAAAGTGTCACTAGGTGTCTGATTTGTCTGCCGCAATATCGCAATCCCACTATAAGTCGCTGATCACTGCCATTACTAGTAAATAAATAAAAAATCCATAAATGTATCCCATAGTTTGTAGGTGCTTTGACTTTTGCGCAAACCAAACAATATATGCTTATTGGAAGAAAAAAATTAACAAAAACATGTTGCAGAATACATATTGGCCTTAATTGATGAAGAAATTTCCATTTTTTTATTGGATGTGTTTTATAGCACAGTAAATATATAGATATTTTTTTTAAATTGTCTGTTTTTTATTTATTTATTTATATTAAAAAAAAAAAACACAGAAGTAATCAAATACCACTAAAAGAAAGCTCTATCTGTGGGAAAAAAAGGACATACGTTTTATTTGGGTACAGCATTGCAATTGCCAGGTAAAGTAGCACAGTGCACAAAAAATGGCCTGGTCATGAAGCAGGGGCGGATCCAGGGGGGGGGGGCAACGGGGAAATTGCCACCCCCGAGAAATTTGTTTTAGTTGGGGAACTTGCGGGCACCTGAGAGTCTGAGCGGGCAAAGTTGAGAATGACAGAGCGGGCGGCTCCACGGGCGGGTGACAGCGTGGGGTGCCGGGGGCCTTGGTGTGGGCGGGTGGCGAGTGAGAGTCAGAGAGGGGGCGGTAAGCTGGGTGGCTCTGTGGGTGAGCGGGCGGCTGGCCAATCAACAAGCTGGTGGCCGGGGGAGCAGAGAGATGACATCATCTCTTGCCGCCCCGCGCCCTGCATCCCTGCAGTAACTTCCACCCTCACTGTGCAGGCAGCAGAGAGATTACATCATCTCTCTGCTGCCTGACTCTGACAAGCAAAACACAACCTTAGCAAGTGACAATCCGCAAGGTGTGGCAGGTGAGATGGCAAGTGACAATCTGCATCTGGTGGCAGGCAAGTGACATTCCGCAACATGTGGCAAGTGACAATCCGCAACGTGTGGCAAGTGACAATCCGCAACATGTGGCAAGTGACAATCCGCAACGTCTGGCAAGTGACAATCCGCAACATGTGGCAGGTGACGTGGCAAGTGACAATCTGCATCTGGTGGCAGGCAAGTGACATTCCGCAACATGTGGCAAGTGACAATCCGCAACATGTGGCAAGTGACAATCCGCAACGTGTGGCAAGTGACAATCTGCAACATGTGGCAGGTGACGTGGCAAGTGACAATCTGCATCTGGTGGCAGGCAAGTGACATTCCGCAACATGTGGCAAGTGACAATCCGCAACATGTGGCAGGTGACGTGGCAAGTGACAATCTGCATCTGGTGCAGGCAAGTGACATTTTGCAACTTGTGGCGAGTGACAATCTGCATCTGGTGGCAGGTGATGTGGCAAATGACAATCTGCAATGTGTGGCAAGTGACAATCCGCAACATGTGCCAGGCGAAGTGGCAAGTGACAATCCGCAAAATGTGGCAGGTGACAAGGCAAGTGACAATCCGCTACGTGTGGCAAGAGACAATGCAACGTGTGGCAAGTGACAATGCAACGTGTGGCAAGAGACAATGCAACGTGTGGCAAGTGACAATGCAACGTGTGGCAAGAGACAATGCAACGTGTGGCAAGAGACAATGCAACGTGTGGCAAGTGACAATGCAACGTGTGGCAAGTGACAATGCAATGTGTGGCAGGCGACGTGGCAAGTGACAAGCTGCATCTGGTGGCAGGTGACGTGGCAAGTGACACACTCTGGGCTCCCACTGATTCTGCATTATGGCGAGTTGAACCATTTCATTTTATATAACAATGTAATAATATAAATAATGCGCTTCAATCATCCTGACACCCCTGTCATGAAGGGGGGTAGACCTTCCTGAGGGCAAGTGGTTAAATAACATGCAACTTATGCATGGGCATTAAAAAAAAAAAAAAAAACTCCATACGCTCCCAGCAACGTCGTTTTTTCTGCCCGTGTGCATGAGCCCCTAGATGTGGGTTTTTCCTGGATAGACATTTAACAGGTAAAACAGCTCCCATTTTATTATGGCATCTCAGCAATGAATTGTTTGTCTGCCTTGAATGCGAGATTTCTTCAGTACTGCGATAACTTCAGGAAGGATGTGAAGAAACCGTGTGCTGATTTACTAATGACTCTCTGGGAAGGTTCACATCACAGGCAGAGCTGGGGGCTGATCTGATGCAACGCACAGCCTTCTTGGTACATCCCTGTCCCAGCAGAGAGAGAGTCTTCATACGTCACAGGAGAGTCTGCATACATCACAAAAGAGTGTTCCTCTAACCAAAGAGAGTCTTCTACAACAAACAAGACTCTTCATATAATAGAGGCGATCCTTCATACAAGAGAAGAGTCTTCATACATCATTGGAGTCTTCATATATCAGAGAAGCCTGCACACTGCAGCATCTGTACCAAGCAGTCTACCCTGTACTGCCAGTATGGGCTTCTTTACCCTCCAACCCACCATGGTGTCCATCATCCTCTCCGGGCTCCTATCTGTGCCGTCCGTCACCCCACATACAGCAGGTAAGTGCCCTCCAGATCAACATCTTATCTTCCCTTAGGCTCAGTTGTCCTTGAAGGACAGAAGGTGACTGATGCTGGAAAGGACGTGAAGCGAGGTAACGTAAGCCTTTCAATTACCATAAACGACACAGGAATGTATATGCTGTGCGACCGGTTATGTCTCATGTATTACATTACATCTATTATACTAGAGGAAACGGGGGTCAATGATGACTTGTGCATAGGTGAATTCTAGATCTCTGTCTAATCTTCTATCTATCTATCTATCTATCTATCTATCTACCTACCTATCTATCCTTGTCTGTCTGTCTATCTATCTATCTATCTATCTACCTACCTATCCTTGTCTATCTATCTATCTATCTATCTATCTATCTATCTATCTATCTATCTATCTATCTATCTATCTATCTATCCTTGTCTGTCTGTCTATCTATCTATCTATCTATCTATCTATCTACCTATCTATCCTTGTCTGTCTGTCTATCTATCTATCTATCTACCTAACCTTGTCTGTCTATCTATCTACCTATCCTTGTCTGTCTATCTATCTATCTATCTACCTACCCTTGTCTGTCTACCTATCTATATACCTACCCTTGTCTATCTATCTATCTATCTACCTATCCTTGTCTGTCTGTCTATCTATCTATCTACCTATCCTCGTCTGTCTGTCTATCTATCTATCTACCTATCCTTGTCTGGCAATCTATCTATCTATCTATATATCTATCTATCTATCTATCTATCTACCTATCCTTGTCTGGCTATCTATCTATCTATCTATCTATCTATCTACCTATCCTTGTCTATCTATCTATCTATCTATCTATCTATCTATCTATCTATCTATCTATCTATCTATCTATCTATCTATCCTTGTCTGTCTATCTATCTATCTATCTATCTATCTATCTATCTATCTATCTATCTATCTATCTATCTACCTATCCTTGTCTGTCTACCTATCTATCTACCTATCCTTGTCTGTCTACCTATCTATATACCTACCCTTGTCTATCTATCTATCTACCTATCCTTGTCTGTCTGTCTATCTATCTATCTACCTATCCTTGTCTGGCAATCTATCTATCTATCTATCTATCTATCTATCTATCTATCTACCTATCCTTGTCTGGCAATCTATCTATCTATCTATCTATCTATCTATCTATCTATCTATCTATCTACCTATCCTTGTCTGGCTATCTATCTATCTATCTATCTATCTACCTACCTATCCTTGTCTATCTATCTATCTATCTATCTATCTATCTATCTATCTATCTACCTATCCTTGTCTGTCTACCTATCTATCTACCTATCCTTGTCTGGCTATCTATCTATCTACCTACCTATCCTTGTCTATCTATCTATCTATCTATCTATCTATCTATCTATCTATCTATCTATCTATCTATCTATCTACCTACCCTTGTCTATCTATCTATCTATCTACCTATCCTTGTCTGTCTATCTATCTATCTACCTATCATTGTCTGGCAATCTATCTATCTATCTATCTATCTATCTATCTACCTATCCTTGTCTGGCAATCTATCTATCTATATATCTACCTATCCTTGTCTGGCTATCTATCTATCTATCTACCTACCTATCCTTGTCTATCTATCTATCTATCTATCTATCTATCTATCTATCTATCTATCTACCTATCCTTGTCTGTCTACCTATCTATCTACCTATCCTTGGCTGGCTATCTATCTACCTACCTATCCTTGTCTATCTATCTATCTAACTATCTATCTATCTATCTATCTATCTATCTACCTATCCTTGTCTGTCTACCTATCTATCTACCTATCCTTGTCTGGCTATCTATCTATCTACCTATCCTTATCTATCTATCTATCTATCTATCTATCTATCTATCTATCTATCTATCTATCTATCTATCTATCTATCTATCTATCTATCCATCCATCTATCCTTGTCTGTCTATCGTTCCGTCACATTGCAGCTGCAGTGCTGTCTACCATTCAGAAGCATACGGCATGTATTCCCAAGGGAATGTAATTATAGATCTACCAGCAGAAGGTTGATTGTCCAGTACACTGGGGGGGGAAGGGAGGATGGCGGAGCGTGTTCTTTATAATAAAGGTACATTCAACCAGCAGACTTGTGTTTGTTCAGGCAGCAAATCAGGTCTAAATGTCAACCCCCACCCAGAATGATATTCTAGTTTTGGGTGGGCACTCGTGTGTTAAGTCACCCATCAGCTTCGTATTTCTTGGGGACCCCAGGGCTAAGATTCCCCTGTGTTAGTTTGTGCGTACTCCCCGACCCCCCCAAGGTCGTACAATGTCAGTCTTTTGCAGCTGTTGTTAGTCTGTTCTTCAAGTATGGGGAATGACCCAGGGAGAGTGACTTCATCATTTAGAGGTTTTCCTTTATTTTCACCTTGTGATCCTGCAGGTGACTCACTTCCTGTCCTAAGGTGACAACATTCGCTCATTGCACTGTATCTATATGATCATTGTCATCCTGGGCTGAATTCTTTATTTACAAACACTCTCACCATCTCCTTAAAGGAGTTGTAAAGGAGTTGTAAAGGCAGAAGTTTTTTTTTTTTTTATCTTAATGCATTCTATGCATTGAGAAAAAAAGCCTTCTGTGTGTAGCAGCCTCCCCAGCAACCCCTAATTACCTACCTGAGCCTCTCTCAAGCAATGTCCATGAGTCTCTAAGCTGTCCGGGACTCTCCTCCTGACTGACTGAGACACAGCAGCAGCACCATTGGCTCCCGCAGCTGTCAATCAAAGTCAAATCAGAGGGGAGAGTGGGCAGGGCCAGGTTGGGGCTCCATGTCTGAATGGATACGCGGAGCTCTGACTTGGCTTGGGTGCCCCCATTGAGAGCTGCTGGCTGAGGGGCACTCAATAGGATGGAGGGACTAGGAGCAGCAAAGAGGGAGGATCTGGGCTGCTCTGTGCAAAACCAACTGCTCAGAGGAGGTAAGTATGACATGTTTGTTTGTTATTTAAAAAAAAAAAAAAAACTTTACAATCACTTTAACCACTTCCCGCCCGGTCAATAGTGAATCGACGTCCGGGAAGTGGTTTCATTATCCTGACTGGACGTCTATTGACGTCCTGCAGGATAACAGCTGCCATGCGCCGGGGGGGCACACATCGCGACGATCGATGATGCGGTGTGTCAGTCTGACACATTGCTACACTGATCTCGGTAAAGAGCCTCCGACGGAGGCTCTTTCCCACGTGATCAGCCGAGTTCATTCATGTCACAATGTAAACAGAAAAAGCCGCTGATAGACGCAAGTAGGGGAGAGCCGATCGGCTGCTCTTCTGACAGGGGGGGTTTGTGCTGATAGTTTATCAGCGCAGCCCCCCCTTGGATCACTGCACAGGACCACCAGCATGCCGCCCAGGACCACCAGGGATGGGCATCCACACTGGACCACCAGGTATGCCCCCTAGACCACCAGGGAATGCCAATTAATGCCAAGGCAGCTGCCAATCAATACCCAGGCAGCGGCCAACCAGTGCCAATTCAAAATCCCTGCCAGTGCTACCAGGGATACCCATCAGTGCTGAATGTCAGTGCCCATTAGTGCCCATCAGTGCCATGTATTGATGCCCATCAGTGCCGCCCATCAGTGCCACCTGTCAGTGCCTATCAGTGCCCAACAGTGCCGCCTATCAATGGCACCCATAAGTACCCACCATTGCAGCCTTTCAGTGTCCATCAGTGTTGCCTATCAGTGCCAATCAGTGCCCACCAGTGCCACCCATGAGTGGCTATCAGTGCCGCCTATCAATGCCTGTCAGTGCTGCATATCAGTGCCACCCAACAGTGCCGCCTACCAGTGCCCATCAGTGTCTCATATCAGTGCCCATTGTCAGTGCCTGTCAGTGCCACCTCATTGGCGCTGCCTTATCAGTGCCGTCAGTGCCGCCTTATCAGTGCCCATCAGTGAAGGAGAAAATTTACTTATTTACAAAATTTTATAACAACAGAAAAAAAAGAAAAACTTGTTTTTTTTTCTAAATTTTTGGTCTTTTTTTATTTGTATAGCAAAAAATAAAAACCCCAGAGGCGATCAAATACCACCAAAAGAAAGCTCTATTTGTGGGAACAAAATGATAAAAATTCTGTTTGGGTACAGTGTAGCATGACCGCGCAATTGTCATTTAAACAGCGATAGCGCAGAAAGCTGAAAATTGGCTTGGGCAGGAAGGGGCGTAAGTGCCTGGTATTGAAGTGGTTAAAGTGGAACTTTAGTCAGAAAAAAGTCCTGCTACATCACGTCCTGCTGGCCCCTTTTGCAGGTATAGCATACAAAATAAGTGTCTATATCAGTGATGGCGAATCTTGGCACCCCAGAGGTTTTGGAACTACACTTCACTGTACAGAGTGCATGGGCATCATGGGAAGTGTAGTTACAAAACCTCTGGGGTGTCAACAGGGGCGGACTGACAACTCATGGGGCCCCCGGGCAATATAAGATTATGGGGCCCCTCTGGCTTACAGATGGCCACCACGCCAGGAGGCAGTGCAGAGGCAGGGCAGCTAAAATCTTGGGATTTTCACATTAAAAGCATGTCAGTTTCGGACATATCAGGGACAGATCTAAAAAAAACTGATTTTTACATACTGTCCCTGGTTTTACTGAGCCTGGCAACCCTGATGGGGCCCCCTAGTGGCATGGGGCCCTCGGGCAGTGCCCGAGTGACTCAATGGTCAGTCCGCCCCTGGGTGTCAAGGTTTCGCTATCACTTTAACTGTTTAAAATGTAGTAATACACTCTCAGGCCCCGTACACACGACCGAATTTCTCGGCAGAATTCAGCCAGAAACTCGATCAGAGCCGTATTCTGCCGAGAAACCCGGTCGTGTGTACACTTTTGGCCGAGGAAACCGACGAGGAACTCGTCGAGCCAAATAGAGAACATGTTCTCTATTTCCTCGTTGGTCAATGAGGAAACTTGGCTCGCCGAGATCCTCGGCAGGTTCACAAGGAACTCGACGAGCAAAACGATGTGTTTTGCTCGTCGAGTTTCTCGGATGTGTGTACAGGGCCTCAGCCTGTTTTGCACATGCTCAGTTGCTTTTCATTTTTGCTATTGTGCTAAACAATCAGAGCCACTAGAGGCCATTCTGCTGCTCAGGGACTCTGGGCTCCAGCAAAATGACAGCCCCCTCGCAATAAGAAACAGGAGCCATGATGGAGGCGATTTACTGCATATACTAATCTTGGTAGCATATTTATCAATCTAGAATGCATGTTCCGTGCTAAGCAACATTTACTTTTTAAGTTGTTATAGGTAAAGTTCCACTGTAAGGCCTTGTACTCACGAGCAGACATGTCCGATGAAACCGGTCCACGGACCGTTTTCATCGGACATGTCTGCCCGGGGACTTCTGTTCGATGGCTGTACACACCATCGAACAGAAGTCCGCGCGTCCCGGGGCGTGTCCGTGCCGATGACGCGGCGATGACGCGGCGACGTGGGCGGGCCTGCCTTTTAAATGCTTCCACGCATGCGTCAAAGTCATTCGACGCATGCGAGGGATGGCGGCTGGCCGGACATGTACGGTAGGTCTGTACAGACGACCGTACATGTCCGGGCGGACAGGTTTCCAGCGGACTGTTTTAAAGCAAGTCCAGGAAACAGTTGTCCGCTGGAAACCTGTCCGATCCGCCCGAAAATGGTCCGCTCGGGCCTACACACGGCCAAACATGTCTGCTGAAACTGGTCTGCGGACCAGTTTCAGCAGACATGTTTGCTCGTGTGTACGGGGCCTAAAGCGGAGTTCCACCCTAAAATGGAACTTGCTCCCACTTCTAGGCATAGATACTGGAGCCACCCACGGTTATCTATGCCCCTCCTAGCACCCCCCCCCCCCCCGTCCCCCGTCTTCTGGGAAACACACAAGATTCCCTTACCGAAGATGGCGGCGGCGTCATCTGACAGCCAGGTGCTGACATCACGGGCACCCAGCAGCTGCAGTATTTGTAGCTGCTGACTTAAAAAAAAAAAAAATCGGCGGGCCTCCGCTTTAACAAAGTGAGAGCTGTTACATAGGAGGTGAGGTTGAAAAAAGACACAAGTACATCAAGTCCAACCAATTTTATTTATACTGGATTTCTGGTAGTAGCAAAAAGTTTTTTTCTGTGGTTGCTGAAAATGTACTTACAAAAAAAAAAAAATACAAATAATAATAATAATAATATAATAATAAAAAAATAATAATAATAATAATTAAAGAATAAATATTATAATTATAAAATAATAATAAAAATAATAATAATAAAAAAAAAGAAGACTAATGTATCCACCGCATCTGAGGACTGGTAAGCTGCAATATTTTTACAATTTTGGGCTTAGATTCAGATATACATTAATGTTCTATTGCTTATATTTATTTTATGATAATCTACCGGTATGTTGGTTACTCCCAATGAGTCAGTGACCTAGGCAGAGATGGATTTGGAAAACAGGTTTGGTTGGATTTGTCAGGTTTGGTTGGAGTTAGGCAGTTCTCAGTTCAGGCACTCTCTCGTGGAATCACTACAGTTTGTCTGAAAAGTAAAACTCTCTACTTGTCATAGGTGTGCTGAGAGTTGGGAAGATTCCCCTGCTCTGGTCTAGGATAGCAGGTAAGACCCCCATGAGATTGAGACAGATCATGTAAGGGAGATGATACATTTAAGTGGTTGTAAAGACTTGCATATACCCAGTGACTTGACTGTCCTGGTGATACACCGAGATGAAACAAATCATCCTACATAAGTTGTACCTGTGTATCTACAGCACTCTATTCTCTACAGCCAGAGTCCAGAATTTATACAGCTTGTCTGAGCATGCAAAAAGAATGGAGTAGGGACCTAAAGTTACACTTTGCAGAGCTCAGTAAGAGCTGATTGGAGGGAAGGAACACCCAGGAACAGAGCTAAGGCTTTCATTCACAGGATGTGTGCTGGCGATCCATTCCCGTCACCCTTTTTCTCTTGGTGTCAAGAGAACTTGTCAGAAGTGTTTAATGCTGATAGCAGCAGACAGAAATTACACTCAGTGGTTTGGATTGAGACAAGTACACAGTATAGAGAGATATGCTTTGTTCATAGTTCATGCCAGAGATTTACAACTACTTTAAGAGTAGATGTCAACTACCCAAAGTTGGTGTACAAATGTATCTAATGCTGAAAATACAATGGTACATAAAGCAAACTATCATATACAGTCCTGAAAGTAATCCTTGGTATGCCAGCCCTCACAAATAGCCAAGCGTGTGTGGTAAATAGGTACCCGATAAAAAATCTGGGGTCAGAATCGAGGGAGCATTATAGTGTACCTGACGCATGGGGCTGAGCCTGGAGATGAACTTAAGAAAAACTTTGCTAAACAATGTTTGCATTCTTTGAAAATGGACATCTTTAGGCCCTTTTTACACAGACGGACCGTTCTGGTCTGCCTGTCAGTTTTTTCGGCGGACCTGAACGGGCGCTCCATGCAAGTCTATGGGGCGACGGATGTCAGCGGTGGGTGACCATGTCTGATGAAAATGGACATGCTGTCCGTTTTCGTCCGATCTCTCCATAGGAATCGGCGGCGCTCGACAAGCCCCGCCCCGCTCAGTGAGCAGAGAGGGACTTGTCATCCGCCGGCTCAGCGGAGATCAATGGAAAGATCTCCCAATGAGCTGGCGGACTCCGCTGCAACGGATCTGCCACGTGTGGAAGGGGCCTTACGCTAAATAGTGTTGTAGATTTACAAAACATTAAAAGTTCAGTTTGAATTTCTATTTCTTTGGCCTTTTCTTCCCCTCAGAATATTACAGGATTATAGAGCTAAACCAGGAAAAAAGTTCCATTGGCCTTAGTATAGAGGGGGGCTTACTTCGCTCCTACATGTACTGCGGTGTCAGTAAAATGTAGTGGAATATAGAGAGGCCCGGAGTTAAAAGAAGAAAGCATGCAAGAAGGGACAGCATTACAGGGCTAATAGGGGTTGGCATAGGAAAAGGACTTCTGGTCAGTGGGAAGCATTCTTTTAAAAGTACTCACGTGATTGGTGGTTGGGGGCTGGATAAGGTGGGGCTGCAGTAAGGGTATCTGTAGGAGGGTCTTGGAAGTCATCAGTTGGATTAGAGAGTGCTTGGGACAACGGCCAACTTTCTGCCCTAATTGAGTTCCATGGCGAGTTGTAAATTGTTGGGGATTACTTTTTTTTGGAGATTTTGTCATGGCAGCTGGCGGGGTACAAGGTCCTGTTATGGGGTTTTTTGAGTATAAGGAATATGTACATTGGTAGGGACCCGTCCTGGATACAGTTTCCATTATTAGGGTTGGTGGTACCTGTGTGTAGTTGTTTGTCTCCAAGTCAGTGTTTGTTGCGGCTGGAGGCCTAAGAATTTTCAGTGGTCACACGGGTACAACTTTTGGCAGAATGTACTGGATGTTCATATGTTTATATATTGATATGTTTATATATTGATATGTTTATAAGTTATTTATAATTTTTTAATAAAAGGCTGCTATGGCCATTGTACTCCATTCTGAGTCTCATGTGGTTATTCTTGGAAAAGGTTAGTGGAAGAGTGGTGGTCAAGCAGTTGGGAGAGGAAAGCATCTTTTATACCCTACTCATGGGATAAAGCAAATCATTTTACACATAGTGTAAAGCAAATAAGGTTATTCTGGTGGCCGCAGGACTGGGACAAGGGGTGGGCAGTAGGGCAAGCTTCCCAGGATGTGTAGCGGTAAAGGGGACACCCACCTCATGTTCTAGATAGGTGGCTGGCAACCAGTGGGCTGTCACAGCATGCACCAACATACCCACATTGTGCATTTGCAATTACCTTTTAGCTGCAAGAAAACAGGTAATTGGCCACACATGTGCAGCACGTGTTCAATACCACCCATAGGCAGCCAGAGCAAGAGGGCAGAGAATAGGTGTAGGGTGGTACATCCATTCTACATCATTCATTAGCCGTAGAGGAGGTGGCACCGTTCCACATTCTTGCCTTGGGTGCTGGACGAACTTGTCCCAGTACTGGGTGGTGGCATCCATGTGCTACATGTTTTTACTGCAGGACCTGTGTACTATTCGCTAACTCAGGGGTCATCAAACTATGGCCGGCGGGCCAGATATGGTTCGCCAGGGTGATTTACCTGACCCGTGGACTGCTCCTTTAAGATCGCAGCACTGACAGGTTCAGACAAAGGGTGGGAACTTTTGAGTTAAGAAGCGGGTGATTGGTTATTAGGCAGCAGGGCGGTCCCAGCAATCAATCACCTGCCTTTCACTTGCAAAGTCTCACCCTTTGTCTGGACCAGCCATGCTTTGCATCTTGTGTGATTAAGGTAGAAGAGGGGAGGGAGGGTGCTGTGATGTTATAGAAGAGGCATCGTAATACCGCTGGAGGGCTCTGTGATGGGGGATCTGTTATGTAGGAATCTGTGATGGGGGGATCTGTGATATAGGGGGATCTGTTATGGAGGGCTCTGTGTTGAGGGAGTCTGTAATGGGGGGATATGTGATGGGGTCTCTGTGTTGGGGAAGTCTGTGAAGGGGGGCTCTGTGATGGGGATCTGTTATGGAGGGCTCTGTGTTGGGGGAGTCTGTGATATGGAGCTCTGTGATGGGGGATCTATGTTGGGGGGATCTGTGATGGGGGAGTCTGGGGAGTCTGTGATGGGGGATCTGTTATTTGGGGCTCTGTGATGGGGGAATCTGTTATTTGGGGCTCTGTGTTGGGGATTCCGTGATGTGGGGATCTGTAATGGAGGGCTCTGTGTTGGGGGAGTCTGTGATGGGGGAATCTGTTATTTGGGACTCTGTGTTGGGGGAGTCTGTAATGGGGGATCTGTGATGGGGAAGTCTGTGATGGAGGGGGATCTATGATGGGGTGGATTTGTTATGGAGGGCTCTGTGATGGGGGGTCTGTTATGGGGGAGTCTGTGATGAGGGGAATATGTGATGGGGCATCGGTGATAGGGGGCTCTGTTATGGGGGGCTCTGTGGGGATCTGTGATGGGAGATCTGTGTTGGGGGATCTGTGATGGAGGGCTCTGTGTCGGGGGAGTCTGTAACGGGGGATCTGTTATGGAGGGTTCTGTGTTGGAGGAGTCTGTAATGGGGGGTTCTATGTTGGAGGAGTCTGTAATGGGGGATCTGTGATGGGGGTTGTGTGTTGGGGGAAGCCTGTTATGGAGAGGAGTCTGTGATGGGAAAGGGGGGTTCTGTGATGAGGTGATTCTGTGAAATACTAATAAGTTTATGTTGATTAAAATTGTTCTTTATTTTAAATATTGTATTGTTTTTTACCTTTTTTTTTTTTTTTTTGCACGACAAATAAGATGTGTGCATAGGAATTTGTTCATATTTTTCTTCAAACAATAGTCCGGCCCCCCAACAGTCTAAGGGACTGTGAACTGGCCCCCTGTTCAAAACGTTTAAGGACCCCTGCACTAACTGAACTGTCAAGTTAAAAAATAAACACTTGGAAAATGCATGGCAGCACGCATGCACCACCCATACCAGCAAGTGTGCATTATGCACACCTTACCATGTCCAATGGTGTGAATGGGCCCTCAAAGGAGCTGTAGCATTATGATTTGTTCTTGGTACCAGAAACCCCAAGCCTACTAGCGCTGGACTTCCATCATGAAGAACGCGTGTCAGGTCCTATTGTATTGATTGTCGTTTTTTCATTCCTTCCGTTTTCAAAGGAAAAAGGTAGGTGCTGTTGCATATAATTATCCAAGCCATTTGTGGCTTTGAATCATTTTAAAGGCTAAGTTAACTGCATGTAAGGGTAGGTAGACGACACGTCCGCCATGCTCCCCTCCTCATTGGGTGCCAAGTGTGGGTCACATAGGAGGCCTACTCTGGGATGGGTTCTTCTGGCCTACGCTAGTGACTTTGGTTAGAGTCACTGCTTCACACATGGGGTACCTTTACTTAACAAACAACAGAACTCTAATAAACTCTCTCAATGTATTATACACCACTACGATCACTTGAGCATTTAGGAGGGACACGCAGAGCCAATGCCTTCTCCATCTGTCTAGCGTATAACCGCACCCTCACTCCTAGTAATAGAATGGGGCCCCAGCCCCGCTATGCACATAACGCTGACTCCATGGGGTTTATTTACCTCTGCAAGGGCAGTTGCTCCAGAGCTTAGTAAATGAGGCAAGGCTTGAGTACCCAAACACGTGCAAGGAAAAAAATAATGAATTTTTGCTTGCACATGATTGGATGACGGAAGTCAGCTGAGTTTCTGCTCATTTACTAAGCTCTGGAACAACTGCACTTGCTGAGTGCATTTGCACTTTGCAAAGTGCGCAGTCTTTTTCCCTTTAGTAAATCAACCCCCATGTGTGCACTTCACTTAACGCTCCCTCTTCTGTACCTGTGTACAGGCTGAGGACCTCTGCGGTCCTGGCATGCTCCTGTTGCTCTGGAAGACAAACCTGCTCATGGAGAGAGTGCTGAGAACAACTCCTCCTGCTAGAAACTGTTCCACCTGTCACATGTACACACTAAGAGCCGGTTCACATAGGCGTGACTCGTCAGGCGACTTAGCCGCCTGACAAGTTGCGCTCCGTTCTGTACAATGGAACCGTTCTAATAGGAGCGACTCAAGTCGCTTTGACTTAGAAAAAGGTTCCTTTACTACTTTCGGAAGACTTCAGGGCGACTTTCATTGACTTCAATACAGAAGTCATTTTGCAAGTTACCTCTGAAGTCTTGGGCAGATGCCTTGCAGAGTCGCTCGGCAAGTCTTGCTGCCCCTGTGTGAACCGTGCTGCCCCAGTGTGAACCGTGCTGCCCCAGTGTGAACCGTGCTGCCCCAGTGTGAACAGTGCTGCCCCAGTGTGAAGAGGCTGCTAAAGAAACCTTTGTTACGCTTGGTAACCACTTGTATCTTCACACTGTATTACCTTTTGTACCATTATCTTCATACCCCAATGTGCTTAGTGACCCAAGCTGTGGACTACTGTATATGTGCCGGTTACTTGCTCAACACTGCTTGAATAACTTCAGACCAGGCAAGGACAAAGTTTCAAAGTGCATGATGACATACAAAGGTAACAGTCCAACATAAAGTGCAGTCTTTGCTTAACATCCCTAGTTCCTAACTTCAGTTTAGTGGCTGCCCTAGCATACCTGCATAGGATTATGCCCCGTACACACGATCGGAATTTCCGATGGAAAAAGTCTGACGGACTTTTTCCATCAGAAATTCTGACCGTGTGTATGCCCCATCATTCCGATGAATTCCATCAGAGTTTACATAGAGAACATGTTCTCTTTTCCTCCAATGAAATTCCATCGGAATTCCGATGTGAATTTGGTCAGACAAAGGTCCGATTGTGTGTACAGGGCTTAAAAATCCATACTTGGCAGAGTCTATAGGAGTTTTTTCAGGTAGGACTGTAAGTCCCACCAATCTCCCCATATAGCGGGCACTCTGATATTAGCATGACGCTGGTGGACTTTGGTGACAAACAATACATTTCCCTTGCCATGAGCCCCCTGGGTGCAAACCCTTGTTCCTTTTTTATCACACAGAACCAATGGGCTGGACCCAGCAAAGCCCACCAATACAAAAACCCAGGACATAACACTACCCTTCCCAAGATGGCCTGCCTACACATGCATGTGATTGTTTGGGATGAGGAACTGTGCCCACTCTCTGAAAACTGTGAATGAGCTTCTTGTTTTTGGGCAGGATGGGCTAACAACCACAGTATGGGCTAGATTCAGGTATGTCGGGGTAATTTTGAGGCAGCGTAACGTATCGCATATACGCTACGCCGTCGTAAGTCAGAGAGGCAAGTGCTGTATTCACAAAGCACTTGCCTCCTAAGTTACGGCGGTGTAGCGTAAATGGGCTGGCCTAAGCACGCCTAATTCAAATGTGGAACAGGGGGGCGTGTTTTATGTAAATGACTCGTGACCCGACGTGATTGACGTTTTTCACGAACGGCGCATGTGCCGTCCGTGGACATTTCCCAGTGTGCATTGCTCCAAAGTACGCCGCAAGGATGTATTGGTTTCGACGTGAACGTAAATTCCGTCCAGCCCCATTCACGGACGACTTACGCAAACGACGTAAAATTTTCAAATTTCGACGCGGGAACGACAGCCATACTTAACATTGGCTAGGCCAGCTATTTGTTCTAATAACTTTACGATGGAAAAAGACTTACGTGAACGACGTAAAAAAATGCGCCGGGCGCACATACGTTTCTGAATCAGCGTATCTAGCTCATTTGCATATTATACGCCAAACTCAATGGAAGCGCCACCTAGCGGCCTGCGTAAATATGCATCCTAAGATACGACGGCGTAGGAGACTTACGCCGCTCGTATCTTAGCCTAATTTAAGCTTATCTGGTTTCCAGAATACGCTTAAATTTACGACGGCGTAGATTCAGAGTTACGACGGCGTATCTACTGATACGCCGGCGTAACTGTACCTGAATCTAGCCCTATGAGTTTTTGGGATGTCCCTCATGGCCTAATGGTAAGATTTTTAAACTAAGGACAATAGCAATACTGCACAACATATTTTTTAGCACACTGGGGCCCCTGCACTGCACTGCGTAGTCTATTTATTTAAAAAGGTGAACTTGTCAAAAACGTCAATTCACAGAGATTTAAAACAGAACAACTCTGCTGACGTAAGAGGAACCACACGCCCTACATGCAGCGCGGTTCTCAGGAAACCTCAGACTTGCCGGGGCCCGCCACATATTTTGGAACAAAAGAATTAGTCAGGAAAGTGGCATGCAAAATTGGAGGTTTATTTGAAAATACACTCATACAGTGGGTATCAGATTAACACACTGAGGCCCAGATTCTCAAAGGGCTTACGACGGCGCAACGCCATGTACGCCGCGTCGTAAGTCCTAATCTGGGCCGTCGTATCTATGCGACTGATTCTTAGAATCAGTTACGCATAGATATCCATTAGATCCAACAGGCGTAAGGCTCTTACGCCGTCGGATCTTAGATGCAATTTTTTTTTGTCCGCTAGGTGTCGCCTCCGTCGTTTTTTCCGAGTATGCAAATTAGCTAGATACGCGAATTCCCAAACGTACGCGCGACGTTATTTGGAGCAATGCACCCTGGGATATTTTATGGACGGCGCATGCGCAGTACGTTCGACGCGGGAACACGCTTAATTTAAATGCTACACGCCCCATACCCGGCTAATTTGAATTAGGTGGGCTTGCGCCGGGTGATTTATGATACGCCGCCGCAACTTTACAGGCAAGTGCTTTGTGAATAAAGCACTTGCCTGAAAAACTTGCGGCGGCGTAACGTAAATGAGATACGTTACGCCCGCCCTAAGTTACGCCATTCTACTAGAATCTGGCCCTGAGACTTTTGAATTTATGTTTAAAGGGAATCTAAACTCAAGAACAAAAAGTGAATATGTATTGCAGCTTACTGGTCCTTATGTTGTGGCTGCATTCATTTTACTATTTTTGCCTTTGATTTCACCTGGTAATCCTGCCTGTAACATACTACCCTTGGATGACAACTCTCAATGTACTGTATCTGTGGAGGAGCAGCGTAGTCATCCTTGAACAGCGGCATCTTCAATTTGTGGGGAGGGTTGTGTTAGATCAGTGTTGCCAACCTACCAGATTGAAATTTACTGACACAGACAAGTTGTTACTGACTTTTCTAAACGTTACAAAATTACAGTTTTAAGTGCAAATTACAAATAACTGCAATATGCAAGGAGCAATGTGATTTAACCACTTCAGCTCCGGAAGGTTTACCCCCCTTTCATGACCAGGCCATTTTTTTGCGATACAGCACTGCGGTATTTTAACTGACAATTGCGTTGTCGTTAAAATAAAAACCGCAGAGGTGATCAAAAGAAAGCGCTATTTGTGGGAAAAAAAGGATGTCAAATTTGTTTTGGTGCAACGTCGCAAGACCGCGCAATTGTCAGTTAAAGCGCCGCAGTGCCGAATTGCAAAAAGTGCTCTGGTCAGGAAGTGGGTAAATTCTTCCGGGGCTGAAGTTTTTAAAGTCAGCAGCTACAAATACTGTAGCTTCTGACTTTTAATATTAGGTCACTTACCTGTCCAGGGATCCCATGATGTTGGCACCCCAGCTGATTTTCGGATTGGCTGTTGGGTGCTGACGCCATTCGTAGTAGGGGAAACTGGCAGTGAAGTGTAGGCTTCCCTACTGTACATAGGCAAAACGCGCTGCACTTTCTAAATGGCCCAGTGGTGGAGGAAGGAGGCCGAACAGCTGAGGGACGTCGCCGCGGTGCAGTCTCCTGAAAGCGAGGATGGCTACCCCCCTTAATCTCCTCTTCTCTTATCAGTTTGGTTGCCCTTCTCTGCACTTTCTCCAGTTCCCAGATATCCTTTTTGAGAACTGGAGCCCAAAACTGAACTGCGTATTCCAGATGAGGTCTTACTAATGATATCTCTCTCTCTGGAGTCCATACCTCTCTTAATACAAGAAAGGACTTTGCTCACTTTGGAAACCACAGCTTGGCATTGCATGCCATTATTGAGATTATGATCTACCAAAACCTTCTCCACTACAGATCCCCCCCAGTTGTACTCCCCCTAGTATGTATGACGCATGCATAGTCTTAGCCCCCAAGTGCATAACTTTACATTTATCAACATTAAATCTCATTTGCTGAAAATTGGCCTGGGCAGGAAGGGGGTAAAAGTGCCCTGTATTAAAGAGCTTAACCGCTTGCCAACCACCGCCTGTACTTATTCATCTGCAGAATGGCACGGCTGCGCAAAGCAACGTACCTGTACATGGCTTTAAAATTGCCGCAAGCGCTGTGACCGTGCCCGCGGGACCCGCGGACTTGATGTCCGCCGGTGTCCCGCAATCGTGTTACAGAGCGGCAGAACAGGGAGATGCCTTTGTAAACAAGGCATTTCCTTGTTCTGCCTAGTGACAGGACAGTGATAAAAATGCCATACAACTATCTCCTATTTTGTAGACGCTATAACTTTTGGGCGACACGCATTGCGCATGCACCGTTTTTCTTCCCCATAGGCGGCTTGACGCCAAACAGAGCTACTTTGTTTTATATTTCCTTGCAAGGATATTTTATTACCTCTCGCTGAACACGAGAGTTTGTATTTTATACCCACAATAAACCCTCTTGATTTTTAAATACCTGCACTATGAAACAATCGTTTTTCGGCATGAAAAAAAACGAAGTTTTTCAGCATGTCCAAAAAACGAAGTTTTTCCAACTTCATCATTAAAAACGATGTTGCCCACACACCATCGTTTTAGAAAAATTATGAACAAAGCGCGGTGACGTACAACACGTACGACGGCACTCTAAAGGGGAAGTTTTATTTGCCTTTGGGCTGCTTTTAGCTGATTCCTTGTTAATAAAAGACGATTCGCGCCTTTTTGTCTGTTACAGCGTGATGAATGTGCTTACTCCATTATGAATGGTAGTTTTACCAGAACGAGCGCTCACGTCTCATAACTTGCTTCTGGGCATGCGCGGGATTAAAACGTTGTTTTAGCCCACACACGATCATTTTTTACAACCCGAAAAACAATTTTTTTTAAAATGATGTTAAAAAATGCAGCATGTTCGAATTTCTTTTTTTACGTTTTTCAGAAGCCGAAAAACGATTAAAACCCACACACAATCATTTTAAATGATGTTTTTTTTTCATGCCGAAAAAACATTGTGTGTACGCGGCATTTTTCTGTTTCTTTTCCATTGCGGCACACCCACCCCCACTTTGAGTGTGTATTCAACACTATACACACACACCTGTGATACCCCTGGAATAGGGTGACCACATTTCCAAACTGCCATTCAGGGACATCCCCCCCCCCCCCCCCCACAAAAAGATGATTTTTGACATATTTTTTGCCGATTTTTGGGGCAGGGGCGTATGAAATCAGCGGGCCCATGTGCAATATTTTGGTGGGACCTTTCTGAGATACAAATGAAATCCTGTGTATCCAGACTACAGTGTAGGTCTGTTTATACTAGAATGCTGTGAGGGAATCCTGCGTTTTGTGTCCCATAGCGATCTGTAGTGGGTGTCAACTTCACACTTTGCCTCCTGGCACACACGATTCAAAAACTCCTGATCGATTGCAGCGATCGCAAGCTTTCACTTAGACGCCGGTAACTGTGAAGGGGGTGCTCAGGGCGTGCGCTCTCGGCACAGCGCTATTGATCGCAATTCATTTAAATATGTGACCTCTCTGTGCCAAGGCCCAGGCACAGAGAAGCCCCATATTTGTGTGTGGCGGGTGCCAAGGGGTTAATGACTACCCAAATGCAGGTAGCAAATGTAGTGTTTGTATGATCAGCAGTACCATGCGATCCAGTTGCTGTGCGTTTTGTAAAGTAGCGCAGGCACAGCTCTTGGTGCAGACCAATGGGTTTCAGCCCATTCAAATGAAAGGGCTGAAATCGCACAGAATCTGGAAGGCATGTGAATCGCAAAGGAACGCAGAGCGTGTTCCTATGTGATTTGTGGTGTGAACCAGTCCTGAGTCTTGGAGCCCATTGCTGAAAAAAGGTCAGGCACTTGGCTTCACTAACTTGCCTGACAGGGGGGCACTGGCACCTGGAGAAATTGCCCTGAATGTCTAGCAAAGTTTCCCCCCTCAATAGCAGACAGCTTGTCTTTGAAGATGGGGAAGGGGGCAAGTTGTCAAAGAAGAATACTGGCAGTGATTTTGGGGATAAGAGCTTGCTGTATGTGCTAGGGGGGCACACTTTGGGAGGGGAGAGAAATCGTGCTGGAAGGGGGGGGGGGGTGAATAAAAAACAATTTCTCTCCCCTCCTAAAGTGCCCCCCTATCACATACAGCATGCTCTTATCTCCCAAAATCACTGCAAGTATTCTTTTTTGACAACTTGCCCCCTGTCTCTGTGTCTCCTTCTCCTGCTAGTGCCAAGCATTAAGATTTTGTGTACTAACCTCAGATCAGCATGTCCCGTCCTGAGTGCTGTGTCTATTCTCCTATCCCTCCTTCCCTCCTGACCAGAGGCGTCTCTAGGGGGGGGCCAGAGGGGGCCCTGACCCCCCCAACATTATGCTGTGCCCCACCATGTCCCCCCCCAAAAAAAAAAATTTTTTTTTTTTTTTTGCTTTTTTTTTTTTTTTTTTTTTTTTTTCGGGCCGCCGCTGGAGTAACAGTCTCTCCTGAGAGGGAGAGTGTCCCCAGTCAGCTCTGCGGGGCATTCCTCCCCCCTCCCTCTGCTCGCTGACACTGCATAATGCGAGCGTTCACACAACCACAGCCGCCCGATCTGCTCCTTCCCCTGCATCCTCATTGGCACGGAGAAGAGCGAGTTGCAGAAAGGACTCCATGAGCACTGTGGGGGAGGGGGGCCCAAGCCTTCATCTCAGTTACTGAAAAAACAGACTGATTTCTCCCGTCCTTAGGACAGGAGAACCAGCCTGTAAATTCCGAGAGTGGTGACTGCAAGCTGAGCCAAGTGTCAGTCTATGACACTATTTTACAGCCCAGCGAGTCTAGCCACCCCCCCCACTCTCCTCACATATGAGCAGGGAGGAATAAAGCTCCTCCTCCTTCTCCTTTCAGTCCCGCCCACACTATCTCGGTGTGCTGTATCTGAAGAGAGGGGATGTGTGTTCAGGAAATATGAAAATCAGCAGCATGTGTGTGAATGATGCCTGAGATTCTAGCCTGGACCGTGGGTATGTGTGTGCACTGCAGACTGCAGTACACTGTAATCACTGAACTGCATTATCTCCATCCCTTCTCTCCCCCATCTGTCTCCCTCCCCCTCTCCTGTTCTTTCAAGACATTCACAATTTACTTTCTGTAACGGTCACCACCGTTTACGATATTCCAATCCATCGCCCCATGACAGGTTATCCGACAGTCCGACAGACATCAGACACGACCCATTTCATTTCCCAGAATAAACGAGACAAAACAAGCTCTGGTACTGGCTCCAAAATGAATGAATGAATCCTTTAATGGTAACTTAGCTTTGTTATATACAGTACAAGCATGTTACAGTTAATCACAGGGACAAAGACACACTCCACCCACACATCACACAATGGGGGGCTTCATACACATTATTTTAGATAATAACATTCCGATGAGTTAATTACTACTTATTACCCAGACGGTCTGGCTCTCCATTTAGAGGGGTTAATTACTACAGCTTGACACATTCACATTCCACATCTTAACAGTGTCATTAGCATACACAATGAACAGGTCTTAGGAGAAGACCTAATTAGCACAATGGACACAAAACAGTATTAGCGTCACACAAAGGAATGTCTAGGAGCAGACTCAATTAACACCTCAAAAGCATGTGTCCCCCCATTGAATGAAAACACTCTATTGACCTGTCGGAGTCAGACTTTAACAACTTTGAATTATCAGTAATGTCCCATCTCATGTAATTTATAATTATCATTTCTCAGTCACCCTATGCCCAAAAGGGCATAGTGACGCTGGCACAGGAGTAAACCCCATCCTTCAAAAGTCTCTGGGTGTCACGGGCCATTCTGTTACACTTTCACTTTCAGTTAGGCAGGTAATATACAATGCAATTTTTTTCCTACATCCACAGATTGCAGGAAAGACACTTGCATGATTCCCCCATCAACACAAACAGTGCTGACGGGAATATCCCTCCTGCCCAGCAATTGTATTCTATACAGCAACCACTGGTGATAATCATAAGAGAATCTGCTCATTAATGGTTCAAATCTCAGCCAGTTCCTGCTGAACCAGCTGAGATTTAAAATGTCTATGGCTGGTCTTAGCTCTTAGGCAGCCCATACATTGATCACTATTTTTCATTCAACTATTAGGTTGAATAATAAAAAAAAAGAAATGATCCAATTCCCCCATCTACACATTATAGGTGGATGGGGGAATCGTCCCAGTGTGGACCAGTGCTGGAACAACCAGAGTTACTGTCCTGTCCCGGCTATTCACAGCGCTGGTCTCTGTCTCCATGGCAGCGGCGGCAGGACATTGGAACCCAGAGCTGGTTACTTTATGGGGCTGATGTACAGGAGGGCCAGCACAATTTGTTGTTAGAGATGGGCTGGGCATGTTCAAAATTCCACATGCCAGAGCCTGCCAGGAAGCCCACACTGCACAGCGCTAATCACAGGCAGTGAGACATTTCTCGGTCCGCAGCTGCACAGATCAGGAAAGGTCTCACTGCCTGTGATTAGCGATGTGGAGTGTCGGCTTCCTGGCGGGATCGGGCATGTGGGATTTCAAACACACCCAAGCCCATCTCTATTGGTTGTAGACAGTTGAGCTCCCTGCAGGTTGCTTAGCAGCAGTGGACCCTTCTCTGACAAGCTGATTGGGATGCAATCCAGGTGATGCTCTTAGTCAAATCCTAGTGTTAAATATCAGAGATTTTATTGATCAAAGCCCACACTTTACAGGCATAGAGCCCACATGGCTGCTGAACATACGGGTGATTATATTTATGTGGTTGTACTCTTGATGCTAATAAATACTGTGTTTATTAGATCTGACTGGGAGCATCACCTGGATCACATGCCGATCAGCATGTCAACAGAGAAGGTTATACAGCATTACTGCTGCTAGGTGACCAGCTGGGGGCTCAGTTCTCTATAACCAATAGTGCCAGCCTTCCCCTGCATGCACCCATAATGTCACCAGCACTAGGACCTAATAGACTGCCGCCGCTGCCAAGGAGACAGACGCCAGACCAGCTCTGTAAATAGCAGGGACAGGACAGCTGGGGAACCCCACAGTGGCAGAACACCAGGGCCCGGTGGCAAGACAACCTTTGCAACCCTGAAAGTTCTCCCACTGCTTTGGACCCTTATATTTTCTTGGTGTGCTGGTGACATATATCTCTTGTTTTCTGCCACCCTGGGGGGGCCCCAGTATAGTAGGAAGGGAGCTCACGACAGAACATGTAAAAGGGCCCGTTGTGGGATCGTAGTAAAGGGCCCCAGGAGATTTTATATATATATACTGTATATATATAAAATTGCATTTTATAGTTGGCCCCCCTACTTTTTTCCCTGTCCCCCCATGTGCCCCCCCTAAATATGAAAGCTGGAGACGCCACTGCTCCTGACATCCGAGCCAAGGAGAAGGGGGGCTTCAGTCTGTGTGTTAGTGTGAGGAGGGCAGGGCAGGAGGGGGGAGGAAGTGAGAGGGAGAGATGTCTCACAGCTGTGGGAACAGAAACACCTCACAGAAGCAGCAAGCCAGTGACTGGAGCGGAGGTGACAGAACCAGCAGTGACTCCCCAGCAGCGCTAGCGCAGAGGAGGAGGAAGAAGTGAAATCCTCCTCTGCTTTCAACGTGGGCAGTGACGTCACTGGTTGCCAGACGCCAAGCGGCTATAGCAACCAGTGATCAGGAGGAAGCAGAGCCAGAGCCGGGACCAGGGACAAATATGTACATTACGGGACGATCCCGGGTAGACCGGGACACGTGGTCACTCTACCCTGGAAGGACCTGTGAGCCGTGGTTGGAGCCATAGAAGGTGTGAGAGATGGAGGATCTTCTCAGCTGCTCTGCAGGATAACTTCATCATATAAGCCTGTTTTGACCCCCCTGAGGCCGCGTACACACGGTCGTTCCAAACCGATGAGAATGGTCCGAAGGGCCATTTCCATCGGTTCACCGCTGAAGTGGCCTGATGGTCAGAACGCGGTGACGTCAAACACAAGACGTGGTGAATAAAACGAAGTTCAATGCTTCCAAGCATGCGTCGACTTGATTCTGAGCATGCGCAGGTTTTGAACCAATGCTTTCTGTACTAACCATCGGTTTGGACCGATAAGGCAGCGGCCCATCGGTTCGATTTTGAAGCATGTTTTTAAATTTTGGACCGAAGGAAAACAGACCGATGGGCTATACACACGGTCGGTTTGGACCGATGAAACTGAACCTCTGTCCATTCTCATCGGTTTTGTCCGACCGTGTGTACGGGGCCTGAGAAGGGCGGTCACAGGCTTTCTGGTAAGCCTTCTATTTTACTATCAGGTGATGGGCTGATTTCACGTTTATCTGGAACTACTCAATACACACTGGATGTTCATAGGTTCCTTTTGAATTTTGAACTTTCCTTTCTGGATTTCCATCTGCTGATTCATTGGACTCATTGGGGCAGATCCACAAAAGAATTACACCGGCGTATCTATTGATACGCCGCGTAATTTTAAAGTTCCTGCGTCGTATCTTTGTTTTGTATCTACAAAACAAGATACAACGGCATCTGGGATCGATCCGACAGGCGTACGTCTTAGTACGCCGTCGGATCTTAGGTGCATTTTTTCCGCCGGCCGCTAGGTGGCGTTTCCGTCGAATTCCGCGTCGAGTATGCAAATGAGCTAGTTACAGGGATCCACGAACGTACGTCTGGCCGGCGCATTTTTTTACGTCGTTTCCGTTATTATGAGGCGTACTCAATGTTAAGTATGGCCATCGTTCCCGCGTCGAATTGTGAATTTTTTACATTGTTTGCGTAAGTCGTTCGCGAATAGGGATTTGCGTAAAATTACGTCACCGTCGGAAGCATTGGCTTGTTCCGGTTTAATTTGGAGCATGAGCACTGGGATACCCCCACGAACGGCGCATGCGCCGTTCAAAAAAAATGTTGTTTACGTCGGGTCACAACGTATTTACATAAAACACACCCCATCACATCCATTTGAATTCCGCGCCCTTACGCCGCCAAAGATACACTACGCCGCCGTAACTTACAGCGCAAATTCTTTAAGGATTCGAAAAAATAAATATAAGTTACGGCGGCGTAGTGTATCTTAGATACGCTACGCCCGGCGGAGAGAAGCGCCGATCTACGTGGATCTGCCCCTTTGTTTTTACTGATCACTCACCATTTGAATATATTATATGTCAATTGCATATATCCTAAGATTTTCACTTCATTGTTTTTTTGAAGGTATTTGAATGTCACGTATTTTTCAATTTTTACGTTTATTGTTTTACTCATTTTGATTTAATTTCCAGCGCTACACCGTTTTTTACATATGTTTTTTTTTTACTTGTTATGAAGGTTTTAGTGTCTAGCTGCAGGATCCCTCAGGGATTATTAATATTACCCTCAGGGACTATTAATATATTTTTCACTTTATTTCACTTATTCTTTACCAAGCGCAAATTTTCCTCTTTCCCTTTTACACGCTATAACTTTTGCGCAAACCAAAAAGGGTATTTATTATAGCAAAAAGTAAAAAATAAAGCTTTTTTTTTTCAAATTGTCGCTCTATTTTTGTTTATAGTGCAAAAAATTAAAACCGCAGAGGTGATCAAATACCAACAAAGCTCTATTTGTGGGGAAAAAAGGACGTCAATTTTGCTTGGGTGCAACATTGCACGACTGCGCAATTGTCAGTTAAAGCGATGCAGTGCCGAATAATGCAAAAAATGACCTGGTCATTGGGCAGCCAAATCCTCTGTGGCAGAAGTGGTTAAAATAACTACAAGGGTATTTATTTCATATGTGTGACTGTAATTTTCAAATGCTGTTAGAGTCGAAAGTGTCACTTTAAAAAAAAAAGATATTTATCCTGGAGTGTTAGCTTTGTGAATTTAATTTAATGTCATGTTCCTTTCCCAGAGATCTCCTTGAATTTTTCTGCAGCTTCATTGTTTAATTCTTACAGCATATAATATGTGCACACACACCCAAACAAACACATCAGCAAGGGTGGCATGGGTGGCATGCTCCCACAATGTCAGCAATATCCTTTCATTTAAAGTAGTGTGGGGAAGCATATTTTGAGAACAGATTGTACCAGCTTCTAGCACAGGAGGTCAGGTTGCAGCAGAATGTTCTATATACCTGTCCATGGTGATTGCAATGTAGCAGACGGCTGCTGACCACCAAGAGTACTGCTGGACACAGATTGAGAATAATCACCAGTAAGCCAGGTACATTCCAGTAGTTATCATTTCTGGTGGTCATCATTATCAAATGTGTTTAAGTTGTTCTTCTCTCTGTAAAATAATAACTCTGTCATCTGTATAGTTTTATTAAAAAATGAGAATTAATTTGAATTTATCATAAGAAGAAAACACTTTTCAACCATTCAAGATGCTAAGCTAGAGCAAAATGAAACCTTATGCCGCAGACACACGATCATTTTTCGGCATGAAAAAAACGCTGTTTTTCAAAAACGTCATTTAAGCACTTCCAGACCTTAGGTGTTTTTCAGATTCGGTGTTTGCAAGACTAAAACAGTTTTTTCTGCTAGAAAATTACTTAAAACCCCCAAACATTATATATTTTTTTTCTAACACCCTAGAGAATAAAATAGTGGTCATTCCAATACTTTTTGTCACACCGTATTTGCGCAGCGGTCTTACAAGCGCACTTTTTTTGGAAAAAATTCACTTTTTTGAATTAAAAAAATAAGACAACAATAAATTTGGCCCAATTTTTTTATATATTGTGAAAGATAATGTTACGCCGAGTAAAATGATGCCCAACATGTCACGCTTAAAAATTGCGCCCGCTCGTGGCATGGCGTCAAACTTTTACCCTTAAAAATCTCGATAGGCGATGTTTAAAATTTTTTAGAGATTGCATTTTTTGAGCTACAGAGTAGCTCTAGGGCTATAATTATTGCTCTCGCTCTAACGATCGCGGCGATACCTCACTTGTGTGATTTGAACACCGTTTTCATATGCGGGCGCTACTCGCGTATGCGTTCGCTTCTGCGCGCGAGCTCGTCGGGACGAGGCGCTTTAAAAAAATTTTTTGGGGGTTTTCTTATTTATTTTTATTTTATTTTTTACACTGAAAAAAAAATAATAATTTGATCACTTTTATTCCTATTACAAGGAATGTAAACATCCCTTGTAATAGAAAAAAGCATGACATATGAGATCTGGGGTCAAAAAGACCTCAGATCTCATATTTGGGCTTAAATGCAAAAAAATAAAAAAAAAATAAAAAATGTAATTTTTTCAAATGACAAAAAAAAAAATTGTCTCTTTAAGAGGCTGGGCGGGACTGACGTTTTGACATCACTTCCGCCCAGCCGAGCTATGGGGACGGGCGAAGGAGATTTTTCCTTCAGTCTCGTCCCCGCTCACCAGCCGACAGCACCCGATCGCCTCCGCCGCTACCGACGGCTCCGGTAAGCGGCGGAGGGCGCGGGAGAGCGGCGGGAGGGGGGGGGCCCTCTCCCGCCACCGATAACGGCGATCTCGCGGTGAATCCGCCGCGGAGACCGCCATTATCGGATTCCAGAACGCGCACACTAAAGATTGATACCTCGATTGTGGCAGCAGCTGCTGCCGTTACCGAGATATCAGTCTTTAAAAATAGGACGTACATCGTCGTGCGCAGGTCTGGAAGTGGTTAAAATGATCGTGTGTGGGCTAAAAATCTTCGAACATGCTACATTTTTTAACGTTGTTTTAAACTATGTCGTTTTTCGGGTTGTAAAAAAATTATCGCGTGTGGGCTAAAACGACGTAAAAAAACAGCGCATGCTCAAAAGCAAGTTATGAGACGGGAGCGCTCGTTCTGGTAAAACTACCGTTCATAATGGAGTAAGCACATTCATCACGCTGTAACAGACAAAAAAGCGCAAATCGTCTTTTACTAACAGGGAATCAGCTAAAGCAGCTCAAAAGCGAATGGAACTTCCCCTTTAGAGTGCCGTCGTACGTGTTGTACGTCACCGCGCTTTGCTAGATCATTTTTTAAAAACGATGGTGTGTAGGCAACGTCGTTTTAATGATGAAGTTGGGAAAACATTGTTTTTTGCACATGCTGAAAAATGATCGTGTGTACGCGCCATTACACACGTTAACCCTGAAGGAGGGGGACCTTTGCAACCCCTGAAACATGTTGTATTCGCTTGGTAAAATGAAATAAATTTGTATGCTGGACTTGACACGTTTCCCCTACCTCGTCTACACGTCTTCAAGAGTCCTAGAAAAATAAAGATGCCAGTAAACTCCCATATAAAAACCATCACTGTATAGGACATATAGATTAAAATGATATTAACCACTTAAGCCCCGGACCATTATGCAGCTAAAGGACCTGGCCCCTTTTTGCGATTTGGCGCTGTGTCGCTTTAACTGACAATTTCGCGGTCATGCGACGTAGCTCCCAAACAAATAGAGCTTTCTTTTGGTGGTATGTGATCGCCTCTGCGGTTTTTATTTTTTGCGCTATAAACAAAAATAGAGCGACAATTTTGAAAAAAAAAATTCAATATTTTTTACTTTTTGCTATAATAAATATCCCCCAAAAAAGATAGATATATATATATATATATATATATATATATATATATATATATATATATATATATATAAAAAAAAAATTCCCTCAGTTTAGACTGATACGTATTCTTCTACATATTTTTGGTAAAAAAAAAATCGCAATAAGCGTTCATTTATTGGTTTGCGCAAAATGTATTTTGTCTACCAAATTGGGGATAGTTTTATTGCATTTTTATTAATAATTTTTTTTTCTAGTAATGGCGGCGATCAGCGATTTTTATCGTGGCTGCGACATTATGGCGGACACATCGGACACTTTTGACACTATTTTGGGACCATTGTCATTTTTACAAAGAACAGTGCTATGAAAATGCACTGGTTACTGTAAAAATGACAATGGCAGTGAAGGGGTTAAGTGAGTGATTCCCTATGATAGGGAACAGACGATCAGTGACAGGCTCACTAGGAAGCACGGGGAGAGGTTTGTTTACACTCGCGGGACACCGGTGGCGATCGGGTCCGCTGTTCCCGCGGGGACAGTCACGCAGAAGAGGACCAGGTCGCGATCACGAATTACCTTAAAGGGGGGCAGGCAACCTTTGAGGTGGAGATTTACCTGAACAACATCAGGGGGGTTCAGCGCCCCTTAAAAAAATAATTAAATGAACTAGCTAGGCCTAACTAAATAGTAAGGATGACACAAGGAAAATGTAGAAAAATATAATAAAACAAATGTCACTCTAAAAATATAAACGTAGCCTACCTTTCAGCAAGCAACTCATTCACAATTTTTTCACATTTGGAGAGTAATTGGTCACCCTCATAAGACTGCTGCAGAAGTCTATCATGAAGGCCTAATTGTAGGACAGTGTACAGAGGTCAGTAATAGGTAAGGAGGTGTATAGAGATCAGTAATAGGTGGGGCGGTGTGCAGGTTGGTGTATGGAGGTCTGTTATAGGTAGAGGGTGTGCGAGTTGTATAGAGGTCAATAATAGGTAAGGCGGTGTATAGAGGTCAGTAATGGGTAGGGCGGTGTATAGAGGTCAGTAATAGGTAGGGCGGTGTATAGAGGTCAGTAATAGGTAGGGCGGTGTATAGAGGTCAGTAATATGTAGGGTGGTGTGTAGAGATCAGTAATAGGTAGGGCGGTGTATAGAGGTCAGTAATATGTAGGACGGTGTATAGAGATCAGTAATAGGTAGGACGGTGTATAGAGGTCAGTAATAGGTAGGGCGGTGTATAGAGGTCAGTAATAGGTAGGACGGTGTATAGAGGTCAGTAATAGGTAGGGCGGTGTATAGAGGTCAGTAATATGTAGGGTGGTGTGTAGAGATCAGTAATAGGTAGGGCAAAGTACAGGAGTCAGCAGTTTATAGGATAGATTATGGGAGTCAGTATGGCAAAGGCAGGGTCAGTAGAACAGGATACAGGGGTCTGTAGAGAAGTGGATGGTGTCAGTAGGGCAGTTGTAAGTGTCAGTCGTTAGGGTGTATTGTCACATTCGGCTCCCCATCACAGATTGCTCTGGAAGTGACGTTCCGTTGCCGCCATCTTGCTACACCCCACACTCCTGCACAGTAATGATAGCGTGTGAAGGGGCAAGCGGACATCTTGTTACACCCACCGGAGTTTTAGATTTCACAGTTATTTTCAACACAAAACTGAGCTTATATGCTTAACCACTTGAGACCCGCGCTGTAGACGAAAGACGTCCACAGCGCGGCTCTCAAGTGTCGGGTGGACGTCCTGCTGTTTACATTCCCTGCTCGCTCCGCAGAGGGCGCGCAGCAAGGAAAAAACTGTGCCCGGCGTGTCACGTGATGCCGATACGCATGCCTGGCGGCCGCGATGTCCGCCAAGTACCCGCGATCGGCAGTGACAGAGCAAGGACGTGGAGCTCTGTGTTTAAACACAGAGCTCCACGTAGTGTCAGAGAGAGAGGAGACTGATGCTGTGTCCCTTGTACATAGGGACACAGATCGGTCACCTCCCCCAGTCAGTCCCCTCCCCCCACAGTAAGAATCACTCCCAGGGAATACATTTAACCCCTTCCTAGCCCCCTAGTGTTAACCCCTTCCCTGCCAGTCACATTTATACAGTAATCAGTGCATATTTATAGCTGTATAAATGTGAATGGTCCCAAAATAGTGTCAAAAGTGTCCGATATGTCCGCCGCAATATCGCAGGCCTGACACAAATTGCAGATCTGCACCATTACTAGTCAAATTTAGGGTAGGTACAGAAGTAGATAAGGAAGTAGGTAATGAGAACCAGAAGAGGGTTGTTTATACAAAGGTACACCAGTATTGTAAAATGTATCTAATCCCAAAAACAAAAATGTGATATATTGCAGGTTACCAGTTCTTAGAGGAAGTAGCTGTATTAGTTTTCTTTTTTCCCAAGCTATTTCCCCTTATTTTCACCATTAATAGTGTGAATAACACTTCCTGTCTCTCCATGTCTATACTCTTTCTACACCGTATCAGCAAAGAAAGTCATGATTGCTTCTCTAGCCACCACATCTAAGGACTGATAAATTACATTTTTGTTATGGGCACTATTATGCTTTGCCTTGGATAGGGGAAGCTCCAAGGTCCAACCTAATGCTGTCTGCTTCTCTCTCCAGGTTCAGATGGGATACCCCAAGCTTCTGTGAAAATTGAGGAAAGTGCTGACAACTCAGTAATATTACATAGCCTGACTATATCAGGTAAAATCTACATTTATGCTATACAGCTTTTAAAAAGTTGAGAGCTAATCCAAACATTAGTGATTTGTTTCTTCAATATACTTCTGAGGTATCAGTAGAAGGTTTGGTTTCCATTGTATGTTTGTTTTTGATGCTGGCATTCTGACGCAAAGCATGGTCAAAATAAGCACCCATGCCTCTCAGGTATACCCTATCCCTATTGCCACCTCTGTACCTCTTCTTCACCATAAAACTTTACCTATTTCCTAACACTGACCACTTTGTTTGCCCATTCTGGTGCCCAGGGCCGCTGATAGGCCAGTACAACTGGCCCTGTTGTACCGGGCCCGGGCAGCAGGGGGGCCCGGCAACCTGATCAGATAAAAAATTAAATCTAAAAAAAAAAGGGGCTGGGCCAGGGGTGGAGCTGAAGGGGGCCCCGTCAGGTAGGCTGTACGGGGCCCCATGAGTTCTATCAGCAGCCCTGCTGGGCCCTCCACCTCTTATCTCACCAGCACTTCCCTGACGCTTCATTCACTCCTCCCACACATGACTGTGTCTAAGATTGTTGACTGGCCCATCTTGCTCAGGCATTGGTCACATGCTCCGTCATACCTAGAAGTCCTGGGTATTTATTTGTGCCCCCACAAAGGAATGGGGCCCCGGAAAAGCTGAGCATCGGTGGTGGTGCTTGCGGTGGTGGTGGGGGGTGTGACAGACTTAGCCGGGACAGAGACTTCTGAATGCTAGCCTCTTGCCTTGCGATTATGGACCCTGGCATTTGGGGGAACGGTGCTCTTTGTGAGCTGTATGCCGGGGAACTCTTGAGGTGATGGTTAGGATGACTTCTTAGAAGTAGAGATTGTCCTTTAATGCCTTGTGTGGTTTAAGATTAGTCGTAATAACCTTTAAACAATCACCAGGACAGAGCGGTGAAGAAAAAACTACAATGCCACAAGGGCCGTACTGCGGGGTACAGAGACGGGAGGTGTCAGGGGGCGCACCTTGGGCATCTCAGCACAACAACAACAATCGCAACCTCCACCGAGTGCACTCCACTTCCGGGAACTGTGCGCCACAGGCGACTTCACCCGAACGTCAACTGTCGTTCTCTACTTCCAAGAAGTCATCCTAACCATTTAGGGTATCCCCACATGTGCATAAGACCATACTAAAGATAGGTGGTCCATATCCAGTGGTGAGGGTACATGTATGTGGGGCACCCAGTCCGAGCACCAATCTGTAGGAGACATCTTTTGAACACTGAGCACCATATGGGATTATCTGATGTCATTATTTTAATGATGCATTTTCATTAATATATTTTTTTGTTTGTCCAATGATTTATCTACTACTTATATCTAACTATTTCTAGCGCAATTTTTTGTTTTCTTATACATGTTATTGCTTTGGTAATACTCAGCAAGTTTATTTTTGCAGCTGAAATTCGTTATTATAGGTACATACTCATATCCATAGGCGCTGTCCAGTCCTTATATTCATCTCCAGCCACCTGTCTGTCTGTTGTCTGCTATAATGTAAATGAGTCTAGTGTGGCTTCTCTTTCACCCATTGTTGGTTGTGCTAATTAACCCTGCAATTGTATGAAGGAGTTCTGTGTTGATATGTATAATAATGTGTTTTGTATTTAGGGAGTCACTTCGGCTGCTGTAAGGGATTAGTTAATTAGCTCATGTTAATTTATGTTTCTGGTTACCTCTTGCCTCTAAACTACTTTAACTAGCAGATGTACATATACCTGTGAACAACACTATTCTTCCCTTTCTTATCTATAACACTCTGATGGACAGTAGACAGTGACAACATAACATATAACCACCAATCAATACAGTTTGATTAAGGGGAGTAAAATAGGTACCCTATTTTCACCTGCCAAAAGGCTTAAGTAAATGACGTAAAAAATGCGCCGGGCGCACGTACGTTTCTGAATCGGCGTATCTAGGTCATTTGCATATTCTACGCGGAAATCTACGGAAGCGCCTCTAGCGGCCAGCGTAAAATTGCACACAATTATACGCCGGCGTATGCAAGTTACGTCGGCGGAGGAAGCCTATTTTTTAAGCGTATCTGCCTTTGAGAATCGGCGTAAGGATACGACGGCGCAGTTTTTAAATTACGGCGGCGTATCTAGAGATAGGCCGCTGTAAATTGTATCTGAATCCGGGCCAATAACTTCTTCTTGTTTCCACTAATATGTCTTATCCTGCAGACCAACTTAATACATCCAAGTGAAAGATGTAACACTAAGGCCCCTTTCACATGTCCGTACCGCTCATCCGTTATTACAAGTCCGTTAACGGACTTGTAATACATCCCTATGGGATCGCGTCCGTTAGCGGATGGAGCATCCGCTAGCGTCCGCGTCCGTCGGGATCTGCTTTTCCGAACGGAAGAAATCCTATTTTTCTTCCGTTCGGCGGAGCAGAACTGATGCAGACGGACAGACGGTCCGTCTGCATCAGGTTCCCCATAGGGGACAGCGGAGCAGAGACAGGGCGGTCCCTGCACTGTGTGCGGGGACCGCCCTATCCGCCGACAGCTGAGCGGTGATCCCCGCTGAGCCGACGGAGACACACGGAGCGGACCCGGAAAAGGTCCGCTCCGTGTGAAAGAGCCCTTACATGTAAAAAAAATGAAAAATTCAAAAACAGAATCACTAATTGGAAAAAGTTCACCCTCCTCCTAAAAGCTCAATCAGGTGTAGCTAATCACCTTCTCAATGGCACACAAAGCCATATGACTTTTAACTTTTGGATTAGCTCTAGATCTCTGGGATAAAGTGGTGGACAGGCACGAGTCAGGAGATGGATACAAAAAAATTCCAAGGCTTTATCAATGACTAGAATCCCCGCTCAGCTGTCGGCGGATAGGGCGGTCCCCGCACACAGTGCAGGGACCGCCCTGTCTCTGCTCTGCTGTCCCCTATGGGGAACCTGATGCAGACGGACCGTCTGTCCGTCTGCATCAGTTCCGCTCCACCGAACGGAATAAAAATAGGGTTTCTTCCGTTCGGAAAAGCGGATCCCGACTGACGCGGACGCTAGCGGATGCTCCATCCGCTAACGGACGCGTTCCCATAGGGATTCATTACAAGTCCGTTAACAGACTTGTAATGAGCGGACGAACGGTCCGCTAGTGTGAAAGGACCCTACGAAGTGGAAAGTATTTGATACAACACAGACCCTCCCTGAATCAGGATGTCGCTCCAGACTGGATGAAAGAGTCAGGAGGAAACTGATCAGAGAGGCCTACAGCAACTCTGAAGTGGTTATTATGTGTACCTGACACCAATATCCACCTTTTCTCCACAAATGTGGCTTGTATGAGAGGGTTGCAAGAAAAAAGCCACTCCTCCAGAAAGGCCACATGCAATCACGACTGAGCTTTGCCAAAACGCACCTTGAAGGTTCTGAGACCACATGGAAAAGGGTGTTATGGTCAGATGATACTAAAGTTGAACTATTTAGCCTCCAAACGATATATCTGACAGAAATCCAATACAGCTACCTATCCAAATAACACTATTCCTACAGTAAAGCATGCAGGTGATAATGTCCTATTATGAGTTGTTTCTCTACAGCAGGGACTGGAGCACTTGTCAGGACTGAAAGGCAAAATACCATCAAATTCTTAAGGAAAATCTGCCCCCCTTCCCAGAAAGTTGTCAATGGGAAGGATTACTTTCCAACATGACAATGAACCAAAGCACACAGCAAAAACTACCACACAGTGGTCAAAGGAGAAAAAGGTGAATGCCCACGCATGGCCTACTCAGAGCCCAGACTTAAACCCCATTGAAAATCTGTGGAATGACTTGAAGACTGCAGTCAACAAACGGTCACCATGAAATTTAACTGAACTTGAGCAGTTCTGCAAAGAAGAGCGAGCAAATATTGCAAAGTCTAGGGGCCAGATTCACGTACGAGCGCGTAAATTTGTGCAGGCGTAGCGTATCCTATTTACCCTACGCCTCTGCAACTTGGACGGGCAAGTGCAGTATTCACAAAGCACTTGCTCCATAAGTTGTGTCGGCGTAGCGTAAATTGGCCGGCGTAAGCCCGCCTAATTCAAAATAGGCTGGTAGGGGGCGTGTTGTATGTAAATGAATCGTGACCCCACGTAAATGACGCGCCTAACGAATGGCGCATGCGCCGCATGCTCAGTATCACGTCGAATTTACTCCAAAAGAAACGCCAGGCCCAATGCCTGTGACATGAACGTAACCTACGCACAGCCCCATTCACGTACGACTTACGTAAACGACGTAAAAAGATACGCTTGCCGACGTCCATACTTTGCATTACCTACGCCTCATATAGCAGGGGTAACTTTACGCCGGACTTAAGCCTTACGTAAACGGCGTAGCGGCCGCAAGTACGTTCGTGAATCGGCGTATCTACATAAATTACATATTCAACGCATAAATCTACGGAAGCGCCCCTTGCGGCCAGCGTAAATATTGCACCCAAGATACGACGGCGTAGGAGACTTACGCCGCTCGTATCTTGGCCAAACCTATGCGTAACTGATTCTAAGAATCAAGCGCATAGATACGACGGCTCACATTCGGACTTACGACGGCGTACGTGGAGATACACCGTCGTAAGTCCACTGTGAATCTGGCCCTAGATGTGCAAAGTTAGTAATGATATATCCCAACAGACTAAAGACTGTTAAAACAAAACAAAACAAAAGTTCAACAAAATATTATTTTTTTTTCTTCCAGAATAGAAGTTTATTAAATCATAAAATATTACAGCAGTATAGTCAATACAACTAGTAAGCAGTTTGTAGTAATCACATAGTATAAACGGTACTACATACAAGTAATAGTGTGGAATATATATCCATGTGTACAGCTTATCATTAATTATGTTATTCAGTGGCATAAAAGAGGGTAATCAAGAATCCACATATGAGACAATATGGTAGCGATCATAGTAGAAGAGTCAGCTGTATCCTGACTGTTATGATAGAGGTCATCGGGACTAACCTATAAATCAACAGAAAGCAGTAACGCCTATAACAACCAGTAGGGTTAATCCCCCACTCAACCCACCCCTAACGGGGGCAAAACTGTGGGCAATGTGGGGGTAAACTTGAAAAGTACACATCAGAGGAAATTTGAGAAAGTTCCTGGTCTGTTTATGTAATAAAATCCAACAGTCTAATTTGTAACCTAAGGGACATATCTCCGTAGGTTGTTTTCAGAGTTATGTAGCGTTAGACCCGCGAGGGGTGGGAGGTAAGGGCAAGGCTTCTCTATGCTATTAAACTAGGGCTTCAATACATCCATTAGGACCTAACAAAAAAGCTCAGGGGCAGTTGGGAAGGGCAAGGGGAGGTAAAGGGGGAAGAAGAGGGGGACCAAAGAGCGACAATATAAAAGGTAAGGAAAGTAGTTACGTAGGGTCAGTCATGGTGGTCAGAGGAAGCTGTCAATAAGTCAGTAGGAAGGGATTCTCTGTAAAATGTCCAACAATTCCAAGTAAGCCCGAATGTCTCAGCTGCATCCCTTGCTTGGTGGATCAGTCTCTCCATCAGCTCAATTTTATTTACTCTGGTATGCCAATCCTGTATGGTTGGAGGGAGAGGGTCCTTCCATCGCAGTGGGACACACTGAGAGGCTGCATTGATCAGATGCATCATTAGAGACTTACGGTATGTCGACTGTGGCAAAGAGGTATGATGTAAAAGATATTGCTCGGGGGTAAAGTCAGGTGTGAGTGATGTTATGCGGGCAATGATTGAGTGGATGGATTTCCAGTACGGTTGGATCTTGTGACAGTTCCACCAGATGTGTAAAAGAGTACCTTCTGCCTCATTGCATCTCCAGCAGGTCACCGGGACATTAGGGTAAAATTTATGTAGTTTATTAGGGGTTCTGTACCAACGTGAGTATATCTTATATCTGTTCTCTTGTGCAGAAACGTTAATCGAACCCTTGTGAATATGTGTCCAAATGGAGTTCCAATCGTCATCAGAAAGGGAGATCTGTAAATCGGTTTCCCATTTGTCGTGAATAGAGACCATTGAGGTAGTTGTGGGTGTGAGCATGGAATATAGCACTGAGATTAAATGCCGTTGTGGAGCAGAGGAAACACATACATTTTCAAGGGGTGTGAGATCTCTGCTCCACAAGGCAGGTGTAGGAGAATTTTGTAGAAAATGCCTGATTTGGAAAAATTTGAAGCGTGGAATTTGAAAGGTAGGAAATTTCGATACCATAGCTGATTGGGATAAAAGTGTGCCTTCATTAAAAAATTGGTGAGCTCGTAGGGAGGGCTCGGTTTGAGTTGCCTGTGGGTCTACAGTATTGATACCCTCTGGGAAACCTGGGTTATGCGTAAGAGGGGTCATGGGACTAGGAAAAGGTGTCAAGCCTGGCTCTTTAAATATTGTCCTGAGACAGGAAAGGGTTGGACCAATCAGAGGGTGTGAAGTGCATTTCCTGGGGATGAGCGGTCGGTCTATCCAGGGAAGGTGAGATATTCGGAAGCCTACAAAGGCTTCTTCTAACTCAACCCAATCTTTATTCTTTCCATGGATGTGCCAATCGACTATGCGTGTGAGAAGACAGGCCCGATGATATCTGGAGAGATCAGGGATCCCAATGCCTCCCTTCGTTTTGGGCAAAGATAATCTGTCCCAACTCAATCTGGCTGGGCGCCCACCCCAGAGAAAGGTCCTACACATTGATTTAAAGGAATTCAGGAATGAGGCTGGGAGTCTAATTGGGATCGCTTGTAATAGGTATAACAGTCTTGGAAGGACGTTCATCTTCAAAACAGCTGCACGTCCAAACCAAGAAAACGTGCCTTTAGTCCAAGACTCTAAATCAGCCTTAATTGATTGTAGTGCAGGAGGGAAATTACGGGTAAAAAGATCAGAGAGTTTTGTAGGGAGCTTAATTCCTAGATATGTTATATCTTTAGAGTCCCATTTAAAAGGAAAAATTTTTTTGCACAGGTCTACAGTCTCCGCCGGCAGTGAAACATTCAAGGCTATTGACTTACCGAAGTTTATACGCAGATTGGAGAGTGTATGAAATAATTTAAAATCTTTAAGAAGGTTGGGCAAAGTGATTAGGGGATTTGTGAGAAACAACAGGACGTCATCCGCATATGCGGCTACTTTATATTGGCGATGCTTGATGTCAATGCCTCGTATATCTGGATTATCTCTTAGACAGTTCAATAGTGGTTCTAGAGTGAGGATGAAAATTAAAGGAGAAAGTGGGCAACCTTGCATGGTTCCATTGCGCACCGGGAAGGCGTCCGACAGTCGACCATTGACTTTAACACGTGCAGAAGGGACAGAATAGAGTGTTAAGACCATTTGCATAAAACGCGAAGGCAAACCTAGCTTGCGAAGAGCAGCTTCCATGTATTCCCAACCTGTCGAACGCCTTCTCGGCATCCAGGGAGAGCAAAAATCCCTTGGTCTTAGATTTTGACAACCAGTGGTGGATATTTATCGCCTTTATGGTGTTGTCCCTGGCCTCTCTGCCAGGGACAAAGCCCACCTGGTCCGTCGAAATTAGAGACGGAAGATGAGTAAGCAATCTATTGGCTAAAATCTTTGCGAATAGCTTTAAGTCAACATTGAGTAATGATATAGGCCTGTAGTTAGGGACTAATGTACTATCTTTCCCAGGTTTCGGCACTAAAGCAATATGAGCCTCCAGGAGGTCCGATCCAGTTGCGGGTAAAAATGGTACGTCATTAAATGCCCTAACAAAATGGGGGATCAATAGAGGGGCAAAGGATTTGTAATACCCCGAGCTTAAGCCATCAGGACCAGGGCTTTTACCTGATTTTGCTTGTTTTAGGGCAGCTAGAGCCTCTTCTATTGATATTGGTGAGTTTAGGTAATCCAAATTAGGCATTGGGGTGGGGGGTAAGCAGTATTTGGAGAGGAAATCGTCAATCAGTTGTTTTCTATGAGCTGGAGTCCCCGAACCTGGTGGTGTAGGTAAATTGTATAACGAAGAGAGGAAGGATGTAAATTGCTTGGCAATTAAATCCGATCTATGCAGGTTTTCACCTGTTGGGGTAGTTATAGAGTGTATTGTATTGAGTTCTTTCTTTTTCTGCAATGCGTGAGCTAGTAGTTTGCTGGATTTGTTGCCAAACTCATAATATAGCTTGTGAGTTAAGGCAAATCTATATTTTAAACGTGCGTGAAGCTCCGCTTGGAGATCCTTCCTAGCTTCTAATAAAGCTTCAAGAGACTGGGCAGCCAGGGAGCGTTTGTGGGCCCTTTCCAGGGTCCTGATTTTGGCAAGAAGTTCTTCAAGTCGAGCCCCACGCAGTTTGCGGCGTTTAGACATAATAGAGATAAGCTTCCCCCGGAGAACACATTTGTGAGCTGCCCATACAGAAGCGGGAGTTATCTCTGGAGATGAATTATCCGAAAAGTAGTGCGTTAGAGATTCTGATAATTCAGCTATGCAACTCTGATCCAAAAGGATAGAATCGTCCATCCGCCATACAGGTCGACCAGGGATCCGACCCCTCCAGGTGAGTGTAATAGCGATTGGGTGGTGATCTGATAACACCATGGGTTCAATGGATGCACTGGTGAGTCGAATAAGGTCCTCCTGGGTGATAAAAAAATAGTCGATACGTGAATACCTGGCGTGCAGGGGTGAAAAATAGGTGTAGTCTTTAGTTGTGGGGTAAAATGAATGCCAGGTATCATGCAGGGTAAGCAGATCTAATTGGGTTTTAACTGCTCGCAATGTACGATAGGTCAGGCAGGAGGAGCCATTCGAAGCATCAAGGAGGGGAGTCAGTGGCACATTAAAGTCCCCACCCATGATCAGCATTCCAGATCTAAAAACCGTGAGACGTTGGGCAATGTCTCGGAAGAAACTAACGTGTTGCGAATTAGGTGCATAGATATTAGCGATTGTGACTGGAGAGTTGAATATTTTGCCCTTAAGGAAGATGAATCTCCCATTAGGATCACTTTCAACATCTTCCACTTTAAGTGGGCAATGTTTGGATAATAGTATGGATACTCCTCTGGTTTTTGAAACATCATAAGTGGCATGAAATACAGTAGGGAAATGGCGACTTCGAAGGACGGGAATACTGTCCGACCTAAAGTGAGTTTCTTGAAGTAATACAATTTGGGGTTTCTCTTTATGTAAAGAAGAGAGCAATAAAGAGCGCTTTTCAGGTGTATTTAATCCTCTGATGTTAATGGAGTACAGCTTAAGATTTAAAAAAGGCACTTCCTGGTCAGCAGGTTGCAAGGATGGGGAAGGCAAGTCAGTCATGGTCATGGGGAAGGAGGGAAACGAAAGTTGAACAGGGATTCCGAGATAGGATAGGTATATGAGGTAGAAAGGAGAATCTAGTCTTGGATACGTAAAGAGGTCTATGAGCCCTCGAAAAGTTGAGAATTTGTAGAATGACGATGGGTATGATGACTACCCTAATAAATAAAAGGGAATGCCGTTAGGCGAGGGGTGCGGTGCACCTCAATTATAGATACCACGACCAGCGGGTATATAGGCTACCAGGCCCTACCGTATGGGGGTTGGTCTGTCCTAGAATGAAGAACAGCTAAGATATAGATGTAGCCGGTAACGTCTGCTCTAAATATTAACAAAAAGTGAAAACAGTGAAAGCATCACACGCCACCCCAGAACACCACACATTATAATGGGCTATTTGCCAGCTATATGTGGATGAACTAATAATGTACAGACATAGAATAAGAACCACTCCCTTGAACAGTTAAGGAGTTACCTATTGTCTGAAGAGACCTATCCTTATAACCCGGAATCTAGACTAAATCTGGAGTAACATTCATTAGCTAATTCCCCATGTTGTGGGGGAACCCTTTCAAACCGTATGGTCCGAGAATGCTAAGCTATCATAACCCTCCTCTAACCTGGGATCCAAAGTCAGCCCAGACCCCAGGGACAGATGAACAACTGGAAAGGGCCTATGTGTAATATCACCGAGAATATATATCACTATATCATAACTCTAAAACATTGTCAACAAATATATTAAGCGTCTGAGAGATAACAACATTCAAAATTAAAATGCTTTAAATTTAAATTTCACAGTGCCCATGTTCGGGTACTGGTGATTATTAACCTGTATGCTAAAGGCTGCAGAGCTGGGGCCATGCATTGTCTGTCGGTGTTTCTGTATTAGAGGTCAACGTTTGACAGATGTATATTGCAGTTTCTTCCTCGCAAAGCCACCAGCTAGAAAGTAGAAAGTTCAAAGCTCCCAATGTCTATAGTGATGAGTCGCAAAAGAGTACAGAAGGAGACTGTTGTCAAGCATTGCTCAGATGCGGTTGTGTGATAATATTTATACCACACATAACAAGGGGTGTGATAGTATCATATTAGAGAACTATCAAAAACATGGTGGAATAAAGGTTACAACATAACATCTCGGGTGTTAAGAAATCTCCATCACATTTGTCAAAGTGATCGAAGTTGGTAAATAGTAAATAAAACAGTTTGCAACATTGAAACAATGGGTATAAGTAGTCCCAAATAACCTGGTTGGGAAATTTCAACAGGGCTTCAGCTAATTGATTTCTCGAAATGCGACAGTGAAGAGGCTGATTTGTGGACATCAGTCGTTAGGTGTTCTTATCCAGTCTCTGTCTATATAGGTATTCAGTAAAGTGACCGGGGTTTTCAAGAAAAAGGGGACTGCTCTTTCTTAAACAAATTTTCCTTGATCTTAGCGGTCTCTCCGGGCTCTCCGGGCTGCTGGCAATAGAGGTTCCTGGTGATCCCCACCGGGGGTTTGCGAGTCTCGCATGTTCCTAGATTCTGATGGAGATCTTCGGCGACGGAAACTAGTGGTTTGTGTTTCCATGGGATCCGTGCGTGGAGATGGCCATCTGTTGACTGACTGGCGATAAATCGCATACCACTCTGGCACCGACACAATGGGGATCCCCAATGTGTCACAGAAGCGTGGCAGGTCTTCTAGGACCTTGAGTAGTGCAGTACGGCCTTGATGAGTAGCGGAAAGGCAAAAGGGGAACTTCCACTTATAGCCTATGTTTTTCCCCCTTAACACCTCCAGCAGGGGCCTGAGTTCACGTCGATGTTTAAGCGTAATACCGGATAGGTCCTGGTAAAGCTGTATCGGTGCACCATCGTGTGATAAACGTTTGCCCCTCGCCTTTCTCAGTATGTCTTCCTTTAATCTAAAATCCGCCAGACAGCATACAATGTCTCTAGGTGGGTCCGACTCTCTACCTTTGGGGCGTAGTGCACGATGAATCCTGACTATGTCAATTGCCGTTTCAGGGGGTCTTTCTAGGATGAAGTTGAAAATGGCCGTTACAGAGCTAGGAATAAGGTCCCCTTCAACTGATTCTGGCATACCTCTAATCTGTAGGTTCTGGCGTCTTCCACGGTTGTCAAGGTCCTCCATGTGGCGATTAATGTCCCTTAATTGGAGGGTGTGATCGTCAACTTTTATTGTTGAGCGTCTCAGAACCGTTTCTTGATCCTCCAGAGCGCTTTCGGTCTGTGCAACCCTGTTTGTGAGGGAGCGGAACTCCAGGCGTAGTTCTGAAATGGCTGCTGCCAAGGTTTCCTTAATATCTAAAGCAACACTTTTGAGGTCATCAATAGTGAGGGTCCGGTGTGAGCCTGCATCATGCGGTTCCGGTAAAGCCCGTCCTCGGGGAGCAGAGGGAGGTGACGGCTCCGGACTTAGTATAATCTCAGTCCCCTCTGAGTGTAAAGGTTGCATCATTTCTGAGGTGATTCTCTGGCGGGACGACGCCATGTTGTTTCTCGGCGCTCTGAATAGCTCCGGTGTGCTTTGTGACCCAGCGCCGGTATTTTCCCTTGGCGAACGGGACCGGGATGCAGAGTTATGTCTAGAGGCTGTACCCATTCCAAAAAGACAAGTGAAATTAGGCTGGGTGATCTGCAAATAGCTCGGGTTGCTCTGAGGTGGCAGGAGCTGAGAGCTTAAGCGTCCATTCTCCTCACGGTCCAGGCCACGCCCCCCTAGTTCAACAAAATATTGACACAAGGGGGTGATCCTTTTTCCAAATCAGTTACTCTGTTTTTGAATAAAAACAAAACAAAAAAAAAACTGACATGTTGGTGGTACATCTTTTAGTTAAATGTTATGTTAAGTTGCAAAACTAAAGAGTAAATACAGTTTGATAAAACAAAAGCTGTGTCTTCATTTAACCACTTCATTACTGGGCACTTAAACCCCCTTCGTGCCCAGACCAATTTTCAGCTTTCAGCGCTGACGCATTTTGAATGACAATTGCGCGGTCATACAACACTGTACCCAAATCATATTTTTATCATTTTTTTTCCCACAAATAGAGCTTTCTTTTGGTGGTATTTGATCATCTCTGCGATTTTTTTTTTTTGCGCTATTAAACATAAAAAGACAGAATTTTTTTAAAAAAGACGTCCACTTGGCACTTGAGAGCCGCGCTGTGGACGTCTTTCGTCCCAGGTGGTTAAGGCTGCAAAGCAACACAATGTGATTATTTTAAAAGGGGTAATTCTTTTCTATAACCACTGTAATGCAGCTATGTAGTCATTAGAACATAATTTGATAAGCTTTGTATTTTGAGCAGTGTAAGTCCCTGAATTTGACTCGACGTGAGCCTCTTGTATTCCCCTGTACAGCAGATCTCAAACAAGGATACAGAAAATGTCAGGAAAGGCTGGCTGGGAACAGTAGTCCCAGTAGTCAGTGCGCGCTTATAGGCTCTTACTTATATTCCATGTACCGTATATACTCGAGTATAAGCCGACCCGAATATAAGCTGAGGCACCTAAATTTACCACAAAAAACTGGGAAAACGTATTGACTCGAGTATAAGCCTAGGGTGTCCATCTGCATGCCTCACTGGGCCTCACATTGCCTCACTGTGCCCATGCCTCACTGTGTCCATGCCTCACTGTGTCCATGTGCATGCCTCACTGTGTCCATACCTCACTGTGCCCATATCTCACTGTGTCCATGCCTCACTGTGTCCATGCCTCACTGTGTCCATGCCTCACTGTGTCCATGCCTCACTGTGTCCATGTGCATGCCTCACTGTGCCCATATCTCACTGTGTCCATGCCTCACTGTGTCCATGCCTCACTGTGTCCATGCCTTACTGTGCCCATGCCTCACTGTGCCCATGCCTCACTGTGCCCATGCCTCACTGTGTCCATGCCTCACTGTGCCTATGCCTCACTATGCCCATGCCTCACTGTGTCCATGACTAGACTGACGTTTAACATGGGAGTCTATAGAAGGGATGCCCAGGTTTGAAAAATCAGGGTTACATGTGTGCCAAGTTTGGGGTCCAGAGGACCTACGGCCGGCCAGTACCGGGTCCCCAAAATCTGGAAGATCAGACGCAAAAAGATGATTTGAGTATAAGTCGAGGGGGGCATTTTCAGCACAAAAAAATGTGCTGAAAACCTTGGCTTATACTCAAGTATATACGGTATTCAGCTGTTTACCTGAAATTCAGCTTTATCAATGGCTACAAAAGGCAAACGATAGCAGCTCATTATATCGATAGTCAAATATATTGCTGTACAAACTTCCATAACGTGTCTGGCCTGGTGCCATTCTGATGTTTCAGCTACATTTCAGCTTCTAAATCATAATGTTTGTTCGATCGTTGTGTAAGCAATCTCTATTTATCTCTCTCCAGGCTTGTCATCCAAGGACACAGAAGAAAACATCATTCTGGACAGCCCTGTGCATCTGAAACTAGAATGTATTCTGAAAGCTGACTCCATGCCGATTTCCAATCTAACATGGATACATGGAGAGGAAGAAATCAACAAAGATCGTTATTCAGAAAATAATACAGCTGGTGAATGGCGCACCACACTGGAGTGAGTATTGTGTGTGTTCATAAGCCGACAAAAATGAACACGCTGACATTTGACAAAGTGTCTCTAGGTATTTAGATTATGTTTGGGTTAAATTTGTCAATCTGAATCGACAGTTAAAATTGCCCATTTGAATCAGCAAACTTTATTGTAACGCAAAATACTCACAGAGTGGTACTGTGTACAGAGGGGTCTGGGCTAATTTGGAGTTGACCTCCAGATAAACATTCAGCCTTTTATTAGGTTATCCTGTCATCAGAGTTGGATTTATGTGTCAAGAATCTGTTGGTGCAGTTACTCTGACACCTTGGGCCAGATTCATGTAGATCAGCGGATCTTTAGATCCGCTAGATCTACGTGTTTTACGATCCGCCGGTGCAATTTAACAAGGCTAGTGCATGATTCATAAAGCACTTACCTCGCAAATTGCACAGTCGGATCCTAACTCCCCCCGGCGGAATGCAAATTCCGCGGCTAGGGGGAGTATACAATTTAAATCAGGCGCGTTCGCATGCTCCAAATGACGTCGCTAGGACGTCATTGTTTTCGGCGGCTAGGTTACTTACGGCCATCCGTATTCCCAACGGACTTACACAAACGACGTAACAAATTTAAAACTCGGCTCGGGAACGTCAGCCATACTTAACATTAGCTACCCCTCATATAGCAGGGGTAGCTATCTGCCGGAAAAAGCCAAACGCAAACGACGTTGAAAAAGAGCGACGGGCGGGCGTACGAACGTGAATCGGCGGTTCTCCTCATTTGAATATGCGACGTGTAAAAAAAAGCGACGACACCTAGCGGCCGGCGGGAGATTACAGCCTAAGATTCGACTGGTGTAAGTCACTTACACCAGTCGGATCTAAGGGAGATCTATGCGGAACTGATTCTTATGAATCAGTCGCATAGCTCCGACCGTGGGATCTCACAGATCCGACCGTCGGCTCTCACAGATACGACGGCGGATCAGGAGATCCGCCGTCGTATCTCTTGATGAATCTGCCCCCTTATATTTAGCTCATACTTTTACCACTGGAAGATTTCACCTCCTTCCTGACCAGGGAATTTTTTGCGATACGACACTTTCTTTAACTGACAATTGCGCTGTACCCAAATAAAATGTATGTCCTTTTTTTCCCCACAAATAGAGCTTTCTTTTGGTGGTATTTGATCACCTCTGCGGTTTTTATTTTTTGCGCTATAAACAAAAAAAATGACAATTTAAAAAAATATATATATATATTTTTTTTTTACTTTCTGCTATAAAACATATCCAATAAACAAATGTAAAAGATCTAATTTCTTTATCAATTTAGGCCAATATATATTTTGCTACAAATTTTGGGTAAAAAAAATCCTGAAAAGCGTATATATTGATTGGTTTACGCAAAAGTAATAGCATCTACAAACTATAGGTTAGATTTATGGACTTTTTTTTGACTATCATCAATTTTTAGCGGGACTGCAACATTGCGGCAGACACATCTGACACTTTTTGAGGACCGGTGACACCAATACAGTGATCAGTGCTAAAACAAATGCGCTGTCACTGTATAAATGATACTGGCTGGACGTGGCGTAGGTCACCGCGATCACCACAGTGATCTTTGCCCAGATGTTTGATAAAATACCTGTATTACATAGGTATCTGCTCCCTCCTCCCCCCCCCCTGAAAGTTGCCAAATGTGACACTGGAGGGGGGAGGATTCCAAAAAGCCGAAGTTCCATTTATAGGCGGAACTCCGCTTAAAATCAGTTCTCGATTTCCCCCGTGTCTATTGCGGGGTACTGTATCAATGACCATAAATTTAAGTTCTGCTACTGTGTGACCCTTCTCTACAAAATGCCTAGTCAGAGCTAGTTTAACCGTACCTCCCAACAATGGGAATGAGGGACACCTACTATCAAACGTATGTAGGGATTGGACACCCCCCCTGCCACACCCCCTTAAAGGAGAATTAACAAAAAAATGGTTAATTAAATCCACAAGGGCTTTTTTTTACCTCTACTTTTCCTTTATATTGGCTTTTAAAATGTACAAAAAGCAAATTATAAATTGGATGAAAGGTTTAGCGCTGGGAAACACTTTTTGAAAGATAACAAGTCCATTTTATATACAACTATATGGATCAGACCAAAATGAGGGACACATGAGGGGGAAGAGGGACATTGCTCCAAATCAGGGACAATTGGGAGCTATGGTTTATCTAGTTTGGTCTCTAATCGAGTATTTTTCTAGCAATGCTGTAATTTATCCTCTGGGTAGTTCCTGGTATATAGTTTCTCTAGCCTGAAACTGTTGCTGACATTAATGTAACAAATTGCATTTCTTTCTTGATCTTCTTTGCATATTTTGCGTGTTTCTTTAATACATTGTGGGCCAGATTCACAAAGAGATACGACGGTGTATCTCCTGATACGCCGTCGTATCTCTGACTTACACTGGTCTTATCTATGCGCCTGATTCATAGAATCAGTTACGCATAGATATGGCTAAGATCCGACAGGTGTAACTGTGTTACACCGTCGGATCTTATTTGTAATTTAAAAATGGGGCAGGGGGCGTTCCTGCTGATTTACGTTGAATAATATGTAAATCAGCGAGATAGCAAATTCACGAACATACGCGGACCCGACGCAGTGTTGTTACGACGTTTCCGTAGTGGCTTTCCCGGTGTATACTTACCCCTGCTTCTATGAGGCGCAGGCAATGTTAAGTATAGCCGTCGTTCCCGCGTCGATTTTGAATTTTTTTACGCTTGCGTAAATCGTTCTGTAATACGGATGGACGTCGTTTACGTAAGCGTCGAAACCACTGACGTCCTAGTGACGTCAGTGGGAGAAATGCACGCCGGGAAAATTCACGGACTGCGCATGCTCATTTAAATTGGCGCGGGGACGCGCCTGATTTAAATAGTACACTCCCCCTAGCCGCGGAATTTGAATTCCGCCGGGGGATTTGCGATACGCCGCTGCAAGTTTGGAGGTAAGTGGTTTGTGAATTACCCACTTGCCTCTCAAACTTGCGGCAGGGTATCTTAAATCAGATAGATCACGCGGATCTAAAGATCCGCTGATCTACCTGAATCTGGCCCTTTAAGTGCAGCAATCCCAGACTTATTTTATGTGTGTGTGTATATATGTAAGTGAGGATTTCTCAGAAGAAATAAGGACATTTAAAAGCAAAATGGAAGGATGAAGTAAGTGAAGGAGGACTGCACTAAGGTAAATGAAGCTATTTAGGAAAAAAAAAATTGTACCTTTATACCACTTTTAAAAGCAAAAAAAAAGTAATTTTAAACTTAAAAAAGGGCCCTTTAAGGCTGTTGGGCGGAAGTGACATCAGACATCGCTCTGGTCCTCCAAGGGCATAGGGTCGAGTGGTGACCATCTTGCGCTCACTCGACTAACTGCCCATCGGTCCAGAAGGTCGGATCGTTTTCGCCGCTACCCACGTCTCCGGTAAGCTGGGAAAATGGCTGAGAAGCGATGGGAGGAGGGGGAGAGGGGCACCTCTCCTGCTGCCCATAAAAGTAATCTCGTGGCAAACTTGCCGCCCACTGTGTAAAACTATACCGGGGTTATGGCATCTAGCTGCTGCCGTAACCCCGGTATTTAACGTCAAAGTAATGACGCATGTATACAGTCGGCGGTCCGGAAGTGGTTAAAGTCTGACTCTTTTCATTACTTTTTTTTTCTTTTGGCTAGATCAGGGAAGGGTTAGAACCTCTGTCAGGGTGTAAGTGATGTCTATATCCCGATAGAAATCTCCCTAGACACTATTACCATTTTTCCTTTTACATTTATGAGTGCCCTTAGCCGTGGCTTCCATGTCAGCAGCTGTTAGATCTTATTCCTCCAAAAAAGTGTTGTTTATCATAAGATTTATTATATATTTTTTTTCTACATACAGAGTGTCTGTAGCAGACGTGAACAGTACAGGAAGTTATGCTTGCATTTTCAGTTCTACTACAGAAGCAAAAGCAACATTTTACATAAAAGGTAAGAAAGACCCCTGTGTGTGTGACACTCTTTATACATTTGTGATTGTTTTATGGTGATTCTAAAAGGCTGCAGTACTAGTTTGACCACTAGAGGGAGAACTGACAAAAAAAGATGTGAGCTGATACATTTAAATAAACCAATTACAGACAATAGCCTGATGAAGTGAGTTGCACAACACTGAATATTGGAAGCAAAAAAAGTAGACTGCCAAGCTATCACAAGATTATTAAAGGTTTACTAAATTCCAATTCATTCATCAAAGAGGGAAATCATTTAACTCTTATTAACTCCATGTTGTAAAACGCTGGGCAAACTGTTGGCGCTATATAAATCCCCGTATAATAATAATAATAATAATAATAATAATAATAATAATAATAATAATAACAACTCATGAAATTCTTCTCAGAATCTGGTTCCATTCACACCTATACAGTTGCGACAAGGGGCCAGATTCAGGTAGAATCGCCCTACGCTGCGGCGGCGTAACGTATTACATATTACATTACGTTACACCGCCGCAAGTTTTCAGCGTAAGTGCTTGATTCACAAAGCACTTGCCTGTAAACTTGCGGCGGCGTAGCGTAAATCCGCCCGGCGCAAGCCCGCCTAATTCAAATAGGGCGGGGACCATTTAAATTAGGCGCGTTCCCGCGCCGAACGTACTGCGCGTGCTCCGTCCCTAAAATTTCCCGACGTGCATTGCGCTAAATGACGTCGCAAGGACGTCATTGGTTTCAATGTTAACGTAAATGGCGCCATTCAGGGACGACTTACGCAAACGACGTGAAATTTAAAATTTCTAATTTCGATGCGGGAACGACGGCCATACTTAACATTGGCTAGATCACCTAGAGGGCAGGTTTAGTTTTACCGCGTATCTCTATGGAAACAACGTAAATTTACAGCGACGGGCAAATCGTACGTTCATGAATCGGCGTAACTAGTCATTTGCATATTCTATGCCGACCGCAATGGAATCGCCACCTAGCGGCCGGTCTAGAATTGCAGCCTAAGATCCGACGGTGTAAGTCACTTACACCTGTCGGATCTTAGGGATATCTATGTGTAACCTGATTCTATGAATCAGGCGCATAGATACGACAATCGTATCTCAGAGATACGACGGCGTATCAGGAGATACGCCATCGTATCTCTTTTATGAATCTGGCCCAAGGTGCCTATGGTTTTGCCTGTATAAGTGTATCACATTTAGGGCAGCCTGTTTATTTCAATGATAGTATATATTTTAACCAGCTGCGCTAGGAAATAAAATACAAACATTCAAAAATATTGAAAGGAATATTATAATAGCTGCTAACACAATATTGCTGGAAGAAAACAATGGCCCGGATTCACAAAGCACTTACGCCGATGTATCTCGATTTACGCCGCGTAAGTGTAACTATGCGCCGTCGTATCTGTGCGCCGTGCCCACAGAACTAGATACGCCTGAAAATAAGCTTCATCCAACCGACTTAACTTTCCTACGCCTTTCCGTCTTATCTTAGGGAGTAGTTTCGACGTGATTCTTGAGCATGCGCACTGGGATACGTCCACGGGACGGCGCTATTGCCGTTCGTTTTAAGTACTTCTATGACGCTTGGCCCATTATTTGCATGGGGTCACGCCTCATTAGCATGGCTCACGCCTACTACCACCTACGCTGGCTTACGCCGAGGAAACCCAGCGTATCTTTAACAGCGAGTGGGAGCGAGTGCTTTGTGAATACTGTGCTTGCCGCTCTGCGCCGGCGTAGCCTAAAAAAGATATGCTACGCCTGCATAAATATGCGCCAATGTATGTGAATCCGGGCCAATATATGTAAACACGTATACTAGAAGCGCAGTGCTAAAATATGGAGTAAATTGTAACCTCCAGTTCTCCACATAAGAGAGTCCAAAAAAGAAGTCCTATACATCAAAGTTGTTTCTAAAGGGCTCCAAAGATGTAATGAGCAAAGATTACAGACGGAGTGCTTTAGAGGAAAGACGCCCACATGACCATCAGGTGCAGACCCCCACAGAGGAAGGTCAAACACGCAATTTGGAACACAATCTAGAAAATAAATCCAATGAAGATGTTTCACCACTCTCCTCTTACCCCCCCCCCCCACTCTGCCGATGCTCTCCAGTAAGGTCTCCCACATGAAAATGCTAAAATTGTGAAGCACCTTTCCAAAATACAAAGTTGTTTTCTCAGTTACCCTCTCTAAAACTTTGTGAACTGATCTACATTTCTGCTGTTCCAGTGCCTGGTGTTCATAGTGGGGGCAAGACCTTAGTGACTTATAATGGAGATTCTACAGTCCTGAAATGCGACAGTTTCAAGTACAAACCTGTGGAGTGGCTCTGGTATAAAGTCAATGAAAATGAGCAGGTAAGTTGTAGTGTAGAATCATTAAGGCCTGTGTTGAAGGGCTTTGGGTTTGTGTCAATGGGCAAAAACAGAAGAAAATGTAGCTTGTATTTGTGTAGCAACATCCTAGATGGATGCTAGATTAGGTAAATTTAGTTGCTGACTCACTGTTGAGCTGCATGCGATTGCTTTGGTCTTTTCTGTGTTTCACTGGCTGCAGGGTTGACTGCTTTTCCTTGTCTGTCTACAAAGCTTCTGGAAGATAGTGGGCTGCGAGAGACAAATCAGCAGCTGAATTTGTATGCAGCCCTGGCTAATCCCTGGGGAGAGATGCCCAGATGATGGCTGGGAGGGAGCATAAATACTCTGAGACTTGGAGCAGAGGGGCACTTGTCCTAGAGGAGGCGATCCCAGCCTGGAGGGCTGCTGCCCACCGGGGCAGGCTTGTCATGGCTGTGGGGCAGGCTAGGCTGGCTGTGGGGCCTATTTTGCTAAACGTTGCTCGAGGGAACTGAGGGACTTTCATCTAAGGATCTAGTCTGGTTTCACTGGCAAGGTCCAATGTAAACAATGTCTTCTCTCTTTGGATCTCCTCGCAGCCAGCCAGTTCACATCACTTCTGTGAATATTTGTCACTTGAGAGGTGTCTGGAAGATATTGGAAGGAGGCGTCCAATTATCCAAGGACATTAGTGAGTAAAGACTGGAGTGAGAGCTCTCTGAGACTGTTTTCTGCTGCTATCCTTCGGATGCTCAAAGGGGCAACAAGTGTAAATTAGCCCCTACTGTCCTTGTTCTGGATTTATTGTCCTGCTGATTTGATAGTTTCTGTTTTGTATTTTGTTGCTTTTCTTTGGAAATATTAAAGCGGAGTTCCACCCAAAAGTGGAACTCCCACTATAAGGCCTCCTCCCTGGCTCCTGTTTGTGAGGAGGGGGGGGGGGTGATCCGGTACCCGCTACCACTTCTGTACCTGCCCTCCCTCCCTAAGTCTTCTGGGACACATGACAGGTCCTAGAACACTTTGGGGCCAGTCACAGACCGCAGCACCACTTGCGCATGTGCAGTGGGCTCCCCATCGTGAAGTCGCAAGCTGTCACAGCCCGGAGCCTATAGTAGAGATGCCGGCGCTGCCGAGGGAGGACACGGGTAGAACACGGCTGCGGTGACTACATTGCTGGACCATGGGACAGGTGAGTGGCTGTTTATTAAAAGTCAGCAGCTACACTTTTTGTAGCTGCTGACTTTTAATAAACAAACAAATGACTGGAACTCCGCTTTAATTATGATGTCATGGTATACAACCTTGCCCCTTTTTTCTGGAGCCTCTATATTCTACATGTTTGGTGCCCTGAGTGTTCACTTATTCCTATTCTCAGGCTGTGGCCGTTAAAATTTTTGTTTTCGGTTGGTTTACAAGATCAGTCTCAGGTTTTAAGGGTTTCTCTTATAAAATGTAAAACTGACCAATGTGGTCTACAGTATGTGGTCTTTTTAAGTTAAAGTATTAGTTATGGAATATATTAACTATTCTTTATAAAGTTCCCTTGCTCCTCCTCCTACTCAGTATAAAAAAGATCTGTGCACTTATTCTTCACCTATTTTTAATCCACCTTGGTCTGGTCACGTGATCCTGCAGCTCTGTGTCAGTGAGCAGCTGCTGCAGGCAAGAGGAGAGATGGGCCATGGGAGCCTATGGGTAGCGTCACAGCTCTGGGAATTCTCAGTCTTTGCCGAGCACTCCCTTCTATAGGGGAGCTAAAGCTGCTGAATCACATGACCAAACCGGATTAAAAAAAGTTACAATATTTTTTATACAAGGTATGCAGGAGATATAGAAAAGAAAATACTGCGCTAGGTAAAACACTAATATGAAGCTGCAACTAAAAAGTGATATACACACCAAACAGTCAATAGAAAAAATGTAGTTGCGCTATGATAAATAAAAAAATAAAAAAACTATATAAACTAGACAAGTGACAAAAAAAATTGAATAAAGCAATGACAGCTGTGTTAATCATGTGTTCAGTGAAGTCCAAAGATAAAACACAATTGAAGTAAATTCTTCAGTGGTTCAAATTATAATTCAGAATGTTAAAAAAATCCACCACCAAAAGTGAAGACACCACAAGAAATACAGGCTTACCAAATGGCAAGCAAATATGGCTTGCGGCTGTAAACCCCAGCCCGGGCCTTTAGTCATGGACTGCAGCACACACCAGTGGAAATGGGTCCTCAAGGCACAGATGTCACCAGATGCATGGGATACCCAAGAAATAATGGGACTCACAATAGTAAAATACCGTAGTATAAATTGTAAAAATTAATGAGATAAAACACTTACAAAAGACTGATCACATAGAAGCATAAAATAAAGCCGGCCGGCTTAAATGACCGCCTGTCCACTCGGACTGTCACGCAAAACGTCAGCACGTCTCCTCTCCTGACGCGCGTTTCGTCACACAAATGACGCCGTCTGGGGCACTGTCTGCAAGAGATAGGAGGAATAGGAAGGAAATGTTTTTAAGAATAGTTAGATGTAGCCTTTAGGAAAACTTTAAAGTGTATGTAAACGCTATAGGTGAGCTCCCTTGTGGTCAGTTAAAAAAAAATCATAGAAAGTGTATCTGTTCCATATGCAAAAATACATTTAGATTTTTCCTGAAATTCAGGCAGAATGATCAATGTTCCCTATAACATAATATACTTTAGCGAATCTTTGTTTTGTGAGTTTAGTTACACTTTAATATACAGTATATGTATTTTACTACATTTTGCACTTTTTTTTTTAGGTACTGTTAACTATCTCTTCAGAATCCTCAAGGTTCAAACAAGACAACAAAACAGCCAATGAGACAAAGCTGCACATATCCGGCCTGACTGAAGGCGATAGCGGCGCGTATGTGTGCAAGGCGGTTTATAAGACTGGAGAAAGTGAAGGACAAGTTGAAGTCAATGTGCTCAGTTTAATGGTGCCATTTAAGGTCTTTCTTGCTATTGTAGCGGAAGTTGCCGTTTTAGTAGGCATTATTTTAGGCTATGAACTGCTAAGCAAGAAGAAACACAGTGAAGAAGGTAAGACATTCTCAGCTTTGTGCTTTAAATGTTTACTTGATTATTATTATTTGATCACCTCTGCGGTCTTTATTTTTTGCGCTATAAACAAAAATAGAGCGACAATTTTGAAAAAAAATCAATATTTTTTACTTTTTGCTATAATAAATATCCCCCAAAAATACGGTATATAAATATATTTTTTCCTCAGTTTAGGCCGATATGTATTCTTCTACATATTTTCGGTAAAAAAAATCACAATAAGCGTTTATTGATTGATTTGCGCAAAAGTTATAGTGTCCTCAAAATAGGGGATAGTTTTATGGCATTTTTATTAATATTTCTTTTTTACTAGTAATGGCGGCGATCAGCGATTTTTATCGTGACTGCGTCATTATGGCGGACACATCGGACACTTTTTACACTATTTTGGGACCATTGTAATTTTTACAACAATCAGTGCTAAAAAAATGTACTGTTACTGTGAAAATTACACTGGCAGTGAAGGGGTTAACCTCTAAGGGGCACTGTAAGGGTTAAGTGTGCCCTAGTGTGTGATTCTTACTGTAGGGGGGCATGGCTGGGCGTGTGACACCACTTATCGTCGTTCCCTATGACAGGGAACAGACGATCAGTGACAGGCTGACTAGGAAGCACAGGGAGAGGTTTGTTTACACTTACCTCTCCCCGTTCTATAGCTCTGTGGCCCGATCGCGGGACACCAGCGGCAATCGGGTCCGCGGGCGCGGTTACGGAGCTCAGGACCGGGTCGCATTACGGTGAAAAAAACTTTTTCAACCCCTTTAAGTGACAATACAAATAAGCGAGGGTCACTTTGACAGACAAGCGTGGGGTGGTCTCTTTCGTACCTGTTTTGTGTTAAGAAAAACGTTGTGCATATTATGTTGCCCTTTATATTTGGGATTACAGTGATTTATAAATGTATTATGCATTCCATGTTTCTAATGATATTTTATTTCTCTTTCACAGAAGTTAAAAGCGAAGATGAACAAATGGCAAACCTGTAAGAACCTGCCCATGTTTCTTCATTACTTAATAGTCTTCTTGTGATTTGTATAATGCTTAATATTTGTACTTAATGTAATTTTTTTTAGGAAATCTGAAGAAAATGGCAAAAGTGAAGAAAGCACCACAAGGCAGAGGAAAGCCTAATATCTAAGGTGATAGAACGTCTTCTGGGGATCTTGTCTTGTTGTCGTTTCGGAATATAGTTTTGAAACATAGGGGTTGATTTACTAAAACTGGAGTGTGCACAATCTGGTTCAGTTCTGCATAGAAACCAATCAGCTTCCAGAAAAAGAGACCGCCGCTCCAGGCAAATGCAATAAACAATCAATGTCCTCCTCAAAGACCGTGGGTGCTGGCAATGCACAAGGCAAAAAATCAATCATCAATCAGCTTCCAGGTTATATTTCTTAAATCATAATTATCCACTTGAAGACCTAGCCCCCTTCTTGTTTTTTTTGGAAAAAAATACACTTTAACGTGGAACTAATGGTTCTTTTTTTTTTTTAAATAACAAACATATCATATTTACCTCCACTGTGCAGTTGGTTTTGCACAGAGTTGCCCCCGATCGTCCTCTTCTGGGGTCCCTCGGTGGCTCTCGCAGGTCCTCCCCGCAAGAGCTAACCCCCTCTGGGAATCTCTCTCCCTAGGGGGTTAGCTTGTGGCCGCGTTCCTGTGCCATACAATCGGCGTCCATAGCTGCCAATTGTATGACTCGGCCCTGCCCCCCGGTTGCAAATTCGGGGCTCAGGTAAGTAAAACGGGGGCTCGGGGGGGCTGGTGACTGCAAGGTGTTTTTTCACCTTAATGCATAGGATGCATTAAGGTGAAAAAACACGAAGGTTTACAACCACTAAAAACACAATATATAACCCAATTCTTAAGTAAAATATAAGGGCAAAATCGTGGGTGCGCGGTATACGCCGATACCCGCTTTCCCGCGCCGAGTTTTGAATACTGCGCCGACATATACCGAGCGCAGTACACTCGGGTATAGCCGGGCAGTCTCGGCTCCTTCCGCGCTCACGTCCTGGACGTACAGGACGTCAGCGCGAGAGTTGCCGAGCATTGCCGACAATACACGAGTGTACTGCGCTCTGTATATGTCGGCGCAGTATTCAAACTCAGCGCGGGAAACGAGCGGGGAGGACGCCGCAGAAGGACGCCGGACCCGACGGAGAGGACACCCGAAGCCGCAGACGGATGTCGGACCCAACGAAGAGGACACCCAAAGCCGCAGAAGGACGCCGGACCCGACGAAGAGGACACCCGAAGCCGCAGGAGGACGCCGGACCCGACGAGGCCGCCGATGGACGCCGCGCAAGACGCCAAAACTGTAAGTACAAAAAAAACTTTTTTTCCACAGGATTCGGGGCAACTTTAGGGGTGCGCGGTATACGCGGGAGCACGTTATACCGCTATAAATACGGTACTTACCTGCTTTGTGCAATATTATTAAAAATCCAAGAAAAGCTACTTATGCCTCGTACACACGACCAGTTTTCCCATCGGGAAAACTGCCATGATAGCTTTTGGCCGGGAAAACTGGCCGTGTGTATGCTCCATGGCAATTTTCCCGACAGAAAAACTGTCGGGAATCCCGATGGGAAAAATTAGAACCTTTTTTTTTTTTTTCCTGCCAGGATTCCCGGCGGTCTTTTTCCCAGCAGTTTTCCTATGGGGAACACTGCAGTGGAGCATACACATGGCCGGGATTCCTGACCAAAGCTCTCATGGCAGTTTTCCTGCCAGGAAAACCGTCCGTGTGTAGGGGAAAAAAGCTTCCAAGCAGGTTCTCTGCTTTCCCCTCGGTTTTCCCGGTGGACTTTTTACCGCCAGGAAAACCGATCGTGTGTACGGGGCAAGAGCTGTTAATAATTCTCTGTCCTGGTTCGTCATAATATCTCACAGAGGGAACCTGAGTAAAGGAACAAGCAAAGACAGTTGCCTGCCTATCTTGCTCCCCCACCATCTTCACTGGGATATGTAGGAATATACTGTAAATGAGGTTGGTGATGAAACGTATTGTCCAATTTGTATACTGATGTATCTTCTTTTCCCTTTGTAGAGATGCAGAACCTCTCCAGAGGACTATGCAGCCAACTTCAACCATCTTCAGTATCAACCAAAGTTGGACCTCAACTTCAACCTATCCCACATTCTTGAATGTTCGTGGCTTCCAAGCAATAATAATATACTGTATGCATACTTTAGTGCATATGCTGCTTACTGACTGAAAAATATATTACTTAATGTTGCCTAGAAAATAATTGCAGGTATGAGTGCTGTGTTAAAACTCAAATAGAGGTCAGAACATCTCCATAGGTTTTCTTACTTTCTGCAAACCTGATTGCGGAGATTTCGCTACACACTAATATTCACTCAATAAGCCCCATAGTTATTCTCCAGTGTTCACTTTGTCCTATTTGGAGTCACCAAGGGCTTCTGGGAACTGTAATATGTAAACTAATTCCAAAAAATGTAGGTGAAGAACGATCCTCGTATGTGTCACTGTTTGTTGTATGAGTTCATGTGAATGAGATGTACGCGTCTGTCTGCTAGTTCAGATAAAAGTTATTTATTAACGCATCAGAAACAACTGTATATACCATTTAACAATACAGATTTATATTTATAAAGTAAGATATATATGAACAGCTTGGAGTGACGCTTTAAGCTAAAGGAGAAAACTCATCCCTTGCTCCTAAGGAAATGGGGTGCCGGTGTCTAAATTTACTCATCCGAAAGTAACTGGTATGTGAATAAAAAGAATGGCCAGTCCATATAGTATAGAAATAAGAAACAGCTTCAGTCTATGCTTCTCCACAAACCATGGCTCCGACGCATTTCGCCCCAACCATCGGGGCTTAGTCATAGAGGTGGGAGCTTGAAGTAGGATGGAAATTCATATGCATCAATAAGATATATGTATTACGTTACCTAAGCCAATACTGTTGAAATGTCGTCTACTTCCAAAGTACCAAATTATTTTACTGTGGGATTTTGACCATTGAAAAAAACAAAGAAACAAAAGCATGTACAGAATCCTTTTGATATTCTTTCTGCTTTTCCTCCTGCGAATTGTCACTACATCATACTGCTTTTTCCTTATTACAGTGGAACCTTGGTTTAAGAGTAACTTGGTTTGAGAGCGTTTTGATTTGCGAGCAACTTTTTTTTTAAATTTCATTTGGTCTGAGGTACCAAATAATCTATATAAGCCGAGCAGAGCCGAAAATAGGCCTGCAGTACCTCATTTGGCCTGAGGTACGGGGGGCGCAGGAGCCGAGAAAAGCCGAACATTGGCATGCAATACCTAATTTGGCCTAAGGTACGGGGGCGCAGGAAACGTGCCGAAGTGTCCTCGGGCATTTTCGTCCGTTTTCGCAGCTCTCTGGCGCCCCCCACCTCTGGCCATATTCGGTATTGCATCCCATTGAAGTCAATGCGGAACAAATTATTTTTGTTTCCATTGACTTCAATAGGAAAACTCGCTTTGATATGCGAGTACTTTGGATTACGAGCATACTCCTGGAACGGAATATGCTCGTAATCCGAGGTTCAACTGTAGTTCTTTAACAAAGAAACAGGTGACAAGCCATACAATACTAGAGAAATAAAAACTGGAGTTATATAGATTATTCCTGAACTCCAGTTGTACAGGCTCATCTCCTGTGCTGAAAATGCTTACTCTGATCTCACTGCACACTGTGAGCTTCTCTTAATGTGCATTAAAATCTGCAGCAAGTTAGAGAAAGCCTGTCTCATTTAGTGGCTGAAGGACGCCCAGCATCACTTAGCTCTTGACTCTCCAGCCTGACTATCCCTGGCGGCTGGCTCACCCCCTTTCATTCATTGGATTTCAGGACTTTAATCATGGAGGCTCAGCTTCATATGTGGGCATCATCTGTATGCAAATATAGCTTTCTAGGATTGGCCACTCCTCCAGACTGACATCCACTCATCAAGGCATTTTGATATTTTTTATAACTCCTTCCAAGAGTTGGCTTGAGAAGCTATACTAAGGCAGGGGCTGTAATGCTTTCAGGAAGCCATGCCCATTAGCCGCGATCTCCTGGATTGCATAGAGAAACAAAGAGATTCATTGATGACATCATTGTGTCTAAAATAAGGTATGCAATGGGAAGGGAAAGGTTTAATTTAAAAATGTCATTAGCATGTTGATGAGGGGGAGGGAAAAACTTGAAAGGCAAATTATAGGCAGATTAAACTCCTGGCCTTAAAGTGATACTAAAAGGTATTGTTATTGTTTTTTAAATAACCAACATGTTATACTTACCTGCGCTGTGTAATGGTTTTGTACAGATAAGCTCTGATCCTCCTCTTCTCCCCCAGGACCCCTGGCCCCTCCTTTTCTATGAGCTGCTTGTGTAGCTGCTGACTTTTAATAAACATGATTGGTTAAATGGACAAGTACTTTTTTTTTTTACTCTAAAATTCCCTTTTATTGCGCTAAACCTCAATATACATAAATAAATTGTCAGTGAATAAACCTAACAGATGACACTGCAAGAAACCCACTGACGTTAGCACGCCGCTCGTTCCTCCCTACGCGTTTCGTGATAGGTCACGTGCCATGAGACGACGTGACCTATCATGAAACGCGTAGGGCGTCATCACCCTCCACTGCTCGATCTCCAAACGGACGGGTTTGCCTGTTTGCGGCCGGCCAGCGCAACAGGCTTAAGGCTCTCCTTTGTTCTACTAAATGTGAGTGTGTTTTTATGCTTTGTTTTGTTTAATAAAACACCAAAAGATTTTACACTATCGAGGCATCCCCCCTCTTTCTTTGCATGCCCATCAATAACTAATGCTGTGAAACGTGCTGACCGATGAGACGCTGAACACAAGGGCTGGTATTCTACTTTTGGGATTTACTACATGTACATGGTTCCTCCGTCATAGGGGACCAAGTTGTTCTGGTAAGCAGATCGACTTATCATATGGTGGTGGATTGCACTTCAGCTGTTATATCACTCAGCGGAGAAGCTGACTAATACTTGGATATCTTCACGGGTGTGGACTTAATGTTGCTACATATGCACCAATTTTGCAATTATGCAGTTTATGAACTTCCAAATTTACTATATGTGGTCACTTTATTAATGGAACACCATCTATGCACTTTATGATTCACCCATCTCTTATCAATATACACTGTTTATATATTATCACTGTTTTTCATATGATTTTTATATATCAATTCACGAGTTTGGATTGAGTTGCACCGGAATTGAAATTTTTTGGCAGTGTTATCTGTCAGGTTTATTCACTGTCAATTTATTTATGTATATTGAGGTTAAGCGCAATTATATTAATTTTTTATTGTTTATTCACTGATCCACGTTTTCAGGTTAGTTGCTGCTTATAACCAGAATTTCAGTCATTTTTTTTTTTTAAAGAATACCTATCCGCCAAATTTCCTAGCGCAGTTTCTTTTCTTTATTTCCTATTCCCTTATATTGGCATTTTAAAATTACAAATTTAGAAATTGGGTGAAATATTTAGCACTATAAAACACTTTTTGATAGAAAAGTATTGCATTTTATATACAACTATATAGATCAGACCCAGGGGCGTAACTAGAAATCACAGGGCCCCATAGCAAAATGTTGTATGGGGGCCCCCCCCCCTCCAAAAAAAAATCAACTAATGCCATTGAACAACACATTACTACACTCATGTGGCACAGTACCCAAGCAACAGCTTATATTAATTTTGAACAGCAAAACAAAAATTTAAATAACCTGTTGGTGTGCCTTGAGGACTGGAGTTGGGAAACACTGCTCTAGACCTCGCTGTTCATAATGTCCATGAGGCCCCATGCTTCCGATGTAGAGGTCCATGGTCTTTACACAATACATGATCCTGGAGGAGGAGGGAGAGGGGGGGGATAGTACAGAGGAAGGGGAGTAGAGGGGAAGGGGAAAGAGGACATAAGGAGGAGAGGGAGAGGTGAGAGAAAAGGAGGGGGCAAGAGGGCAGAAAGAGAACGGGGGAAACCGAGGGAAGGGAGGGAGAGAGGACAGAGAAAGGGATGGGGGAAGAGGACAGAGAGTAGACAGAGGGGGAGAGGAGAGAATGAGGGGGAGAAAAGACAGGGGGCAGAGAGGATATAGAGGGGGGAGGTGAGAGTAAATAGAGGGGGGAGAGGAGAGAGTAGACAGAGGGAGTTTAGTAGAGAGAGGGTGGGGGGATCAGAGCAGACAGAGAGATGTGGGAGAGGATAAAGAGAGGGGGAGAGGATAGAGAGAGGGTGAGGAGAGAGTGGGCAGGGGGAGAGGATAGAGAGGGAGGGAGTGGATAGGGGGAGTATAGCGTGGACAGAGGATAGAAGAGGGGGGAGAGGAGAGAATGGAAAGAGGGAGGGGAGAGAATAGAAAGAGGGGGGTGGAGAGGAGAGAGTGGAAAGAGGGAGGGGAGAGAGGATAGAGAGGGAGGGGAGAGAGGATAGAGAGGGAGGGGAGAGAGGATAGAGAGGGAGGGGGAGAGAATAGAGAGGGAGGGAGTGGATAGGGGGAGCTTAGCGTGGACAGAGGGAAGGGAAGAGGATAGAAGAGGGGGGAGAGGAGAGAGTGGAAAGAGGGAGGGGGAAAGAATAGAAAGAGGGAGGAGGAGAGGATAGAGAGAAGGAGGAGGAGAGGATACAGAGAGGGAGAAGGAGAGGCTAGAAAGAGTGGCTAGGGGAAGGATAGCGTGGACAGAGGGAGGGGGGAGAGAATAGAGAGGGGGCAGAGAATAGAGAGGGAGTGGATAGGGGGAGCATAGCGTGGACAGAGGGAGGGGAAGAGGATAGAAGAGGGGGGAGAGGAGAGAGTGGAAAGAGGGAGGGGGAAAGGATAGCTAGAGGATAGAGAGAGGGATGGGGAGAGGATAGAGAGAGGGAGGGGAGAGGATAGAGAGAGGGATGGGGAGAGGATAGAGAGAGGGATGGGGAGAGGATAGAGGCAGTGGATAGGGGGAGGATAGCTTGGACAGAGGGAGGGGGAGAGGATAGAGAGGGAGGGAGTGGATAGGGGGAGTATAGCGTGGACAGAGGATAGAAGAGGGGGGAGAGGAGAGAATGGAAAGAGGGAGGGGAGAAAATAGAAAGAGGGGGGTGGAGAGGAGAGAGTGGAAAGAGGGAGGGGAGAGAGGATAGAGAGGGAGGGGAGAGAGTGAGGGGAGAGGATACAGAGAGGGAGAAGGAGTGGATAGGGGAGGGATAGCTTGGACAGAGGGAGGGGGAGAGGATAGAGAGGGAGGGAGTGGATAGGGGGAGTATAGCGTGGACAGAGGATGGGAAGAGGATAGAAGAGGGGGGAGAGGAGAGAATGGAAAGAGGGAGGGGAGAGAATAGAAAGAGGGGGGTTGAGAGGAGAGAGTGGAAAGAGGGAGGGGGAAAGGATAGCTAGAGGGAGGGGGAGAGGATAGAGAGAGGGATGGGGGGAGGATAGCCTGGACAGCAGGAGGGGGAGAAGCAAGAGTGAACAGAGAGATGTAGGTAGAGAGGACAGAGGGGGGAAGAGGACAGAGGGAGAGAGGATGGAGCAAGTGAGGAGAGAAGAGAAAGGGGGTGAAGAAAATAATGGGGGAATGGAAGTGGGAGATAAGAGGCTTAGGGGGCAGAGGGAGGGGGGCTGCTGACATGTGGTAATTGGGATATGTGGATACAGTGTTCAGTGGGTATCAGGATGTTCAGGGCTCCTCCTCACACTGCAAAGACACGTTATACTGAGAGTGTTAGTTTGTTTTTCCTTGTTTCACATCATATCCTTCCAGCAGCAACTTCGGACTTTTGTATTCATGATTAATCCATTTTAATATACATTCATTTGGTTTTACATGTTTTTATGTGTTTATATCTCTGCACTTTGTAATTTTGGCGTTGTGTTTGTCATTATACTGAGAGTGAGAGACCCTGGACTGATACACTATACTTCCCCCTCCTGCCTCGCACTAAGTTAGTCCTCCACAGACATGCTGGACATTGTAGTCCCACTCCCACAGACTCCTCTACACAATGGGGCACACGGAGACCACCTTCTGCTCCTCACCTTGGTGACTTGGTCCTCCTCCTCCACGACTAAAGGCAGCAGGACTCTGAGGGAGAAGCAACTTCTATCTCTCCCGCGCTCTCTGCAGTGCAATCTGGGAGTTGTAGTCTCTCTGCAGAGCACAGGCACCAGACGGCCAAGTTGAAGTCTGTGTGCCTGTGCTCTGTGGGAGAACTACAACTCCCGCCATGCACTGGGGCTGCCAGGCAGCCTGCTATTGGACGCAGGCAGCCTGAGCCTGCCCACCATCCACCCCAGGAACGATCGTAGCAATGTCACTTGTTTGCTCTGCTCCTTCAGTCTGCGGCTATGTGCAGCACCCGCCGCCCGCGAGTCCCTGTCTGTCCCGCACAACACCTTGAAGGCAAATTAGGCAATCGCGAGATGGCGATCGCCTAATTAAAGAGCCGACTCTGCTCACCGGGCCCCACTCGGCTGCGGGCCCCATAGCGCCCGCGTGGGTCGCTATGGCGGTAGTTCCGCCACTGAATTCAGACCAAAATGAGGAGGAAGGAGGGACTTTGTCCCAAATGTGGGACAGTTCCTCGAAATCAGGGACAGTTGGGAGCTATATGAATATTGTCTTGGGAGGAATAGAATACATGACCAAACATTGAACGCAAAGGGGTTCTACTTACAGTAGCTGACCTTCTGTCAAAAATGTAAGATTTACAGAGTTTTGAATAGTGGCAGCTGACTTTTTTTTTACGAGGAACTGCAGTCTGCTCACATAATTTGTAATAAAAACATCTAAAGCTTCCCTCCAACCACTTTGCATATTATTTTATAAATTCTGTGATTCTGTACTTGCCAAATATGCTAAGGAAATCTCCTTTTACTGAGTCTAGCTGCAGCCATTTTAACTGCGGGCAGCTGAAGTTGCTGCCTGTTCACTTCCTGGATTTACACAGACACACCTCCAGCTCTGCAGCTCTCATTGGCCCCCTTATGACTCCCCCCCCCTGCATTCCTGGTGAGAGAGAGATGTGCATGACGTCATAAGCCTAGGCTAATGACCAGACAAGAAACAGGAAGTAGGCTGTATAAGATATTTACTGTCTTCAGAATATATTTTTTTACTGTCAAAAATATGTTTTATTTTTCAAAGTTAAAGGGGGAGTTCACCCTAAAAACGACTTTCTCTTATTACACTGGCCCCCCACATTACAATATGATTATGCCTATTAGTTTTTTTTTTTATGCTGTACATACCTTGGTACAGCTAATTCACCCGTGGCTTCCGGGTTGCGAGTCCCGCGGGAGTGGGCGTTCCTAACATGCTGGTGATTGACTTTTTGACAAAAAACTAGCTCTCCCCGTCACGTAAGCTGCGTGACGATTGGCGAAAGGAGCCGAACGGCGAGTCGGCGCTATACTGCGCCTGCGCATCGCCGTTCGGCTCCTTTCGGCAATCGTGACGCGGCTTATGCGACGGGGGGAGCTAGTTTTTTGTCAAAACGTCAATCACAGACATGTTAGGAACGCCCACTCCCGCGGGACTCGCAACCCGGAAGCCACGGGTGAATTAGCTGTACCAAGGTATGTACAGCATAAAAAAAAAAACTAATAGGCATAATCATATTGTAATGTGGGGGGCCAGTGTAATAAGAGAAAGTCGTTTTTAGGGTGAACCTCCCCTTTAAAACAACAAGGGCAGAAGATTTAATGGATGGAAAGTTGAAATAATGACTGAAGGTCCGATATAAGAACAGAAGGTGGCCTCACAATGACAGTCTGAAGCCTCGTACACACGACCGAGGTACTCGACGGGCGAAACACATTGTTTTCCTCGTCGAGTTCCTTGTTAGGCTGTCGAGGAACTCGACAAGGCAAGTTTTTCCATTCCCGTCGAGGAAATAGAGAACTTGCTCTCTTTTTGGCTCGTCGAGTTTCTCGACAGTTTCCTCGACGAAAATGTACACACGACCGGTTTCCTCTGCAAAAAAATATCTCCCAGCAAGTTTCTTGCTGGTTTTTGCCGAGAAACTCGGTTGTGTGTACGAGGCTTAAGACAGGGGTCTCCGAGCTGTGGCCCGAGGGCCGGATGTGGCCCTTTGCTAGCCTTTATCCGGCCCTTGGGGCAGTATTGCTCCCAATGATATGAGGCACTATTCCTCCCAATGATACCAACAATGGTGCTCTATTTCTTCCACTAATAGCAATGATGGAGCACTATTCCTCCTCCTACTGCCCACCAACACTGGGGACATGATGCTCGGCCCTGGGGCATTTTCTACCCCCATTGGTCAGAATCTGGCCCCCCTGAAGTCTCAAAGACAGTAAACTGGCCCTCTGCTTGAAAAGTATGGAGACCCCTGGTCTAAGAGATAAAAAAAAAGCTGAAAACATAAAGAAATAGGTTTGTAAAATGTATATATTACGTATTCTATAAATATTTCTAAAAATTCACTAAGGGGATAAATTCTACTTTAAAATAGGCTCTTCACTAGGTGACAGCCTGCGGGCAAAACCGATATTTCTGAAACTATAGTTATATCAATTCACTGCAAACGGGTGACTCAGCTTTGGCAATTCAGACTTCAGAATCCATAATCTTTTGTGATACGGGAGAAAACTGGGGCACGCTCAGTGAAGTAGTACAACAATCAGTGATGGTACAAAAGGCAATAACTCATAGCAACAAATGATGTTTCCCTTTACTGACACCGCAAGTGAAATACAATTTCTGCTTTGTTGCTGGGGCTTTTTGTAATGTACTCCTTGCTCTGTGCCTTACAGAATCAGCCTGCAGGAAATAATGCCTTCTTGGAAAATACATCCAACAGATCAGTACTGCCACCGAGCCACCATGTACCAGGCAGTACATAGATCCTGTCTTATAGAAGAATATAAATATTAATTACCCAAGAAGTGTTCCGTCAGCGTGTGACTCAAGGGGGCCACCTGCTGGTTTTCTTTATATTCTTGGTTTATATACACTGTGGGCCAGATCCACATAGCGAGAACGCCGGCGTATCTACTGATATCCCGGCTTACTTTCAAATTACCCGCGTCGTATCTTTAGTTTGAATCCTCAAACCAAGATACGACGGCATCTGGGTTCGATCCGACAGGCGTACGGCTTCGTACGCCTTTGGATCGTAGGTGCAATACTTCGGCGCCCGCTGGGTGGAGTTCGCGTCGTTTTCCCCATCGGGTATGCTAATTAGCTTTTTCCGTCGATCCACGAAGGTACGCGCGGCCGTCGTAATCTCTTACGTCGTTGCTAGTCGGCTTTTTCCGGCGTATAGTTAAAGCTGGTATTATCCGGTGTATAGATAGACTTGCCATGTTAAAGTATGGCCGTCGTTCCCGCGTCAAAATTAATTTTTTTTTTTTTTTGGCGTAAGTCGTCTGTGAATAGGGATGGACGTAAGTCACGTCTAAATTAAAAAAATGACGTCGTTGCGACGTCATTTCGCGCAAAGCACGGCGGTAAATTTCGAAACGGAGCATGCGCAGTTTAATCGGCGCGGGGACGCGCTTCATTTAAATGAATCACGCCCCCTACCCGCCGATTTGAATTCCGCCGCCAGAAATACACTACGCCGCCGTAACTTACGGCGCAAAATCTTTGAGGATTTGAAAGTACGCTAGGTAAGGTACGGCGGCGTAGCGTATCTCTGATACGCGGCGCAAGTGCAATTGTATGTGGATCTGGCCGTGTGCCTTTTATTTTAGAGCAAGCATTTCAAACTCAAATGAAACAGCCTGCATTGAGTCATATACATCCTCAAGGAGGCCACATTCTATCTATTGGGGACACATCTATTCATTTGAATAATAATATTATACTGTATCACTTTTCGTAATTCATTTTATAGTAACAACGGTACATTGCAACATTTCAAATTAGAAAGAGGGTTCATAAATCATTTGAAGTATTGAGCTGCAAAAATTCATACACAAATGGAGAAGAGCTGGGTCTTCTTTCAGTTTCATTGGGAGCCACAAAGAAGAAGCACGAGGGATGAATAAAAATACCAGTTTGACATGCCTGCCATAGAGGAAGATAAAGGCAAGAGAGGGGAGAGAAGCGCTAAGCGAGTCCCAGTAGAGCAATATACTGTAAATTTATTTAAGATAAAAATCAAAATAGGATTGCACTCACATAGTGCTCAGTGATTGTGGGCTTGCCAAGTCCAGGGAGAAAACGGAAACCTCCGGAGCTGATGAAGGGGGCGTGGCCGTGCTTCCGATCGGCTGATTCCAGTGGTAGGTGGCACCCAGGTTTACAGTTCTAGATCATCCTCATGCCGAGGCATCCATCCGGCGTCCACCCAAGGTCCCTTGAGGCTCCAGCTTCCCGCTGCCCACCGTTCTCGCAGCTCACCATCCAAGGGCCACACCGGAGGTTTCTGTTTTCTCCCTGGACTTAATAAGCCCGCAACCCCTGAGCACTATGTGAGTGCAATCCTATTTTGTCATTGGTGATTTTTGATTTTTATGTTAAATACATTTATATTGCTGTACTAGGACTCGCCTGGCGCTTCTCTCCTCTCTCTTGCTTTTATCTTCCACAGTTCCTGGGCCCCAAGTCCTTACCTGAAGCAGCCTCACCGCCCACAGCAACAATTATAAAATACTTTTTTTTTAAAAGGGGTTCACCCCTCATTACTTTTCATTGAAATACACACTTTGGGGGTTATTTACTAAGGACAAATCCACTTTGCACTAGAAGTGCAAAGTGCACTTGAAATTGCACATGATTGGATAATAAAAGCAGCAGAGCTTCCCCCTCATTTCAGATCTACCACTCAGATTTACAGCGATTGCTCTTCCAAGTGCACTTTAAGTGCAATTTCAAGTGCACTTTGCACTTGTAGCGCAAAGTGGATTTGCCTTTTGTAAATAACCCCCCAAGTTTCTCACACACTTTTATTTGCATCCTTTCGATGTCTCTCTTTTGTATTAGTATCAATATAAGATATATGAACATTTGCATACTATTGTTGTAACTTCTTGGTTCTTTTTAGCACTGAATTACACACAAGCTGTGTGCGTTTTTTATTTTTAAGTTACTGCCATATAGGAACATTGGGCCAGATTCACATAGAATTCCGGCGGCGTAACGTATTGCATTTACGTTACACCGCCGCAAGTTTTATGGGCAAGTGCTTGATTCACAAAGCACTTGCCTGTAAACTTGCGGTGGTGTAGCGTAAATCCGTCCGGCGCAAGCCCGCCTAATTTAAATGGGGCATGTATCATTTAAATTAGGCGCGTTCCCGCGCCGAACGTACTGCGCATGCTCCGTTTTGAAATTTCCCGCCGTGCTTTGCGCGAAATGAAGTCGCACCGACGTAATTTTTTGAGCGGCCACGTGCGTTATGTCCTTTCCTATTCACGGACGACTGACGCAAACATTTTTTTTTTAAATTCGATGCGGGAACGACGGCCATACTTTAACATGGCAAGTCTAAATATAAGCCAAGAAATAGCAGCCATAACTATACGCCGGGAAAAGCCGACTAGCGACGACGTAAGAGAATGCGACGAACGCGCGTACCTAATTAGCATACCCGACGCGGAAAACGACGCGAACTCCACCCAGCGGGCGCCAAAGTATTACACCTACGATCCGAAGGCGTACAAAGCCGTACGCCTGTCGGATCGAAGCCAGAAGCCATCGTATCTTGGTTTGAGGATTCAAACTAAAGATACGACGCGGCAAATTTGAAAATACGCCGGAGTATCAGTAGATACGCCGGCGTATTTCATCTGTGAATCTGGCCCATTGTGCTTTTTAGAGGTTACATTTAACATACTATACTGTTATACTGTGTGTGTGTATATAAATATATATATATATATATATATATATATATATATATATATATATATATATATATATATATATATATATATACATACACATACATACACTCATTCAAAATAAATATTAACTCGTTTGTTTTGTGATTTTTATTTCTGTGTGTACTGCAATATACATTGAGGTTGATTTACTAAAGGCGAATAGACTGTGCGATTAGCACTATTTTTCCTTAGTAAATGTAATTTGGTGAAGCTTTACTTTGTAAATAGACCCAATCAGAAATAAAAATAAAAAAGTATTTTACTTGCACATGGTTGGATGATGGAAATCAGCAGAGATTTATCACATTTACTAAGCTCTGGGGAAAATCAATGCAACTGCACTTGCAAAGTGCACAGTCTATTTGCCTTTAGTAAATCCACCCCAGTATATGTACAACAAAATCTGTACAGGTCTGTCCATGGAAAACAAATACTACAGTACATGTATTTTTTTTCTGTCTGCTATGGTGCTATGGCACTCTAAATCAAGGGTCTCAAAACTTTCTAAACAAAGGGCCAGTTTACTGTCCTTCAGACTTAAGGGGGGCTGGACTGTGGCCATTGGGAGTAGAAAAGGTCCCAATAATAATGGGGAATAAACAATGCCCCATCTTTGATGTCAGTAGGAGAAATAAAATGTCCTATCATTGTCATTGGGAGGAATTGTGCCCCATCATTGGTGTCTTTGGGCCCCATTGTTGGTGTCATTGGGAGGAATTGTGCCCGATCTTTGGTGTTATTTGAAGGCAGTGGCATCGCTAGGGGTTGGCTTTTGGGGCTACAGCCCCGAATCTGGGGACCATAGCCCATAGTGTGTTAGCGGGTGCAGCCTTTGAGTAAAAAGAAAGGCCACCTAGTAGCGGCGGCAGCCAAGGATGGAATTGTGCCTTTATGTGTGTCAGTCTGGGGAATTATGTCCCATTGTTGGTATAAGTAGATAAAAATAGTGCCCGAGGGCCTAATAAATGGAAGCAAAGGGCCACATCTGGCCCCTAGGCCTCAGTTTGGAGACCAGTGCTCTTAATAAATGGACTGCCGTAATGCTATGAACCAAAGTTGACAGGTGTGAATGTGCAGTAAAAGAGAGAGGCATAATCCTCCACATTGTGACAGTACTAGTATACACAGGCATTTGTGTTTTCTTTATCATACATAACGGGACACAGAGCAGGCTATATACTTAAAGCGGGAGTTCACCCATGTATTAAAAAAAAAAATTTCTCCCCTTAGATTCCTGCTCGTTCGGTCAAGGGGAATCGGCTATTTGTATTAAAATATGAGCAGTACTTACCCGTTTTCGAGCTGCATCTTCTTCCGTCGCTTCCGGGTATGGGTCTTCGGGAGCGGGTGTTCCTTCTTGATTGACAGTCTTCCGAGAGGCTTCCGACGGTCGCATCCATCGCGTCACTCGTAGCCGAAAAAGCCGAACGTCGGTGCGGCTCTATACTGCGCCTGCGCACCGACGTTCGGCTTCTTTCGGAAAATCGTGACGCGATGGATGCGACCGTCGGAAGCCTCTCGGAAGACTGTCAATCAAGAAGGAACGCCCATTCCCGCAGCCCATACCCTGAAGCGACGGAGAGGATGCATCTCGTAAACGGGTAAGTACTGCACATATTTTAAAACAAATAGCCGATTCCCCTAGAGAAAACGAGCAGGAATCTAAGGGGGAAAAAGTGCCCTCTAAGGGTGAACCCCCGCTTTAAAGCGGGGGTTCACCCTATATAAAAAAAAAAAAAAAAAATGTTTCCCTCTAGCATTAAATCCGGCATAGTAGTGCGAGCTACACTATGCCGGTCTTAATTTTTTTTCCCCCGTACTCACTGTTATAGCGTACATAGAAGATTCCGGGGAATGGGCGTTCCTATGGACAGGGAAGGTGATTGACGGCCGGGCGTGGCACGTCACGCTTCTCCGGAAATAGCCGAAATAGGCTCGGCTCTTCACGGCGCCTGCGCATAGCCTGAACGCGCAGGCGCCGTGAAGAGCCGAGACCTACTCCGGCTGTCTTCGGGGAGCGTGACGTGCCAGAGCCGGCCGTCGATCACCCTCCCTCTTGCTAGGAACGCCCATTCCCCGCGGCAGATGGAATCGTCTATGTACGATATAACCGTGAGTACGGGGATGAAAAAATTAAGACCGGCATAGTGTAGCTCGCGCTACTATGCCGGATTTTATGCTGCATTGTTGTTAAGGAGGGTGAACCACCGCTTTAAGTATCTGGGTTATGCGGCACCTATAGGTGAATAGACACTGGCTGACCAAGAAAACAGAGAGGAACTTCCCCTCTATATAACCTCTCCCATACAGGAAGTACCTAGTTTTTTCTCGTGTATCAAAGCTAATGGTCACGGTTGTTAAGCTGTGAGTTTTTTATGGTCCTGGTCCAGTTCTTTGTGAATCAAGGGACAGATTAATCGGATCCACTTTTAAAATGCTTAATGCTAAAATAAATAGTACCACAGCCTCACAAAAGAAGATGGAAGACTCTGTGAAGTTTTGCCTGTGATGCGACATTTTGTGGCGCTGGACCCTGCATTGTCGAATCCTGGGCACTACAGAACTAAGGCAATTCCAGCAGGGTGCTGTACAGGTTTACGGGAGTGGACCCAGAAAATAGAAAAGGTTACCCGGTCCTTAAGAGACAAGACCCACCATGATGGAAGGAGATTGGGCTCCTAATTGTCCAGGGTAAGCTCTGCCACAAGATTGGTATGTAAAGCCCCTTTATTTCCACATATGGGGTTGTAAGTTGACTCCCTTGTTTTCTTATTAAACTTTCAGCTGTTAGCCATAGTAATGGATAAACTGTTAGGCCTGTTGCTCTGTTTAACTACCAGGGGGTATTAGAGAAGAAGCTTTGCTCCATGGCTACAGTATGGCGCTGTGGGGACATAGGAACCTGTAGGCTCCTCCCAGTCTCTCTCTCTCTCCCTGGGTTGTATGCCAGTAAGCCTGGGCTTTCAGGCGGCAGGATCGTGCGTGGGCATGTGCGTCTAGCACGAACAATGCTGCGCATGTTCAATCGTACAATTTTTTCTGGGTGCCCATGTGGCTAGCATGCACCAGGCTTGGCGCATTTGCAGTAAGACCCATAAGCCAAGGGCGCCCATCTTATTTAACAACTTTTTTTAAAGTAGCAAAAAAAAAAAAAAAAATTTAAACCGCCCCCGTCCCCGCGAGCTCGAACAGTAAAGGAAATGCACACGTAAGTTGCGCCCGCATTTGTATTTGCGCCCGCATTTGTAAACGGTGTTTAAATCACACATGTGAGGTACTGTATCGCCGCAATCGTCAGAGCGAGAGAAATAATTCTAGCACTAGACCACCTCTGTAACTCTAACCTGGTAACCATGATTTTTTTTAAAGCGCCGCCTATGGAGATTTTTAGGTACCTTAGTTTGTTGCCATTCTACGAGTGTGCGCAATTTCAAAGCGTGACATGTTGGGTATCTTTTTACTTGGCATAACATCATCTTTCACATTATACAAAAAAATTGGGCTAACTTTACTGTTTGACTTTTTTATAATTCATGAAAGTGTATTTTTTCCTAAAAAATTGCATTTGAAAGACCGCTGCGAAAATACAGTGTGATATAAAATATTGCAACGATCGCCATTTTATTCTCTAGATTCTCTGCTAAAAAATATATATGTATATAATGTTTGGGGGTTCTAAGTAATTTTCTAGCAAAAAATACAGATTTTAACTTTAAAATGGCAGAAATAGGCTTAGTCATGAAAGGGTTAAAGCAGCAGTAAGCAGAAAAATAAAAAATAAACTGCACGCATACAGGCTGTTTATCCATTCTCGGTATACCCCAGTGGCAGAATGAATGAACCCCATGTGCATCAAAGGGGGTTATTCCTTCTAGCCTGACCAGTCAAGATGAATGAAGAACATGAGCCTGGAAAAAAACTGGGCAAACATATATGGGGAAACGTAACACATACGGGGGAGGAGCATACAGACGTTGCTCGCTGCCGTCCTTTTCAGAAACAAACCTGTCGTTTGTTTTATATGCTGCCGATCGTTTGGATTTTTGTGAGTAGTTTTATGCTTACCCAATAAATTTTAGTATTTTGAAACGGAGAGCACTTAGATCTGTTTTTCTTCCATATATGGTGCATTATCTGCTGCGGATTGCTGAGGGACCTGACTTGACATTTGCCATCAGGTGTATCTACATTTAAGATATCTGCTTACATGACTACCTGGTAACACAGGAGTCCATGCCTTAAGGTGAGAGTGGCCAATCCTGTAGTGGTGGAGGGACCAGCCATCACAAAGTCTGAAGGGTCCTTCTTGCATTTGGCAACAATTTCACTAAGGACAACACGCAGTTCAGAACTAAGGGACGATAGAGACAAGGGTTTTGATCCCCCACTTGAACTGGAAGCTGCTTGACTAGTGTATGTAGGACTCCCTCCTGATAGATCTGGATGTATGAAGAAAAGTTCAGTCTGATCAGAAGTTTTCACACTGAGACCCTTGAATTGGTCAGGGATCCCTTTTTTTCATTCACACAAGGCATAAGTGTGTGTTTGTCTTCACATCAATCACCCAGGGCTTTCTATCCGGGGACAGCGCAATCAGAACTGGAGTCAATTTGTCTTCTGTCCAAGCTTCCCCTTTTATCTCAATCACCAGGCAGGCATTAGGAGAGGCATTCTCTTTCTCTCACCACCTGGTGACGGCAGCAGAATCCATTATAATGTTGGCAATGTTGGCAAGGGTTTGTCTAGCGGGAGGTTAACCGCCAAAGCCGTAGAAATCCTGGACGAGCCCCCACGTGTAGCACTACCCCCGAAGGAGCTGCTGGTTTGTTTTGGGTCTACGCGCTGGTTGTCAAATCCTGAGGTTGGCGCAAAACCATTATATAAATTAATGGTTACCTTGAATTGAATGGATCCTGCGATATGACAGATAGACTGTACACAGATTTCAGCTTAACCAAAGTAATACTTTACTGGCAAAGCGAAGAAACAAGGGCAAAACAGTAATAAACTGCTTGCAGAGCCCTGCAGAGTCAGCAACAGTAACAACAACTACTGTAGTTGTAAGTTAAACTACAGTGTCTATAACATACCTGTGCAAGCACACAGCAAGGGGATTCCCTCAATAAGGCATTCGCATTGAAGCACACCCTTGCCAAGCCTCACCCAGCTCTCTCTCTATCAACAATACTGTACAGTACAATAAACCCAGTTACTCAATCAGAGAATATGAAAATGGATATCCGTAATCTACAATAACTAAATAGGCAGTCTTTAAGTGGTATACCTAACTAACGTGGCTTGGTTGATCAGACCAACCCCCGGTTCAAATTATTCCAAGAGTCTTTGCACTGATACATAGGCATGCGTTGGCGCGCAAGGGGTAATTTGTAATCCAATGTGGTAATAAATAAACTGGTAGGAGAGCCCCAAATAATGATATCATGCTGGCAAATGCGGACGATCCACCCTCCAACAACACAGTCTGTAGGTCTTGGGCAGATGCCTGTCTCACCCAACCAGTTCAGTGCTTGTCCTTCCGTGGCGCTCTGTGCGAGATCTCCGATCACAGTCTTGCTAGACGGCAGCCTCCGGTTCTCAGACAGGTCGCATGGATACTGGAAGTCCATCCGATTCTCCGTTAGAGGTTCTGTCTATCTTCCTTAATGGCACTCCGCCCGGGCGTAGGTAGGCCTCAATTCCGGCCTATTCCCGTGGAGGCCCTTCCAAAGGTGTCCTCCTGGGTTGAAGAGGCGGTCCAGAGAGAGCGCGCCAAGTACGTCCTCCCCCTTAAATTACCTCCCCCAGCAGGCTGCATGGAAGGCAAGGCATTCTGGGATTGTACAGTTGCTCTCTGGGTAATGTAGTTTATAACAGGCCAGGGCAAATGGAGTCTCTTTTCTCCCTGTACTCAAACTCCCAACACTCTCTGCGGTACCAGAACAAAAAGTAAACAACAGGTGGCTCTAACTCATCTCGGTCACAGGAGGGAACTGAGATCCTTCTTGATCAGCAGATGGTAGTCTTGTATATCACATGAAAAAGTTGATATCCCGCTACACAAGGAAATTCACAAAGCATCCTATTGTGTGAACCACTAGGAAATGATGCTCAAAATAACCAACAGATGGCACTACACGCCATATAGACTGGCCACATTTTTCCCAGATGCATCCCCCTTATGCTGGAGAAAGTGTGGACAAATTGGATGCCCGAGCATACAGTGGGTGACCGCGATATTGTGTCAATTTCGCTCCCTTTCTCGGCGAGATTGAGCACCTACGAGCCACATCGCTGGAGCCAGCGCCGAGCTGGCTTGCCGCGATGGAGATAAAGCTGTCATAGAAGCGACGGGAGATCCGACTTGGATTCTCGCCAATTCTAGGTGCGGCATTTGGTATGAATTCCTGAGGGAGAACTCAACACCAATTTTTAAATAAAAAACCGACATGGGTCCCCCCCCCAGGAGCATACCAGGCCCTTAGGTCTGGTATGGGTTGTAAGGAGACCCCCCTACGCCGAAAAACCGACGTAGGGGGTCCCCCTACAATCCATACCAGACCTGTATCCAAAGCACGCTACCCGGCCGGCCAGGAAGGGAGTGGGGACGAGCGAGCAGCCCCCCCCCCCCTCCTGAGCCATACCAGGCTGCATGCCTTCAACATGGGGGGTTGGGTGCTCTGGGGCAGGGGAACGCACTTCGGGGCCCCTCCACCCCAGAGCACCCTGTCCCCATGTTGATAAGGACAGGGCCTCTTCCCGACAACCCTGGCCGTTGGTTGGCGGGGGGCTTATCGGAATCTGGGAGCCCCCTCAAATAAGGGGGCCCCCAGATACCGGTCCCCCACCCTAAGTGAATGGATATGGGGTACATCGTACCCCTACCCATTCACCTGGAGGCAAAGTGTTAAAGTTAATAAACACACGACACAGGGTTTTTAAAATAATTTATTAGTCTGCTCCGGGGGCCCCCCTGTCTTCTTTAGCTCTTTTAGCAGGGGGGGCTTCTTCTTCCGCTCTCCGGGGGGGTCTTCTCCGCTCTGGGGGGTCTTCTTCTATCTTCGGCGCTCTTCGCTGTTGACTCGGCGCACCCCGGTTCTTCTTGCGCTGTCCGGTGCCTTCTCCTTCAGCGCTGGCCGCCGCTATCTTCATGTGTTAGCTCAGTTACAGTACTAGCAGGCGGCCAGCACGCTCTTCTGTGACGTCTCCTTCTTCTCTTCTCTTCTTCTCCCTTCTTCCGATGTTGACCCGACGGCTCTTCTCGCTGCAATGACAGGTGCGCGGCTTGCATCCGACTTATATAGGCCTCCCATCATGCTCCGGTACCTACCCACGTGGGTAGGTACCACGTGGGTAGGTACCGGAGCAATAATCTCTCCCTAAATAAAGTGTATCTGGTGGATACTGGAAGGAGGGATCCGGTGATCTTGTGACATTGTGAGCATTGACCTGAACTCAGTGTCCTATTGACTGTGTGCTGTTTTCTTTGGGTGGAAGAGTCAGTGATGGTCCTGACTAGGAGAACACCATTCTGCCATTTTCACTTGTTCCTGGATAGAGAGGGAGGCTTAGCAAAGTGGAGTGTCCTCTGCAAGTATTTAGTAAATCTGGAGTATCCTATTGTACCCTACACCCCAACCAAGTTCTTCAACAATAAAAATCCCAAAAGACATTCCCTAGACTAATTACTGAGCCAAAGTGAATGACTGTTGGTGGGTGCCTGGCTCACCTTAAGATTTAACAAAGTTTAAAATGCACATCTCTATTATACCACGGTCCAACAAGGTGCTTTAGTAATAGAGAAATGGCAACCCTCTAGTCTGCCTAAGCCAGCATGTATTACCATTAAAATACATTACCATGTATTTTACCATCAAGACTCCATTAGGCTCACAAGGAGCAGCTTTAGTAATTATCCACCAAAATTAACCATACAGGGAGATATTCCCAGTGGTATTGCTCAAAGAAACAAAACATTTACGCCGCGTACACACGATCATTTTTCAGCATGAAAGAAAATGTTGTTTTTCAGCATGTCCAAAAAACAAAGTTTTTCCAACTTCATCATTAAAAACGATACACCATCGTTTTTCAAAAATGATGAACAAAGCGCGGTGACGTACAACACGTACAACGGCACTCTCAAGCCTCGAGGATCTCGGCGAGCCAAATTTCTCCATTCCCATCGAGGAAAAAGAAGACATGCTCTCTTTTTGGCTCGACAAGTGTACACACGACCGGTTTCCTCGCCTTTGGGCTGCTTTAGCTGATTCCTTGTAAAAGACAATTTGCGCTTTTTTGTCTGTTACAGCGTGATGAATGTGCTTACTCCTTTATGAACGGTAGTTTTACCAGAACGAGTGCTCCCATCTCATAACTTAGCTTCTGAGCATGCGCAGGTTTAAAACGTCGTTTTAGCCCACACACGATCATTTTTTACAACCTGAAAAACTACATTTTTTAAAATGACCTTATAAAATGCAGCATGTTCGGAAAAAAACATTGACGTTTTTCAGAAACTGAAAAACAACGTTTTTTTCATGCTAAAAAATGATCGTGTGTACGCGGCATTAGAGCCGGTTCACACTGGGGTGACTCGTCAGGCGACTCAGCCGCCTGACAAGTCGCGTCCCATTCTATTCAATAGAACCGTTCTAATAGGAGCGACGCAAGTCGCTACGACTTAGAAAAAGGTTCTTGTACGACTTTGGGGGCGACTTGCATTGACTTCTATACAGAAGTCATTTTGCAAGTCGCCTCTGAAGACGTCTTCGGGACGCCTTGCCGAGTCACCCCCAAAGTGTGAACCGGCTCTTAGCATAATGTTTACTGTAAAACTATTTTATTACAAATTAAAAAAAGTGCACCCCCTTTTTAAAAAGGAGAGGGTGCTTTTGTGAATTACTGACATAAGGTAGAGGAACCTTTGCTGTCCAAGAGAGCCGAGTGCTGTAGTTCTTCCAGCTCACATTCCAGATCGCGGGTAGAATCACCACGATTCCCAAACTGCTGCAAAATGCAGGACGCGCTTGCGACCCTGTTACTTTAAATGGCACCCCAGACGCAGAGCGATTTTGGTGCAATTTTCACCTGACAAATCATTGCAAAATTGTGCAAAAAAAATTGCAGGACACCTGTCGCCCAAGTTCCACTTCTTTGGAGTGACAGGTGTCCTGCAATTTTGTGGAAAGCCTAGATGTGAACGGAGCCGGTGTGAACTGGCTGAATGTGAACTGGAAGGACTACAGCACTCTGCACTCTTGGACAGCAAAGGTCCCATGATTTAGTTTGCACAATTTTGCCATGATTTGTTGGGCAACAATCACAGCAAAATCATGGCGTCATTGAAAGTAATGGTATCGCAAATGTGTCCAACGTTTTTCGGCGATTCAGGAATTCACGGGCAGAATCGCAGCGATTCACCCGTGATCCTTAATGCATAGGTGTGAATGGAGCCTCCAAAATCACTAAACCCTGCAAGAAGGAGGTATCCCCCGTTCACATCAGAGCGATTTGACATGCGATTTGACATGTCAAATCGCAGCCTACTGCTGGCAACTGTACTGTCCCAATTGGTGCAACTTTGCGCCGCCGCACGGATTTCCAAAAGTAGTTCCTGCACTACTTTTGGCGAATTCAGGGGCGATTTCAATAAACATCTGTGCATGAACCCACACAGATGTCTTTCAAATAACCCCCGAACTTGCAATGAAATGCGGTTTGAAATTGTGTGGGTTCAGCTGAACTCGCACAAATTTAAACCCGCCTCCAATGTGAACGTACCCATAGGTCAACTTCATATTAATTCCTATGGTGTTGGAATGGGATTTCCAACATGCTAATATACTGTAGGTGTGGTGGTGAGGTTTCCACACATATTTGATTGTAGCGCTCACCCCCGAAGGAGCCGCTGATTCGTTTGGGATCGGCTTACTGAGTTACCTTCTTGACTTGGTCTAGGGTGATTTCTGTGAGTGTGAATAAAGAGCAGGGGCCTAATCCACAAAAACCCGGCGCAACGTATTTTTTCCCGTTAAAGTTACACCGCCGCAAAATCTCTACCTAAGTGCCCGATCCACAAAGCACTTACCTAGAAATTTTGAGCGGTGTAACTTAAATCCGTCCAGCGCAAGGCGTTCCTAATTTAATGGGGCGAGTCCCATTTAAATTAGGCGCGCTCCCGCGCCGTACTTACTGCGCATGCTCCCGACGTCATTTTCCCGACGTGCTTTGCGCGGTTTTACGTTGCGCCGTGTTTTGAGAATCGCGACGGGCGTAAAAAAAAAAAAACGAGTTGCGGCGGGGAATTTTTTTTTTTTTTTTTTAAATTACAGCGACGCGGGATAGAAGGGTCTACTTTTACAAGGTGTAAACAGTTTAGGCCTTGTAAAAACAGCCCTAATTTTGCGACGGCAAACTAATACTTATGGAGAAAAAACAAAGCGTAAAAGCTTCGTGGAACTCCGTAAGTGCTAATTTGCATACCCGAAGCGGCATTTCAACGAGAAATGCCCCCAGCGGTGGCTGCGGTACTGCATGCTAAGATCTTCTGCCTATCTGTGGTAAACTGATTCTGTGGATCAGTTCCATAGATAGAAACAGGGATACTACGGCGTATCAGTAGATACGCCGGCGTATCCCTTTTGTGGATCAGGCCCCAAGTGTCCAGACATCAATTCAGTTTTCAATGCTTTATTCCAAGGCCCAACACGGCCAACATCAACATGGCACACAACAGAGAAAGGTTGATGAGCGTAGAGAAAACTTTAGTATCAGGCCTTAGATATGAAGAGAGAGCAAGCCTGCTCTCAGCAGTGATATAGCTCAATTCGTCGCCACCCCAATCAGAGTGGGTAAAGTGCCCCCGGACAGGCAGTTATCTCAGGCCTGGCAGCCGGAGCGTCACTTGCGGATCACTGGGAGGAAACAGACCTCTGCCACAGGCCTGACTCAGGGCCTCTGCCACAGGCCGGACCACTTAGGATTTGTGAAATCAGTTGGAGCAAATCCTCCCAGTTAGTTCAATCAGTGTCACCCACTGACAGCTTGAGCATACCTGTCATATGGTGTGGTGACCGGAATCCCTGATGGTTCGTCTAGGCCTCCTGGACAACCTCTAGTTCTAGGTTCCCCCAAGCCGATCCCCCATCGCACAGCCTCCAGCTTAGGATCCTCTCAACAGAAGGTTGGGACCCAGCAAGTCGCTGGGGCCCCTCTCAATGTCAGGATGAGGCTCTGCATGGTGCACAACCTCAGCGAAGCAGGCCACGGTGGCGGGGCCCATGGATGTGCGTACCCTGAAGGTGGGTACCGCACCTGGAACTCGGGCCCCGCATAGAACAACCCGCCAAAAACGGCTGCCCCAGATATATCCCCGTCCCAGCATGCCCAACGAGGGAAGAACTCCTCTGATTGGCTTCTGGGAGAAGGTGGGTCTGTCAGAACCCCTCTAGCGCCAACTGCCGCCCAGGGGTGATAACGTACCCCTGGAGCGCAGACTGACTTACAGGACCGATTCTGAAGTGGGCAGCAGCCTGAGTTTCCATAAATCACGAATGTAAGTAAAACTAACCCTTCCATTCCCCACTAACTTTAGTGAAGCGCCCACACTGAAAGTAAGGGGGGCGCTACATGATCATTTAGTGTTGCATGTTACCTTACTACATTATTTGTACTGTAATTAACTTTTCTGAAATAGAACGACGGTGCATAGCATAGAGACTGTGTAACTACAAGGATCCAGCAGATGGTGCAAGAGTACGTGGAATAGTTTTTTTCACATGAGGAATTGCAGCAATCAGTAAAATGAACTCTGCAAGTGTACCAATTACATATCTATTTCTTTATATTTAAAGAAGAAATGTATCAGCTTTGTGAAAGAACGCTTTAAATGGGTGTGGCTACCCAAATCAAGATTCTGCTTAATCACTCTAACAAACCACATGAACTTTGTAAGCTTGTACTGACCTACAGTCAGGGGCGGACTGACAACTCATGGGGCCCCCAGGCAATAGGAGATTATGGGGCCTCCGGGCAATAGGAGATTATGGGGCCCCCGGGCAATAGGAGATTATGGGGCACCTGGGCAATAGGAGATTATGGGGCCCCCGGGCAATAGGAGATTATAGGGCCTCCGGGCAATAGGAGATTATGGGCCACCCGGGCAATAGGAGATTATGAGGCCCCCCGGGCAATAGGAGATTATGGGGCACCTGGGCAATAGGAGATTATGGGGCCCCCAGGCAATAGACTATGGGGCCACACAGTATACACATACACACACACACATACAGTATACATACACAGTATACACACACACAGACACACAATATACACACACAGTATACATAAACACAGAATACACATACACACACTGAAAAGGTACTGGAGAGGCGGGGCAGCAATAATCTTGGTATTTTTTTAAAAACACAGATTTTTACATACTGTCCCTGGTTTTACTGAGACTGGCAACCCTGATGGGGCCCCCTAGTGGCATGGGGCCCGAATGCCTGAATGGTCAGTCTGCCCCTGCCTACAGTAAATTGTGACTTAATACGAATGTACAGTATTTTTTTTACTTTGTAACATTCAATAATCATGATATGCAGAACCCTCATAGCTTGTAACTGGCTCAAACCATTTTGTCCATCTGTGGTGAAATTTGGGACATGAGCAAAATCCAATTCATGGAATGGATGATCCATGTCGAAGAGAAACCTCTGGAACAATCTCCAATGGTGTGAATGCAAGGGGAATACTTCCGTACCTCACCCATATTCTGATTTCTCATTCTCCTCTCCCACCCCCCTTTGTCTTTCTTTGTCCTGTAGAGTCCTGAGCAAAAGATCCGGTGCTAACCCCATAACCCTAGACTCCAACCCCTCCCAAGACCTCTCTATTTAACCCCCCAACAGTATATTAACACAAACTATGCTATTGCACTATAGTTAAAAAAACAACATTTATAAGGGAACGCCAATAGTAATATACGGTTTAGCCAGAGACAGGATATGTGGGTTAGCAGGTAAGTTTTTTATATAATTATGATATGCAATCCTTTCAGTACAAACTGGGTTCCACCCCACCCAGTATTCTTGCAGATGTCTTAAAGCGGAGTTCCACCCAGGAAAAAAAAAATTATACTCACCCGAAATACCTGTTGCTATGCGGAAGTCCGTAATCTGCCTCTTCGGCACCGCGGAATGTTTTCTTCTTCTTCTTCTCCTAGTGAATGGGGCGCGCTGCTTTCTGGGAACTGTGTGTGTTCTCAGAGAGCAGCCGCCCATTCACAAACCGGCACGAGACTCACACAGGCGTAGTAGGAAATGGGCAGTGAAGCCGTAAAGGCTTCACTGCCTGTTTCCCCTAGTGTGAATGGCGGCGCGGGACCTGCATCAGTCGTGCGATCGGCATCGGGGGGCCATCAGCGCGGGCACGTAGGACAAGGTAAGTGTCCTTATTAAATGTCAGCAGCTACACTGTTAGTAGCTGCTGACTTTAAAAAAAAAAAAACTGCGGGTGGAATCCCGCTTTAAATAATAAATAGTCTAGTCAATACTCCAATTGCACACGTTCCTGGACTCTCGAGACGGCTCATAGAAAAAAGGGGGTGCTGAAACGATCACCAGCTGGGCACTGGAACCATCAAACAAACGAACATACTCGCCAGCACACCATGGATCGTAGATAACGTCCAAAAATGTAATGCAAAAGTAGCATCACAGAAAGTGCAACGTTTCGAGGCCACGCAAGACCTCCTCGTCAGGCACTTGCCATTGACTGTGTCTACTGTCTGATGCAAATCAATTTGCACTAATCGGCCATAACATTTATTATCTCATTACAATGGCACCTGGAAGTGGGTGGGATATATTAGGCAGCTGCTGAACATGTTGCCCCTGAAGTTGATGTGCTTAAAGCAGAAAAATTGGGCAAGTGGAAGGATTTGACAGACTACGACGACAAGGGCCAAATTGTAATGGCTAGATTACATTGTCAGAGCAACTCCAAAACGACAGCTCTTGTGGGATGTTCCCAGTCTGCAGTGGGCGGGATCAACCAAAAGTGGTCCAAGGCGGGAATATCAGTGAACTGGTGACAGGGTCATGTGTGGCCGAAGCTCATTGATGTACATGCAGAGCAAAATCTGGTCTATGTAGTTTGATCCAATAGAAGAGCGACTGTAGCTCAAATTGCTGGAAAAGTTAATGCTGGTTCTTATAGAAAGGTTTCAGAACACACAGTGCATCGCAGTTTGTTGTGTAAGGGGCTGCATAGTCGCAGAAAGGTCAGGGTGCCCATGCTGACCTACAGCCAAAGTGCCCACAATTGGCACGTGAGCATCAGAACTGAACCACAGAGCAATGGAAGAAGGTGGTCTGGTCTAAAGAATTATGGGCCAGATTTACGAACAATTACGGCGGCATAACGTATCCCCTTTACGTTACTCCGCCGCAAGTTTTCATCGTAAGTGCTTGATTCACAAAGCACTTGCGTGCAAACTTGCGGCGGCGTAGCGTAAAGCCGCCCGGCGCAAGCCCGCCTAATTCAAATGGGGCGTGTACCATTTAAATTAGGCACGTTCCCGCGCCGAACGTTCTGCGCATGCTCCGTTAGGAAATTTCCCGCCGTGCTTTGCGCGAAATTACGGCGCCCCAACGTGTTTTTTGAACGGCGACGTGCGTTCCATCCTTTCGTATTCCCGGACGTCTTACGCAAATAAAAAAAAATTGAAATTCGCCGCGGGAACGACGGCCATACTTTAACATGGCTGGTCTAGATCTAAGCCATGAAATAGCAGGCGTAAGTTTGCAATGGGAAAAACCGACTAGCCACGACGTAAGAGAATGCGATGAACGCGCGTACCTTCGTGGATCGCCGTAAACAGCTAATTTGCATACCCAACGTGGAAAACGACGCGAACTTCACCCAGCGGTCGCCGAAGTATTGCATCCTAAGATCCGAAGGCGTACGAAGCCGTACGCCTGTCAGATCTTAGCCAAAAGCCGTCGTATCTTTGTTTGTGAATTACAAATTAAGATACGACACGGCAAATTTGAAAGTACGCCGGAGTATCAGCAGATACTCCGGCGTACTTTTTCTGTGAATCTGGCCCATAGTTTTCTTTTACATCATGTGGATGGCTGGATGCATGTGCGTCACTTGCAAATGATCCTAGAACAAGACAGTACCAGGGATGGTGCAAGGTTTTTTGACACCCTAGGCAAAACCTAATTTTGCCACCCCCCTTGGCTCCACCCCTGACTCCATCCCCCTTTTCCTACCCATGTAAATCACGCCTTTTTAATGAGGCGCCCATCAAATACAGTCTCACCAGTGCCCATCAAATGCAGCCTCACCAGCGCCCATAAAATGAAGCCTACCAGTGCCCATCAATGAATGTTTGCTTGCTTCTATTCATTCGGGAATCAGGACACAGACACAGTCCTCCGTCGCCGCTGCGCCTCTGACACTATGTGCGAATGGAGCGGCGGCTGTCTGATGCTGAGACTTAGTTGCTTGCTGCAGAGAGAAGAGAGTAGGAACATCAGTGGATAGGCGCCCTAGGCAGCAGGGCTGCCTAGTTTGCCTAGTGGTAGCATCGGCCCTGGACAGTACACATATGTGGGTGCAAGACTTGCTCTTTTCTTTATCATGCCTGGCCACCAAACCCACTGCTGGTACCACTTCTGATTCTTAAAAGGAAAAGTCTAGCATTTTCATCATTTTTTTTTTGTTATACAGGTAAAAGACATCATCTGAATTAAATATTTTCTGCAAGTGTTTATAAAAGTCAATGGGGTAGATTCAATAAGATTTGCGCAGTTTTTACGTAGGTGCAGGGCTCCGTTTTTGCCCTGCGCCCCCTCAAATTATCTGCGCTACCCTCGATTCACAGAGCAGTAGCTCCGTAAATTGCGTGGGCGCTCCAGCAAAATGCCCGGCGTAAGCGCGCGCAATTTAAATGATTCCGTAGGGGGCGGGAATCATTTAAATTAGGCGCGTTCCCGCGCCGAGCGTAGGGCGCATGCTCCGTCGGGAAACTTTCCTGACATGCATTGCGGCAAATGACGTCGCAAGGACGTCATTTGCTTCAAAGTGAACGTGAATGGCGTCTAGCGCCATTCACGATTCACTTACGCAAATGACGTAAAATTTAAACTTCGCGACGCGGGAACGACGGGTATACGTAACATTGGCTGCCCCTGCTATTAGAAGGGGCAGCCTTACGCGAAACCCGATGGACGGAAACGACGTAAACTGCGTACGCAGGGCTCGCGTAACGTTGTGAATCGGCGTTAGTATGCAATTTGCATACTATACGCTGACCACAATGGGAATGCCCCCTAGCGGCCAACGTAAGAATGCAGCCTACGATATGACTGGCATAAGAGCCTTATGCTAGTCATATCTTAGGCTGCCGTCGGCGTAACGAGGTTCCTGAATCAAGTAAGCAATTGCGCTGCGTAACTATGGTTACGCAGACGCAATTGCTTCTTGAATCTAGGCCAGTATGTGTTAATATAAAAATAAGGAAAACCTTAAATCGGAGTTCCACCCAAAAATGGAACTTCCGCTTTAAGGGAAGGTGACTCCCTGACATTCCACATTTGGCATGTCATTTTTTTGGGGGGGAGCGGAAACCCTCTTTTTAGAGGGTTCCAGCTCCCACTTCCTCCTGGGGCACCGCGGCGCCGGAAGAAAGTTCACATCTCCCCCCTCCCTCTCGGCAATCATCTGGGACATGTCACAGATCCCAGATGATTGCCCGGCCAATCACGGCACGCAGGGCGGCTCGCACATGCGCAGTGCCTGACTGAGTGTGAAGTCACAGCCGGGCGCCCACAGTCATGATGCCAGCGCCGCAGAGAGGAGGGAGAGATGAGCGGGGCTTCGAACCTGGGACAGGTGAGTGTCCAATTAATAAAAGTCAGCAGCTACACTTTTTGTAGCTGCTGATTTTTATATTGGTGGAACTCCGCTTTAAATATTTTTTATTTACTGTACACATAAAGGCTCTGCTTCATGCTTTGCAGTACTGCACCATAGCTGTGCTTTACTGCACCTTCTCACAATGAAAATCTATTAGTCAGCCAACTTATTGGAAACAGTGCACTGCCCTTGTGTCGGATATATTAACTCTATAGCTGTTAAAATGGTATTAAAGCTTTGTTTTTTTTGTTGTTTTTTTATTAAATAACAAACATGTTAGGCCCCATACTCACGACCAAACATGTCTGCTGAAACTGGTCCGCGGACCAGTTTCAGCGGACATGTTCGTTCGTGTGTAGGCAGTAACGGACAGGATTCCAGCAAACATTCGTCGGCCAGACCGTTTTCCAACGAACAACTGTTTCCTGGTCTTGCTTTAAAACAGTCTGCTGGAATCGTGTCCGTCAGACATGTTCGGTCGTCTGTACACAAAAGCAGCGTACAAAAACCCCGCGCATGCTCAGTCCAAATGAGGAGACGGGAGCGCTCGTTCAGGTAAAACTCGCGTTTGTTTGGGATATGGCACATTCGTCATTAGAAACCTTTTATTCTAGCAAGAGAACAATGTCTTAAAAAGGCGCACTAAACCACATTTTCTTGCCTCGTTTTATTAATTCTTCTCTTGCTAGAATAACCCCGTTCTCTTGCTGATGCAATTTCAATAGAGTTGTCCCATACTGAAATGTCACATTTCTTGCTTGTGATGTAATCCTTTAATAATGTTTTCTATGCCAGACGTGTGTTTTGGTTGGTGGTCCTCCATAATTTATAGTAGTCATTTTTGTAAAGGAATGTGCATCTTTTTTTGTTTTTTGTTGTTTCTAGTTATGTCACCATTTAGTTTATTTTTTTTTAACATGTTTTTTTCTTTTTTTTTTTTTTTTTTTTTTTTTTGTGTTTCATTTGAGAATATTAAACCATGTTGGCACACCAAATGTCCCCCCCCCCCCAAGGAGTGTGTCCTTTGTAAATGACCCATTGTATATTTATTCAAGGTTTGCTGCCTAATAATCCCCACAGTATAACAAACAATAGACATGTTTTCAAATGAAAGCAAAAAGCCTTTTATTCAGGCAAATGTCATCACAAAAAATAAACAGAACGGCAGCACTAGAATAGATAGCAAACTATATGCAAACTTGCATTTCCAACATGGTGAAGGATAAACTTCCAAGCCTCAGGAGCCAAACCCAAAAATATGAAGCAGCAGCACAGAAACAAAGGAACCCAAACTGTGGTAGTCCAAACAAGATGTCCTTTATGTGGAAGGAAATGGAAGGCAGAGAATCAACGTTTCCTCCTCTTTCCAGCCTTCCCTCCAGGCAGCCTTCCAGCGGATCTAACACGGGGTCTTGCAGGTGGGGTCGATGTGGCAGCAGGAGGATGGTGTTCCGCAAGCCGGGCCGGGTCACATAGCCCAGTGTCTGGGGTCAGCAGGCCCTTCTGCATCCACCAAAGGACCTGGTTCATCAGGGCCTTTGCCAGTCTTCTCTGGTCCTCCTCCCCTTCATTCAAATCGTGGGCCAATGAGGCACTGAAGGCCTCTGTGGGGTTGAGGGGGGCCCTCATGATGGCGCTTGCCTCCTGTATCATGCGGAGGCTTGCCTCCTCCACAGGCCTCAACTGCCTCCTTCGGCCTGATGGCCTCACCTGGGGGGGAGAAGACTGGCTGGTGGTGGTTCTCCTGGCCCGGGGGACCTGCTGCAGGCCACTGGGCCCAGCCTCCTCCTGGCTGCCACTGACCCCGGCCTCCTCCTGGCTGCCACTGACCCCGGCCTCCTCCTGGCTGACAGACACCTGAGGATCTGCCACCTCCTGGCTGATCTCTTCTTCCTGTGTGGAAAAAAAAGGACATTTTTTACAATTTCGCTAAATAAAACCACACTCATTTTCATGTTTTTCGTTTACTATTTTCTGTTCATTATTACTTGAATACACTCTACTTCTGACCCCTGCAGTTGTCATCCCTGACACCTATTTGTCTGTACACCTTTTTTTTTGCTTTTTCCCAGCTTGGCTTTGCTTTTACAATATCAAATCATTAATCCACCAAGAATTATTTACGCCAGAAATATAGAGGAAACTACTATACCTCCTCATCGAAGGGTGGCAGATCTGCATCTCTGTCAGCCAGGCCCTCTTCCTCCGACTCTGCAGGGCTGTGGTCATCTGGGTAAGGTCCGCTGGAAGGTAGCATGGAGGAAAGGTTGGAAGAAAGACTCGACATCGTTTTCCTGCCTTCCATTTCGTCCCGCAAAAAAGCCATCTGTTTATAATACCACAGTTTGGGTTCCTTTGCTTGTGTTGCTGCTGCTCCCGATTTTTTGCTTTTATTAGCTTTGTATGCTCTCCTGTATGTGCTTCTGAGGTTGGCAAGTTTATCCTTCACCATGTTGGCAGTGCATCCTGGCACCCATGTTTGCATATAGTTTGCTAGCTCTTCTAGTGCTGCCGCTCGTACATCTTTATTGCAATATAATGCGTGTTTTGAATTCCACAGGATGGGCGTGTCCTGATATTTTTGTAGTAAGGCCTCTATAGCTTCCTTGGTTTGTAGTTGGTCCATTTCACTTTTTGAAAAATGATATTTCTTTTGGAGTCTAGATTCGCAAAACATAAACCAAAGAAAAATAAATATTCAAAAGGATCAGCGTTGACCTTGATATAATATGTGTCTTCAAATTTATTACCTATATCTAATTACAAACACAGTCTCTCTTGTTTAAACAATGATTGGCAGCTCGGCCGCATTGGTTGTACCAAACATTGATTTGCTAGATGCAGAGCCATTGTTAACATTGCAGTAAATATTTTTAATATAGAAAAATAAACAATGCTTACAAATGACAGTATTCATCTAGGCACTCTTTCATGTGTAAATCTCATGCCCCTGACAATGGATGACATAAAAGACACTTCCTAATGACCTCTGTACAACCAACACTTGAACAATACTTTGCCTGATCTGAATACACCATTCAAAAACTTGTCAATGAGGTACAGCATTGTTCACATCTCTATTTTGTGAGGTGTCCAAAAGCATTTGGATACCAAAATAACATTGTGGTACCCCATAGACAGAATAGCTTAAAAAGGGTGCAACCAACAGCCCAAACCCCCATCCCATGTGTCTACATTTTCAAGGCCTCTGCTGATCACATTTTTAATTTCCTTACCTTCCTGTCTCTCGCTCCTCGTTTCTCACGCTCGCCTAATTACCGCGTAAGATGCGTAATCACGGCGTGCACCTTTTAAACACTCCGCGTATTTATTAAACCCCGCCCTCGTCACCTTTGCGAGGCCCCTAATCAATGAGTTTAGGAAATATGGCGTTAACTGTGTATGTTCTGGATGCGCTCGAAGATTCTCCGCGTAACCGACGTAAACACGTTGTTTGCATTCTCTACACTCCGCGTATGTATTAAACGCCGCCCTCTTCTCTGCCCATGGCGTAAGAATTCATCTTTTCCACGCCCATAATCTCTGTGGGAAAGGAAAGATGGCGATGTCACACGAGCGGGCACGATGCTCTCATGCCACAAGTGAAGGGACAGAGGCAGGGACGTCCCGATCAAGGCCAAGAAGATACAAAGCCACTAATATGCGGTTCCAGGAAATGGTGGAGTTAGTTTACATCATGCGAAAGAAGGACTATGATGGTGAATTAGGGCCATACAAGACCCCTAACCGCCGAAAGGCACATATTATGGACAAGGTGGCGAGGAGAATGCAGAGGATGTTTGGGATCACCAGGTCCAAGGAACAGCTGAGGAAACGATGGTCAGACTTAAAATTGAGGGAGCCACATCAGATGAAGAAAATACTTAAAATTCTGCGTAAAAGTAAGTAAATATATATTGGGGTTGGGGGGGGGGGTGGGTGATTGTCTGCAATAATGTGTTGCCATGTATATTTCACCATCTGCCTCCTTGGCCTGCTTGTAATTTTAAAGACATGTTGTCATTTATTTTTTATGACATAAATACCTACATATTTACAAATAGTGTTCTTAGTAAACCACGTAACATCACATAGTTTCTCAGAAAGGCTCGGTTATTCCAGGAACAACACACCTGGACATGGCTCACTGGCCAAAAACTTTGTTTGTAAACATTGTGTAAAAGCTAGTTCAAAAAAATAAAATTAGGAGAATGGGAAAGGCAAACAGGATTCATTCTAAAAACAGTGGTAATAAAGCAGATGTTTTCACATCTGCAATGCAGAGCACCTGTGTCTCCCCAAACCAAAAATGGGTTTTGGTAGGGTCTCCCAGAAATACTGTTTAGGGGGGACATCCATGTGTGTCACTTTGCTAAAAAGGGGCAGGATCAGAGCTTGCCATAGAAGTAATTGCAAAATGTAGGTTTGGTGAAAGATAAAAGTAACTAAATGAAAGCATCTTCTAAGCAATGTGTGCGATTTATGCTCTCCAATATCTGTGTGCTGATGAGTCTACATTTTTTTTTTGTTTATTTCAGGGGAAAGAAGTCGCCAGCATTTGGAGGAGGCAGAGAGGGCCAGACAAGGCCAAAATCTGCCATCTCAACATGTGGAGGAGGAGGAGGATGTGGAAGGAGAAGAGGATGTGGAAGGAGAAGAGGATGTGGAAGGAGAAGAGGATGTGGAAGGAGAGGAGGAAGGAAGAAAGGAGGAAGGAAGAGAGGAGGAAGAAGTAATTTTGGACTTAGAATTTATAGCAGATGAAGGGCAATGACAATTTGGCGAATTGAAAGAAGGTGGATTGATGGATGAAGGAGGAGTCCAAGATGATGGGGAAGTGGTGGAAGAAGGAGGAGTGATAGAAGATGATGGGGAGGTGGTGGAAGAAGGAGGAGTGATAGAAGATGTCGAAGAGGTGGAAAGGAGAAGCCCATCAGGTCAGTGTCACCCTAGCTTGATTAAAAAAAACATATGTAGATAGGCCTCATCGAAAAATAATTTTGTAAATGACCATTTTTTTTTTTTTTTTAGGGGAGGAGGATAGTGTGCCAATATTTTCACGTGCAAGTGCTGCTATAATTATTCAGCAGGTAATGGAGTGCAGCACTGAAATGCACAATATGCGTGAAAGGATGGTTGTCATGGAAGAGAATTTAACAAATGTCCTTTTGGAATGCTGCACGGAAATGGACAATATGCGGCAAAGAATGATGGTCATCGAATCTAATTTTAAAAATATTATTGACATGATGGGCCGTGTCAAAGACTGAAACACCCCCCGCCCATCCCCCGCCCCCACAAACATTTTTACTGTTTTAATAATGAATACGCCAAAATTTGAAGATACACACACAGTGTGCCAACATGTGCTATCTGCCATCACAGAATATCTAGTGTCTGTGCTTTGTGGGTCCAACCCCCTCCTCCATCCTCAAGTAGTTGAGAGGAAGGGTTTGCTCCCACAGAACACAGACATTGATCACCCATGATGTCAGATAGCACATGTGGCAATTTGTCTGTTGAACCAATGACATTTGGCGAGTTTGCACTGAATGTGTGTATCTTCAAATTTTGGCGTGTTCCAGTGTGAAAGCACACCATGACTGACTGCTGTTGTGAGTTTTTATATTTTTATAATTGTATTTTGTTACTTTTTGACCATGTTGAACATTTTTGGATACTATAAAGTTTAGACCATAAAGAATAAACACCGAAAAAAAATTAAAAAGATATATATATAGAATTATAAATCTCTCTAATCACTGAATTTAGTGAAGTCGAGATTTGACTCCTAAATCTCAACAACAAATTTTCTTATTGAAAAACACACCAAAAAAAAACAAAATTGTTAAAAAAATATTGGTTTTTGTGCATAAAAAATATGCAGAAAATAAAAAATACTAAGGCGGTAAACACCCCACCAAAAATATTCTATATATATATATATATGTAAACAATAAATCTAACTATATTTGATAAACAAAAATGTGAACTTGTTAAAAAATGTATAATCTGCATAATATTTTTGGTTGAATTACCTGAAAAAAAAAAAAATATAAAAAATTTTTTTGTAGACTCCTAAGTACAAAAGCAGGGAGTAATGAAAAAAATATAAAATAATTTTTGGGGTCATGAACAAGCAAAAATTAAAAAACTTGACCTCAAAATTTACAAATGGAGTTGCTTCTTATTTCTAGACTCAATACCCTGTTTGTAGATGAGTGAATACTGTGCAAAATGTGGTTATTTACTAAAAGTGGAGAAATCAATTATGCATTAAAATTGAAGAAGTTAGTTAGAGAACCAGGAAGACAGATAAAAAGAGAAAAAGCATTAATGACAAACAACTGTATAAAGTCCAATGGTCTAATTATTTATTATTTGAGAGAATATTCCTTTCTTTGGGGGCCGAATTAGAAAGAAATATGATCTGGCATAGCAATGGCCCCCCGACCCATGAAGTACTCAACATATTTGTCGCGTACCTCACGAGCTGATTGGGGGGCCAAGCCAGCGCGACCAGTGTCCAGCCCGGGAAGGGGATCTGAGGGTAGTCTTGCCTCAGAACCGATGTCGGGTAGGTACGTCTGGGAGTGCCTGCGTAAAAAGTTGTGCAAAATGCAGCAGGCAAATACAACGGTGTCCAATTTATATTCCGCCAGATGTATCGATGTCCTGAACAGGCGGAACCGGTTGGTGAGTATCCCAAAGGCATTCTCGACTACCCTCCGAGCCCTGGCCAACCGAAAATTAAACACACTCCTCTCTGAGGTGAGGGTCCTCTGGGGAAAAGGCCGCATGAGGTAAGGACCAAGCCCGAAAGCCTCGTCCGCTAGGAACACAAACGGAAGTCCTTCCACATTATCTTCATCTGGTGGCAATGCCAGACCACCAGCTTGGAGACGATCATAGAAATCAGTCCGTGCGAACACTCCCCCATCAGACATCCGGCCATTCTTCCCCACGTCCACATATAGAAACTCATACTGTGCCGACACCACCGCCATCAACACAATACTATGATAACCCTTGTAATTATAATAGTAGGACCCCGAGTGGGGTGGGGGCACAATGCGGACGTGTTTCCCATCTATTGCTCCACCGCAGTTAGGAAAATCCCACCGCTCGGCAAATTGGGAAGCCACAGACTGCCATTCCTGTGGTGTGGAGGGTAGCTGTGGGGACAAACAAAAAAAGAGATTTAGTACTTTGTAACAAAAACATCCTACAAGCATCCTTGTGACACTTCAAAGTATTAAAATTGCATTAGAAAAATGTGCATGGAGAATTTGGGAAATGAAATATATAGGGCCACTTCATTAAGAGACTCCACAGCCCTCTGATGTGGACAATAAAAGTTTGAAGGGGGGGGGGGGGGACACAAAAACCAAAAAGTCCTGTTTTAAAAAATGGCAAGGTGGGTTTGTCCCTAGGATAGCATGCTGGACAGGTTAATATTGGGTAAGGGACAAATATGCAGGTAGGCCAAGAAAAAAACATGTAAAGCTGATATCAACATGCATAGGGAGAAAAGGGAACGTTAGTTAAACACACAGCATATCTGGGAAATTAAAAATAAAGTTAGTTAGCAACATTATTACAGCCAGGAAACTTACCTTAATATACTCCTCATGCATAACTTTGATGATGGCAGCACACGTGTCCGGTATGATGACCCCAAGCGCCTGCGGAGAGATGCCTGTTGAGAACTTGAGGTCCTGCAGGCTCCTCCCAGTCGCCAGGTACCGCAACGTGGCAATAAGCCTCTGCTCGGCCGTGATGGCTTGGCGCATCACAGTGTCCTGCCTCGTGATATAGGGGGACAGAAGTTCCAGCAGACTGTTGAATACGGGGTCCGTCATGCGGAGAAAATTCCTAAAGTCATTAGGATTATTCTCCTGGAGTTCCCTAAGCAGAGGCATATGTGAGAACTGGTCACGCTGGCGCAACCAATTCTTGGTCCAGAAACGCCTCCGCCCCCTGTTTCTGGCCAAAGTACTGGAAAAATGAACATATCCAGCAGCCATCCCATAAACAGCACCAACTCGCGAAAATTGACGCTGCTGCTCCATCATGGCTTCAAACCGGCCGGCTGGTCAGTCAAGAACACACTCAAACAGAAAGCACTCGCAAATCCAGCACTACCTGCGACAAACGCGTGACAAACAGATACGAGCGCACAGGATGCAACTGCTAAAGCAGAAACAACCTGCTAGCCTATAGCCGAATGACAACTACGTTACCGCAAGCACACGCACTGAACCCGTGAATACACGCTGTCAAAGCCTGGAGACCGAGAAGCGCGAATCAGCTCTAACCAAACCTTCACTAACACGAGCAAACCCGTAACTAGCAAAAGAGGAACAGAGGGCGGCGCCATTAAGTTTGGTCTTCCCCTTTATAGTGACGTCGTACGTAGTTTACGTGCACGCGTTCCGGTACGACGGTAATTTGGTCCGCTGGTGTGTACAAGCCAGCGGAACCAAACAAAAATCAGCCTTGTACGCCGGAAACTGTCGGGCAGACAGTTTCCAGCGCACAGATCCGGTCGTGAGTACAAGGCCTTATACTTAACTGCTCTGTGCAGTGGTTTTACACAGAGCAGCTCCTCTTCTTATTGTATCCCCTGCTGGTGCTCCTGACTCCTCCCCCTTGTTAAGTGCCCCCAGAGAAAAAACGTTTGCCCTGGGTCACCAATGCGTGCTCGCTCTCGAGCCCCTGCCCTATGCATCCATAAGACACCATATGAAATATAGTTATCCATTGATAAAAACCTGTAGTTGTTAGTCATTTTTTTTCTCTGAATAGCGCAGAATGTGATTAATGCAGACTGGGGTACTTAGTTGTCCAGCACCTCCATCACACTAATTTTTTCTATGCATCATGGAGTATGAGAGGGAGGTTGCACAGCACATACTGTATTTATTGGCGCATAACACTCCCTTTTTTTATTACCCCGAAAATAAAGTGTAAACTGTGACTGCGCGTTATACGCAGGGGGTGTGGAAAGTTTTTTTCCTGAAACTTCCCTCTTCAAGCTAGGGTGCGTGTTATACGCCGAAAAATACCGGAATCATATGAAAAAGACCATAATCATATGGCCAACCAAAGGTGCCAGAATGCCACCTTGCTTGCCACTGTTATCAAGCTGGGTGCTTGTTGCTCCTGTCCCCATTTTTGTTGACTGAATAATGCACTTTGGGCCAGATTTACAAAAGAGATACGACGGCGTATCTCCTGATACGCCGTTGTATCTCTGTGATCCGCCCGTCGTAACTATGCGTCTGATTCATAGAAGCAGGTTACGCATAGATAGCCCTAAGATCCGACAGGTGTAATTGACTTACACCATAGGATCTTAGGCTGCAATTCTAGGCCTGCCGCTAGGTGGCGATTCCATTGCGGTCGGCGTAGAATATGCAAATGACTAGTTACGGCGATTCACGAACGTACGCTTTACCCGTCGCTCTAAATTTACGTTGTTTCCGTCGAGATACGCCGCGTAAAACTAAGGCTGCCCTCTAGGTGGTGTAACCCATGTTAAGTATGGCCGTCGTTTCCGCGTCGAAATTTTAAAATTCACGTAGTTTGCGTAAGTCGTCCGTGAATGGCGCTGGACGCCTTTTACGTTAACGTCGAAACCAATGACATCCTTGCAACGTCATTTAGCGCAATGCACGTCGGGTAATTTGACGGACGGAGCATGCGCAGTACGTTCGGCGCGGGAACGCGCCTAATTTAAATGGTGCCCGCCCCATTTGAATTAGGCGGGCTTGCACCGAGCGGATTTACGTTACACCGCCGCAAGTTTACAGGTAAGAGCTTTGTGAATCAGGCACTTACGCTGTAAACCTGCGGCGGTGTAACGTAAATGGGATACGTTACGGCGCCACAGCGTAACGTATTTGTACCTGAATCTGGTCCTTTGTGCTTAAGGTTCTCCTTCTTTGGGTCAGAGGACCAAGAACTAATGGGCTAAGTCTGTTTCAGCCTATCCACTTTCATAAGTCACTTGTGTGACTGCATTTTCTGATCTTGTTGGCGTGATATTAAGACTACCAAGTTTATAGGAGTAAAAGTGGTTGGGCACAAAATAGTTGTCCCAGGGGGCCAGAAGTAGAAATGTGGCTCTGAGAGTAAGGGACGGGAATTCTATGAGAAGACCTATCATTTTTCCTCCACAGCCTGAACAGTAGGTATTGACAGCTACATAGCTGTCAAGGTTGTTTTAAATAATTGCCGTGGACAACTTGTAGTCTCACCTTAACTATATACTTCCTGTATTGTGTGAAAGGGCCAGTAAGTACTACAATCCTGTCATGACATATTTACTAAATTCAATTATGAACTTCTTTTTTTTCTTCTTAAAGTGGTTGTAAACCCTTTACAACCACTTTTACCTACAGGTAAGCCTAGATTAAGGGTTACCTGTAGGTGCTCGAAATATCTCCTAAACCTCCACGGTTTAGGAGATATTTACAGAAATTACGCCTGCCGATGTCTACGGTGCATGAGCCGTAGACAACAGCGCAGGCACACTTTAGCAAAATTGATCGTGCCGTTCCTAAAGGATCCCATGCTGTGACTTGCGGCTCCCGCGCGCATGGAAGGTGAACCTCCGCCCCAGTCTCAAGTCTTTTGCAGTCTCCAGCAGGTTTTCTTCTAAGATTCCCCTGTGTTTGGCTCCATCCATCTTTCTATCAACTCTAACTTAGTTACATAGTTAGTTAGGTTGAAAAAAGAAACTTAAACTAGTTCAACCAATAAACCCTGACCAGCTTCCCTGTCCCTGATGAAGAAAAGCACAAGCATCCCCACAACATGATGCTGCCACCACCATGTTTCACAGTGGGTGTGTTCAGGGTGATGTGCAGGGTTATTTTTCCACCACACATAGGCCCAGATTCTCGTAGACGCGCCTATCTATAGGCGGGCGTAGTGTATCTCAGATACACTACGCCGCCGTAACTTAGTGAGGCAGGTCCCGTATTCACAAAGAACTTGCGCCCAAAGTTACGGCAGCGTAGTGCAACTGTGCCGGCGTAAGCCTGTGTAATTCAAAGTAGGCTGGTGTGGGCGTGTTTTATGGTAATGAATAGTGACCCGACGTGATTGACGCTTTTAACGAACGGCGCATGCGCCATCCGTGAACGTATCCCATTGCGCATGCTAAAAAATAACACTGCAAATAGTCAATGCTTTCGACGTGAACGTAACTTACGTCCAGCCCCATTCACTGACGACTTACGCAAACGACGTAAAATACGACGCTGTTCGTACGTTTCCGACGTCCATACCTAACATGACTTACCCCCGCTTTGTGAGGGGTAACTTTACGCCAGCGTATGTCTTACGTAAACGACGTATCTTTATATCTTCGTGAATCGGCGTATCTAGCTAATTTACGGAAGCGCCACCTAGCGGCCAGCGTAAATATGCAACTAAGATACGACGGCGTAAGAGACTTATGCCGCTCGTATCTAAGCCGAATTTATGCGTAACTGATTCTAAGAATCAGGCGCATAGATACGACGGCTCTCATTCGGACTTACGACGGCGTAAACTTCTCCACAATTGTATCCCTGACCTGTCTTGTGTGTTCCATGGCCTTCATGATGCTGTTTGTTCACTAAGGTTTTCTAACAAACCTCTGAGGGCTTCATAGAACAGCTGTATTTATACTGAGATTAAATTAAACACAGGTGGAGTTTACTAATTAGGTAAAAAATAAACAATTAAATAATTTTTTAATTTCCCTCCACTTCACAATTATGTACGACTTTGTGTTGGTCTATCACATAAAATCCCAATAAAATCCATTTACGTTTTTGGTTGTAACATGACAAAATTTGGAAAATTTCAAGGGGTATGAATACTTTTTCAAGGCACTGTTAGGTAGATTCACAAAGAGTTAGGCCGGCTTATCAGTAGATAAGCCGACCTAACTCTGAATCTACGCCGGCGTTTGTTTAAGTGTATTCATAAACAGAGATACACTTAAACAAAGCTAAGATAGGCTAGCTTGCGCCGTTCTATCTTAGCTTGCAATATTTCTGTTGTCCGCTAGATGGCGCTTCCATTGCGGCCGGCGTAGATTATGTAAATGAGGGGATACACCGATTCACGAACGTACGCCAGGCCTACACCGTCGCATTACGTCGTTTCCGTAAGGGATAGGCCGCCGAAAGTTATTCCACCTATGAGGTGGAATAACAATGTTAAGTATGGCCGCCGTTCCCGCCGCGAGGTTCGAATTTTTTACGTCGTTTGCGCAAGTTGTCCGCGAATCGGGATTTACGTCGTTTACGTACACGCCGAAATCAATAGGCCCGTACAGCCTACTTAGCCGCAATGCGCACTGGGAAATTTAGTCGCCCGGCGCATGCGCAGTGTCAAAAAACATCAAAAAACGTGAGGTCAAGCCTCATTTCCATACAACACGCCCCCCTCCAAGTCATTTGAATTAGGCGCCCTTACGCCCGCTCGTTTTAGGCTACACCGCCGTAGATTAGCAGGTAAGTGGTTTGTGAATCACTACTAGCCTAACTAATTTACGGCGGTGTAGCCTAAAAAGGCTAGGCTAGGCCGTCCTAAAGATAAGCCTCTCTACGTGAATCTACCTATGTATGTCTTCTACTGCAGTGTATACAAAACAAACGTGTTTCTCCAATGGAAATAATACATCTTCTATTGCCAATGCTCAGTTTGCCACTCTATGTTGAACACAAGTGCCTCTGTGATTCGAGCGCCGACACAACTATCAAGTATCGGACTCATTTGTAATTAACCCAGAAGATCTTTGAAATAGTAGGAAGAATATCAGGTGGCATGAACACACTCATTTGCATAACATAAGATATCCCATCAGGGTTTGAACTCAACGTGACTTGTACGTTATATTACTGTATCTTCTCCCTGCAAAACAACATGTGCTGGTCAGCTGACCACGCAGCCAAACACCCTCCCTGCGGCTATGAAATTGTTTCATGCAGCTGAAAATGCAAATGTACAGTGGATCATCTGAATACTGCACATCAATCCTGTTTATAGAGCAAACATGGCTGCACTGATTGGGCTAGATTTAGATAGATTAGCGGATCTTTAGATCCGTGTAATCTATCTGATTTACGATCCGCCAGCGCAAATTTGAGAGGCTAGTGCAGTATTCAGAAAGCACTTACCTCGAAACTTGCGCCGGCGGATCGTAATTCCCCCGGCGGAATTAAAATTCCGCGGCTAGGGGGAGTGTAGTATTTAAATCAGGCGCGTCCCCGCGCCGATTTAAATGTGCATGCGCCGTCCGCGAATTTTCCCAGCGTGCATTGCTCCCAATGACGTCGCTAGGACGTCATTGGTTTCGGCGTGAACGTAAATTACGTCCATCTGTATTCGCGACTGACTTACGCAAACAACGTAAAAATTCAAAACTCGGCGCGGGAACAACGGCCATACTTAACATAGGATACGCCGCACTTACCCCTGCTATAGCAGGGGTAGCTTTCCGCCGGAAAAAGCCGAACGCAAACGACGTAAAAAAAAAGCGACCGGGGGGCGTTCGTTTCTGAATCGGCGGATCTCCTCATTTGCATATTCGTCGCGTATACAAATGGAAGCGCCACCTAGCAGCCGGCGGGAGATTGCAGCCTAAGATCTGACGGTGTAAGTCACTTACACCTGTCGGATCTAAGGGAGATCTATGCGTAACTGATTCTTATGAATCAGTCGCATAGATCCGACCGTCGGATCTCAGAGATACGACGGCGTATCAGGAGATACGCCGTCGTATCTTGTTTCTGAATCCGGGCCACTGTGTCTTAGGCCTCGTACACACGACCGAGTTTCTCGGCAAAAACCAGCAAGAAATTTGCTGTTTTTTTTTTTGCAGAGGAAACCGGTCGTGTGTACATTTTTCGACGAGGAAACTGTCGAGGAACTCGATGAGCCAAAAAGAGATCATGTTCTCTTTTTCCTCGACGGGAATGGAGAAAATTGGCTAGTCGAGTTCCTCAACAGCCTAACAAGTAACTCGATGAGGAAAACGTCGAGTTCCTCGGTCGTGTGTACGAGGCCTGACAGGAGCTGGTATTGATATAAACAGCCAGTCGGAGAATCCAAATCTTTCCTTGTGCGCCAAACCACAGGCTCAAAGCAGCATAATGGGGCACAGATGTGAGCATTCATATCTACCGTATTTATCGGGGTATTGCACGCTCCATCGTATAGCGCGCACCCCTAATGTGGACCCGCAATTCCTGTAAAAAAAAAACATTTTAGTACTTACAGTTTTGGTGTCTTGCGCTGCGTCCATCAGGTTCGGTGGTGTCCTCCCAGCTTCTCCCGCGTCTCCCTGTCGAATCGCCGCTTCCCGCGCTCAGTTTGAATGCCTCCGCCGACGTATATGGAGTGCAGTACACTCGGCTACATTCGGCCAGGCTTGGCTTCGCTCGTGCTCACGCTCTGTGACGTTTATACATGAGCACGAGCGAAGCCGAGCCTGGCCGAATGTAGCCGAGTGTACTGCACTCGGTACACGTCGGAGCAGGCATTAAAACTGAGCGCGGGAAGCGGGTATCGGCGTATATAACGCACCCACGATTTTCCCCTTATTTTAAGGGGGAAAAAGTGCGCGGTATACTACGTCGATAAATACGGTATGTGCTATCAAAAGGCCAAGCATGGTTAAACACCTCCATTATAATATGAACAAAATACATTTTTTAGCATTTTTACTTTAAAAATTATAAAATAATGTATCAATTCAGCCAATGAAAGCTGAAATATATATCTTTACAATAATGTCCAATCAAGCTTGTGGTGGAGGTTCATATTTGTAAGCTGATAGGTGAAAATGGAAAGTACTTAGGTGGGCTTATAGAGGGGTATACGTCCCCTTCATAAAGTAGTTCTGACCATGGGTTTCTAGGGGGCTTCTTCTGTCCATTATCTTAATTGAATATATACACTATATTACCAAAAGTATTGGGACGCCTGCCTTTACACACACATGAACTTTAATGGCATCCAAACCTTAGTCCGTAGGGTTCAATATTGAGTTGGCCCTCCCTTTGCAGCTATAACAACTTCAACTCTTCTGGGAAGGCTGTCCACAAGGTTTAGGAGTGTCTATGAGAATGTTTGACCATTCTTCCAGAAGCGCATTTGTGAGGTAAGGCACTGATGTTGAACAAGAAGGTCTGGCTCGGAGTCTCCACTCTAATTCATCCCAAAGGTGTTCTCTGGCCTGCATAGAGTCCAGGCCTCAACACCAGTCAAGTTCCTCCACCCCAAACTCTCTCATCCATATATTTATGAGTCTTGCTTTGTGCACTGGTGAGCAGTCATGCTAGAACCAGAAGGGGTTATCCCTAAACTGTTCCCACAAAGTTGGGAGCATGAAATGGTCTAAAATGTCTTGATATGCTGATGCCTTAAGAGTTCCCTTTGCTGGAACTAAGGGGCCAAGCTCAACCACTGAATAATGAAGAGGAAAAAGAAAACAATTGGGACTTTAACAGCAACAACTAACAATGTAATTTTATTCACAAAATATACAAAATATACAACATTACAGTATTAAAAACATGAATGGTGCAATAGGTACGTGAATTCCCTAGAAAGGTCCAAGAAATCCCAACGCGTTTCGGCACACTGTCCGTTCCTTCGTCAGGGGCTAGTATCCGGATAGGATCACACTATACAATATGAATAAAAGCATTTTAGAAAATTATACATTTCAAAATTAATTGTCTGTACAAAAATGGGCAACAAGAACACAATAATCACACAGTGCAGGAATCATACCCAATCACATCATTGTAAAGGCTCATGGTTGGACGGGCGGGCCTCCAGGGGAGGCACCGATGTACCTTCTGCACTGTGTGATTCCTGCACTGTGTGATTATTGTGTTATTGTTGCCCATTTTTGTACAGACATTTAGGGGCAGATCCACGTACCTTTGCGCCGGGCGCAGCGTATCTAAGATACACTACGCCGCCGTAACTTATTTATTTTATTTTAAATCCTGAAAGAATTTGCGCCGTAAGTTACGGCGGTGTAGTGTATCTCTGGCGGCGTAAGGGCACGGAATTCAAATGGATGTAATGGGGGCGTGTTTTATGTAAATACGTAGTGACCCGACGTAAACAACGTTTTTTTTTAACTGCGCATGCGCCGTCCATGGGGGTATTCCAGTGCGCATGCTCAAAATTAAACCGGAACCAGCCAATGCTTACGACGGTGACGTCATTCTACGCAAATTCCTATTCGCGAACGACTTACGCAAACGACGTAAAAAAATCTAAATTGTACGCAGGAACGACGGCCATACTTAACATTGAGTACGCCTCATAAAAGCAGCTTTAACTATACGCCGGAAAAAGCCGAATGCAAACGACGTAAGAAAATGCGCCGGCCGGATGTACGTTCGTGGATCGCCGTAACTAGCTAATTTGCATACTCGACGCGGATTTCGACGTGAATGCCACCTGGTGGCCGCCGAAAAATTACAGCTTAGATCCGACGGCGTACTAAGACGTATGCCTGTCGGATCGAGCCCAGATGCCGTTGTATCTTGTTTTGTGGATACCAAAACAAAGATACGACGAGCAAAATTAGAAATTACGCGGCGTATCAAGAGATATGCCAGCGTAATTTCTTTGAGGATCTGCCCCTTAATGTTGAGATGTATAATTTTCTAAAATGCTTTTATATATACTTTTATATATATTGTATAGTTTGATCCCGTCCAGATACTAGCCCCCGACGAAGGAACGGACAGTGTCCCGAAAGGCTTTGGGTTTTCTTGAACTTTTCTTTTGAATTCACGTACCTATCGCACCATTCGTGTTTTTAATACTGTGATTTTAGATATTTTGTGAATAAAATTACTATTTTTATACATTATTAGTTGTTGCCTTTAAAGTCCCAATTGGGGGGGTTGTCCTCTTTGATTTACTCCAGGGATGTTGGCGGCACATATAGGTCCCATCTTGATGTTCTCTCTGTGAACCACTAAATAACAATCCCACACCATAATCCCCCCTCCACCAAATGATTTAGACCAGTGCACAAAGCAAGATCCATAAAGACATGGATGGGCACGTTTGTGGTGGAGAAACTTGACTGGCCTGCACAGAGTCCTGACCTCAACCCGAAAGAACACCTTTGGGATGAATTATAACAAAGACTGCGAGCCAGGCCTTCTCGCCCAACATCAGTGTCTGACCTCACAAATGAGCTTCTGGAAGAATGGTCAAACATTCCCATAGACACACTCCTAAACCTTGTGAACAGCCTTCCCAGAAGAATTGAAGCTCAATATTGAACCCTACGGACTAAGACTTGGTCGCCATTAAAGTTTATGTGTGTGTAAAGGCAGGCGTCTCAATACTCTTGGTAGAGTTCACATATACTTTAAGGGCCAGATTCAGAAAGATGCGCGCATCTTTCTGCTGGCGTAACGTATCTCCGATACGTTACACCGCTGTAACTTTGGGCGCAAGTTCTGTATTCAGAAAGAACTTGCGCCCTTATTTACGGCGGCGTAACGTATGTGTTGTGGCGTAAGGCCGCGTAATTCAAATGGGGATGTTGGGGGTGTGTTTTATTTATTTTTGGCTTGACCCCGCGTATTTTACGTTTTTTTTAACGCGCCATTCGTGAAAACATCCCAGTGCGCATGCTTGAAAATCCGCCGCAAAACGTCATTGCTTTCGACGTGAACGTAAATTACGTCCAGCCATATTCGCAAACTACTTATGTAAATGACGTAAAATTTTTAAAACTCGACGCAGGAACGACGGCCATACTTAACATAGGATACGCCGCACATACCCCTCATATAGCAGGGGTAACTTTACGCCGGAAAAAGCCGAACGCAAACGACGTAAAAAAAAAATGCCGGGCGGTCGTTCGTTTCTGAATCGACGTAAATAGTAATTTGCATATTCCTCGCGTAAACAAACGGAAGCGCCACCTAGCGGCCAGCCAGAAAATGCAGCCTAAGATACGAAGGTGTAAGACACTTACACCTGGCGGATCTTAGGGATATCTATGCGTAACTGATTCTATGAATCAGGCGCATAGATACGACCGACCCCACTCAGAGATACGACGGCGTATCAGGAGATACGCCGTCGTATCTCTTTTCTGAATCTGGCCCTAAGTATGTAACTTTGACAAACATTCAGCTCTGTTATACTCAAATCACGTTACAATACTCTGTTTTACTTAGTTTACTTTCCACAATCATAACTTTTTTGCAATTTTCCTGCCATTTGCAAGCAGTGGCACTATTGGCTGCTTTCCTATGACTTATGTTCCTTTTTTTCTTTACACCAATAAGTAAACAAGAATTTTTGTCTCACTCTCTGTTGTCAGCATCAAGCAGAAAGTTGGGAAAGGCAAAGTACTATACTGCAAGGGTTCTTTATTTCATCTTTTTGCTTCATTTTAGCACGGTTGTCACTTTCCCTGTGTGCATGCATAAAATAATACATTTCATGTTTCACAGACCACCTACACAGAAATCAGCTTGTATGCTGGATGAACGCAATCTGTCAGAATGTATTGTACTCTATAGGAAATGCTGATATTGAGAGCATTGCACTGGAAAATAACTAGCAGCTCTTTCATGGATTCCTCAAAACTGTATGTTGTATTTTTTAAAGCTGAACTCCAGACACACAGATGAATTGAATATAAAACAGCTGTTTTGCCTGTCAAAGGATTTAAATTCTGTCCATACAGTTCTGAGGCCCCATACACACGGGAGGATTTATCCGCGGATACGGTCCAGCGGACCGTTTCCACGGATAAATCCTCTCGAGGATTCCCGCGGATTTCCATCCGATGGAGTGTACTCACCATCGAATCGAAATCCGCGCCGAAATCCTCTGGCGATGACGTGTCGCGCCGTCGCCGCGATTATGACGCGGCGACGTGCGCGATGCTGTCATATAAGGAATTCCACGCATGCGTCGAATCATTACGACGCATGCGGGGGATCCCTTCGGACGGATGGATCCGGTGAGTCTGTACAGACCAGCGGATCCATCCGTTGGGATGGATTCCAGCGGATAGATTTGATAGCATGTCATCAAATATTTATCCGCTGGAAATCCATCCCAGGGGAGATATATCCGCGGAAACAGATCCCATTCGCTGGGATTTTTCAGCGGATGGATTCTATCGTGTGTATGGGGCCTGAGAGTTATACAGCTCTGTCTCACAGCAGAGCCCTGTCTGGCAGGGGAGGTGACCTGATTTTTCTCTTCTGCAGTTTCACCTTCACTTACAAGTTACCTCCCACCCCTTCCCTGAGACTGGACACAGGGACAAGAGAGACAACACACTGATAAGCACATTTGTTACCCTCTACTCCTATCAGCATGCTCCTTGCACTGCAACACACTTGTTCAGCTTCTTGTGCTGCCTTTTACTCTACCTCTCTGAGCTCTGCTGTACAGTAACAGGAGCCTAACTGGAAGTCAGATTTAGATACACTGGGCTAGATTCAGCATTGATTTACGCCGGCGTATCTATAGATACGCCGCGTAAATTCAAAGCTGCGCCGGCGTATCTTCTTTCTGTATTTAGAAAGCAAGATACGCCGACATTAGCCTAAGATACGACTGGCGTAAGTCTCTTACACTGTTGTATCTTAGGGTGCAGATTTACGCTGGCCGCTAGGTGGCGCTTCCGTCGTTTTTGGCGTAGAATATGCAAATGACCTAGATACGCCGATTCACAAATTTACGTATGCCGGCGCTATTTTTTTACATCGTTTACGTTAGGCTTTTTCGGCGTAAGGTTGCTCCTGCTATTATGAGGCGTACGCAATGTTAAGTATGGACGTCGTTCCCGCGACGAATTTTGAATTTTTTACGTCGTTTGCGTAAGTCGTTCGCGAATAGGGCTGGACGTAATTTACGTTCACATCGAAACCGAAGATGTCCTTGCGGCCTACTTTGGAGCAATGCACACTGGGAAATTCCACGGACGGCGCATGCGCCGTTCGGGAAAATCGTCAATGACGTCGGGTCTCGACCCATTTACATAAAACACGCCCCCCACATACTAATTTGAATTAGGCGCGCTTACGCCGGACCCATTTACGCTACACCGCCGCAACTTACGTAGCAAGTGCTTTGTGAATACTGCACTTGCCCGTGTAAGTTGAGGCGGCGTAGTGTAAATAACATACGCTACGCCCGCACAAACTTACGCCGGGCTACTTAAATCGAGCCCACTGTTTGCAAAAATATTTTTTTAAAGAGGAGTGTGGGATTTAAAAAAAATAAACATATGTAGCTAGGGGCTGGGCTACAGTAATATGGAGATGGAGACATTTCCCTTTATTCTTATCTCCCGCTAGTGAGATATAATGGCTACACTATAATGCAGGGGTGCTCAACCTATGGCCCGCAGGGCTTTCTGATGTGGCCTACAACCTCAAACCAGGGAAGCGCTTGTTCATGCTCTAGGATTGTGGGTCAGCATGCCCAGATCATGATGAACAGGTTGCTGACCTGCCATCCCAGAGCAACAGAGTGCATTGAGCAGCGAAGGAAGCAGGCGGCTGCGGGGAGGGGGGGGAGCAGGAGCGCCAATTCTTCCTCTGTAGCTCCAGCTTCTGTCCCAGAAGGTGATACTAAGTGCACTTCACCTGGGACCTTTCTAGCATCCTGGAGTTGGAGAGCCATGCCAGCCGAAGCTGGAAGAGGAAAAGAAGGTCAGTGTATTAAACATCACATAAACTGCACTTTTGCAATGGTCATATTAGCGCCTATAAAAAGGTTAACAACTATTAAGCTGCTTTCACACTAATCCTCTGGTGCAGCACAGTGCACCTGTGGCTTTTTCACAGATTAGCTGCACTGAGCCATAGACTTCTGTTATATCCTGCGGGTTAGCTGCACTTTGCCATTGACTTCTATTATATCTTACAGGTTTGGTGCACTTTTTAATAGGACACCCGCAAGATATAATAGAATGACAAGTGGAAAGTGCAGCTAGTTTGCAGGAAACCCGCAGATGCACTGAGCTGTACCTGTGGTGTGGGTAAACTGCAGCACATGAGTGTAAAAGCAGTCTTGGGGGGCTCAATACAGTAAGGGCTCATTTATATGAGCCCTTACTACACTACACTATACTTACTACACTATATTTGAGAAATGTTTTTACCACACCCTCAAATCACTGTTGTAGGGTCAGGGAATGCATTGGTGACCCGCCCCATGCTCCAGGGGGCCCATGCGGCCTCTCTGTCACATTCTGTTTTACACTTGGACAGGAGGGGTGGCAGGGGTGGCATATACAAGAACTGATCTTTTCCGTTTTCCTCCTGCAACCTCTGAATTAGACATGGAGTCCTTGTAACAAAGTCAGTGTTCACACCAGTGGCAGCTAGTGATTTTTTTTGGGAGAGGGGTACGGCAAACAACCACCACCATCCAGGTGGCCGGCACTAATCACTGCACCCCCTGGTCACTGTCTGCCGGTCAGTCCGGTACTTACCTCATCTAAGGGCTGCGAATCTGGTGTTCTCTCCATCTCCTCTCTGCTTCTGCGGCTTTGGTGTCCTCCAGCATGGTGGACTGTGGCGGGTGGCAGGCTGTGGCCCCTCTCCGTCTCCTCTCTCCTCCTGCAACTGGGTGGGATTGGGACACAGTGCTCTGTGCCCCAAGTCCACCCTTCTTGAAGCCTATTAGAGCCTCTGGATGAATATCTGGGGGCTGGACACATGGATTGGGGGGGGGGGGCGGCACCAGTGCACCCCTAATGGACGGGCTGCCACTGGTTCACACTAGTATCATCCTCTCTTATTGTGATTGTGATGGAACAGTGGGTAAATATTCAACAGGGATTGGTCCCACGGAAATTGATGATCCTGATTGTCATTTATCTTCATTTTGCTCTTCATTATGCTATTCAAAATAATAAAAAAAAAAAAATCAAAACTAGGGATGAGCCTGCGGTTTGAGTCAAACGGAAGTGTTCGTTTGTCCTAAAATGAACCGAACATATTGGGTATTTGCGGTGAATATTTAGTTGCAGTCAAGTGCTTTATTCACACTACACATATTTTACAGTGCATAGTCCCTAGTCCACCTTAGGAGTGAGAGGGTGGCTATGCTCCTACATACAGTGTGGTCATGGAGAATGAACTAGACACCCTTTTTTAGGAAGCACAGCAGCAGTAACAAAAAAAAAGAAGGAACTTGGAGATTCAGAGTAGGCTGAGTGCAATAGAAGGGACTGTTTTTGATTTAAGAATACTTGCTTAAATAGATTTTAAACCAGAGTTTAGTGCCATAGCATAAAATTCGGCATAGTAGCGCGAGCTACAGTATGCCTGTCTTAATTTTTTTATCCCCGTACTCACTGTGTAGTCGTACATAGACGATTCCGACTGCCCACGGGGAATGGGCGTTCCAATCCAGACGGAAGGTGATTGACGGCCGGCTCTGGTGCGTCACGCTTCTCCGGAAATAGCCGAAATAGGCTTGGCTCTTCACGGCGCCTGCGCATAGCCTGTGCGCAGGCGCCGTGAAGAGCCGAGACCTACTCCGGCTGTCTTCGGGGAGCGTGACGTGCCAGAGCCGGCCGTCAATCACCCTCCCTCTTGCTAGGAACGCCCATTCCCCGCGGCAGACGGAATCGTCTATGTACGATTACACTGTGAGTACGGGGATAAAAAAATTAAGACAGACATACTGTAGCTCGCGCTACTATGCCGAATTTTATGCTGAAATGTTGTTCTGCAGGGTGAACCACCGCTTTAAGTTTATTGGCGTTTGACCAAATCAGACTTCATTGGCACAAATATCAGGTTAAAATCTATGATTATTTTAACGTATTGCATCCACATTTCTTACATGGTTTGGGACACATGTATAGCCTTAAAGTAGAACTATAGGCAAAAAATTTTCTTTAAATTCGGATAGAGTGAGGCCCCGTACACACGACCGAGTTTCTCGGCAGAATTTAGCCAGAAACTCGATCGGAGCTGGATTCTGCCCAGAAACTCGGTCGTGTGTACAGTTTTCACAGAGGAAGCCGACGAGGCCCAAATAGAGAACATGTTCTCTATTTCCTCGTTGTTCAATGAGGAAAGTTGGCCCGCCGAGATCCTCGGCGGCTTCAACACAGAACTCGACGAGGAACTCGATGTGTTTGGCATGTCGAGTTCCTCGGACGTGTGTACGGGGCCTCAGGCCATCTGTGTCTAATTGGGGAGATTTACCTTCACTTCCTGTCCCATAGCCAAAACAGGAAGTGAGAGGAAATCCCTGCAAATTAAGGGAATTCCTTGGGTACCCCCAGGTCAACAGAACTTGTGTCCCCATTGGAAGGTTTCCCTTCTATTACTTTTCTGGGGACAACCCAAAATTTGGGATTTTCTTTTACTTTCAATTTCAATTATAAAAGTAAACAGATTGGGTAAATCTCCCTACTGGGGGCACAGACAGCAATAAAACCTGGCAAGTGTTCTAATCCTTTTCAACTCTAGTTATACTTTAAGGGGTAGATCCACAAAGAAATTGCGCCGGCGTATCTACTGATACGCCGGCGTAATTTCAAAATTCCCGCGTCGTATCTTTGTTTTGAATCCTCAAAACAAGATACAACGGCATCTCGGCTAGATCCGACAGGCGTACGTCTTCGTACGCCATCGGATCTAAGATGCAATTTTTCGGCGTCCGCTATGGGGCGTTCCCGTCGTAATCCGCGTCGAGTATGCAAATGAGCTATTTCCGACGATCCACGAACGTACAACCGGCCGTTGCATTTTTTTACGTAGTTTCCGTTCGGCTTTTTCCGGCGTATAGTTAAAGCTGCTATCTGGTGGCGTACTCAATGTTAAGTATGGCCGTCGTTCTCGCGTATAATTTTGAAAATTTTACGTTGTTTGCGTAAGTTGTCCGTGAATGGGGCTGGACGCCATTTACGTTCACGTCTAAACCAATGATGTCCTTGCGACGTCATTTGGAGCAATGAACCCTGGGAGTTTATACGGACGGCGCATGCGCAGTTCGTTCGGCGCGGGGACGCGCTTCATTTAAATGAAACACGCCCCCTACCCGCCGAATTTGAATTCCGCGCCCTTACGTCGCCGTAACATATGGCATGGATTTGTTGAGGATCCAAACCAACTCAAAGTAAGTTGCAGCGGCGTAGCGTATCTTAGATACGTTGCACCCAGCGCAGATGTATGTGGATCTACCCCTAAGTATTGTGTAATACAAATCCATATGTGTATCTGGAAAAGGCTGCAGTGCATTCAGAGTGGGACTTGAACAAGTGAACACGCCATCCTATGATTAAGATGAAAGTTCATTTAGAAGGCAACAGATTGGCAGCCATTAAAATAAAGTTGTTACAGTTGATGGCATATCTAATAGTAAAGTGAAAGACTACTGAATTCTTTTACTACGTATAACTAGTGCTTGTTTTGGCCCTCAGGGCAAATCTCATTCATAAATACAGATTATACAACTGATTAGCAAATCAGACTCATTGTCAAATAATACATTTTGTTGCTTCTTTTGAATATATGAATGTTAATTTGCACACTCTGCAGAGAATCGTGGATTTCATTAATCACAATTGCCCATATTCCTTCCTTACCTCAAAGACTCTCGTAGATGCACAATTTCAAACTATGAAGATCCTAATCTGAATGATCCTGATTTGATTAATACTAACTATTGAAGAGAATAGCGGTTTGGTGCCTACTTTTCTTATTAATTAAGGCCAGGACTGAAAAAAACTATTTTAGGTTGTATAAACATGAAAAATTGCATGTATTAGGCAGTCATCCCTATCGCCAGTAGATGGAACTCTTGTGCCCTTTAAACATTTTCAGCTTTATTTGCTGTCAGCAATGCTGGAAACACTGTTAACAGAACTCCAAGAAGTCATCACAGCACAGAGCACAGTACATATTTTAAATCAGACAAATGCAACTGGCAAGCAAGTTTGCTTTGCTGTTTCTTTAGCAAATCAATATTTATGTGGCTCAAAAATTATTTCTATTAGGGCTAGTTCACATTAGCTTTGTCCTCTGAAGAATGATCTATGTTTGGAATGCTCATCAGAGAAGCATTAGCCAAGCAGTGAGGAGGTGTTGTTTTGTCTCCTCACCATCTGCTTTAACCCCTTAAACCCCATATTAGCACACCACAGAGCAACTCATTCACCTTGGCAGAATGTTTATACTGAAATATTAAAACAGTATTGTATTTATGAAATTATGCAAATCTTGGTTTTGGGAGATCCACATTTTTCCATAAATATCTACAAGAAATTCAAGTTTGTTTATCTGTGCTATTTTGAAGACAAGTGATACAAATGATATGCTTAAAAATATATATTTATTAACTAAAAATACAGTGCAAATTAATATCAGGTATATTTTGTGATAACACAAAAAAAAAATGATATACTTCTACATACCAAAGATAAATGATGATTCAGATCATTCACATTTTCTATACAAGCTCTATAACAAATTACCACATTTCAATACTTGAATGATACTTGTGCATTTAAGACTTGGTAACTCTTAGCCCCCATTCACACCTAGGCGTTTTGTCACCTGTAGTGTGACGCCGCAGCAGCCCCGAGACGCTGGAGGGATGAAAACACATTGCCCTCTATGGAGATGGTTCACATCTCCACGCCGAACGCCGTACGCCTGCCGCCTGAAAAAAAGTCCCGGACCTTTTTTTCAGGCGGCTTTCGGCGTTCGGCATAGGAGATGTGAACCATCTCCATAGAGGGGGTGAGGCTGCATTCACAATCGCGGCGTTTTGTCGCCGCAAATCGTGGTACAAAACGCCGCAATTTGTCGCCGCAATTCGCGGGACAAAACGCAGCGATTTTGTACGCCTAGGTGTGAATGCAGCCTTAGTGAATAGTTTCCGTGGTTTCACGGACTTGTGTAAACAATTGTTGTTTACCTTAACACTGTGACGCTTTCTCAAAACAAACAGATCTTCTTCTAATGCCGCGTACACACGATCATTTTTCGGCATGAAAAAACGTTTTTAAAAAATGTCATTTAAAATTATCGTGTGTGGGCTTCACATAATTTTTCGGGTTCTGAAAAACAATTTTTTTTTTTTCGAACATTCTGCATTTTTTAACGACGTTTTAAACAATGGCGTTTTTCGGGTTGTAAAAAATGATCACGTGTGGGCTAAAACGGCGTTAAAAACCTGTGCATGTTCGGAAGCAAGTTATGAGAGGGGAGCACTCATTCTGGTAAAACTACCGTTCATAATGGAGTAAGCACATTCATCACGCTGTAACAGACAGAAAAGCGTGAATCGTCTTTTACTAAAACAAAATCAGCTAAAGCAGACCCAAGGGTGGCGTCATCCGCATCGAACTTCCCCTTTATAGTGCCATCGTACGTGTTGTACGTCACCGCGCTTTGCTAGAGCATTTTTTTAAAACGATGGTGTGTGTGGGCAACGTCGTTTTAATGATGAAGTTGGAAAAACATTGTTTTTTCTACATGCCGAAAAACTTTGTTTTTTTCTACATGCCGAAAAACATCGTTTTTTTTTCATGCCGAAAAATTATCGTGTGTATGCGGCATTACACTCTTAAATGCCCAAGCAAACATGTTATATTGTGCACAGCATGATAATACAATCAAGACTTATGTTAAATTTAGGATGAATCAATTTCTAAACATATATCATAATAAAACCATTGTACAAGCTTTAGATTTTTAAAGACAGACAAAACTGTGTATGTCTCTTAATATTTGGAATATAATTATTTCATACTGCAGTTAAAAATAATACAACTCCAATTTTCTTTGCCATATATATTTAAATGGTTTTAGTAATGTGTATGCAAAAACAATTAAATTACCAAAAAGGTATACAGTACATGAAAAGATTAATACTTTACCAGGACTTAAGTGTCTGTCTTTTTGAGAAGTTTCAGTTATGAGTCCCACCGGACTCCTTTCAACCTTCTACATTTCGGCTTTTCAAGATCTCCTCCTTCAGCCCAAGAGATAATGAGAGATCAAAAGATCTTTTTCCTTCAGTCTAGCATCTCTTTCTGCTCTGGGTAGCCTATCTGTAACACCTTTTTATCCCACCCCAAAAGTGGGTTTGTGTCTCATTATTATGTAATTCACAATGTCATATGACGATGGAGTTTATACGTTACCACAACAACCAAGTTTAGCGTCTATCTTGAATAATTACTATTTTAACCTCTAGGGGCAGTTTTGTATAAGAAATTATTTCTAATGTTATTTTTGTTTATGTCTAATACAATTTATGACACCTTTTGACCTTTGGCTTAGTGAAACACCATTAATTGTGTATGGGTTGACATCACGTGTCAACTTCCCCAAACAACCTGATGTCTAGCTTAGATATATGTATTTGAAAAGTTTATACCCCACATAATTAGCTAAGGGTTTGTAAATTCCTTGAAACGGTGACCACCGGAATTCAATTCTGTGCATCATTTCAACACAGCTAGGATCTCACATTTGCAACCCTTATTATGATAATGTATATGTAGTAAACAGGTTTATATAATGTTAACCAATACAAATACACTGTAAACATATTATGAAAGAAACATTATTATTTAACATACTGTACATCATTTAATATATATGACATTATTCGCTTAATTATGTATATAAGCATTTCAATATAATAATACTATATACCTTTGGTTAATATATTACTTGTACTTGAGTAACATTATAATACTTTTCATTTGGTTGTATTTGAATAAGCCCCTTTTTGTTTCGTTGTTTTAATCTGGAAATACTAATTAGGTTTGTAAGCTCACTTGAAATACGATTCTCTAAACAATACACCGTCTGTGAAATCTCCCCTTATCTATAAGTGTCAAAGACAAAAGATATATGAACTAGGATAATGGTACAGACAGACTCCTTGTGAGACAGAAAAACCTCTGGTAATAATGTCTATTCATGAGCTATGAACTTGGTTTCAACTTTAGAGGACAAATGGCTACCCTCATGTTCAATATTTATAAATATCAAAAATATACAATATACGGCTTTATATATATATTCTTTTAACCCCAAATGTTCTGACAACCTAAATGGGTCGCGCTTGGCGGGTAGTACTGGCAGCGCAGGGCATATTGCTGCTGCAGCTGTGACGTATAGCATCGCGGTCATGGCATGTGTACACCCTCGGCTGCCTCTGCAGTTAAAAGAAGCTAGCGGTTGGGGGCCAGTAGAAGGGAAGCTCAACCACCAGTTTTTACCACCCCGAATGAGCTCTGAAGCAAGTAGGTAGTTTTAAGTTCAAATGCAAAATGTTATTTTTTGACCGCAAGGAATCCTACCCCTTTGTAACAGAGCAGTTTTAAAATTGCATACGCATGAACAAAAGGCAGAGAGTTCATAGCAGGTTTGTGAAACAGGTGCACTTTGATAACTTCATATATCAGTTACTTCATTAGCTCATTATTGTTTGGTTCTCTGCTGTGCATGGCATATCGTCAAAGATAATTTTTTATCAAAAACTTCCTAATAAATCAATACCACCCTGGTGCTATCCTGTCACTTGCTGATCCCACCAGAGCCCAGAGAAGGAAAAACTAGAACGTTGACAACTTCCTTTAAAAAATTCCTCCAAATTGTTATCTGTAAGACATGTACACAACACTAATAAAACAGACTTGTGTCACCTTCGAGGGATCTCAAATGGCAGAAACCTTATAAGGGTTGTAAAGCTTCTCTGTGTTCTTCTGTCATCGAGCTACTTGTGTTAATTTACAACAACTCTGTGATTCACTGACACCCTATCAACCAGTGGTACTGTATGTGTAACCATTTGGCAAACTTCTGCCAGGGGCACAACTGGCTCTTAAAGGATGTGTGCAGCCAAAACTGATTTTCCACTTTTTGACAAGTATGGAGAGGAAAGGAAATGTGTATTGAGACAAATATGGCTGTTTTCTACTTATAACCTCCCCCAAACCAGCCACTTTCATTGCATGGCCAAGATGTTTCCCAGGGTAAGTAAAGCTTAATCATACATACAGGGCAGTCTTAATAGCATCATGGGCCCCTGGGCAAAGTAATGCTCTGGGGCCCCTACAATGATGACAGTGCAGGTAAACAGACATCAAGTAGGTAGGAGGCAGACTGCCTCCCCTGTGCATCTATCACTCTCAGTGCCATCATGGTGCCCCAAATGTCGGGCAGCGTGGGCTCAAGGACAAGCTGCTTTGGGGAAAGTGCAGGGCCCCCCCATGCAGCTGGGGCCCCTTGGCAGTGCCCAGGTGTGCCCTCTCATTAAGACAGCCCTGCATACATATACAAAGGACACACCTTTCCCATGCTGTGTTTTTGGTGTGAACCAGCCCTAAGACCGTATTGGTTTGAAATTGCAAACTTGAATTTATGGTTCATGTTAGCCACGTCCATTTTTTATTAAAAAGTGAAACCCCAATAAACAGCCATGGCCATTTGTTATCCACCTCAGTGATGCTTATTGTTTATTATGAGGTTATTTATTGTCGTTTACAAGTCCACCTTTCTGAAATCTTTCATAGTACATGCATATGAGATTGTAACTAGTGTTGCTCACGAATATTCGTATTGCGAATATTCGGCTCGAATATGGCACATTCGAGTATTCGCGAATATATCGAATTTCACGGCCAATATTCGCTATTCCGAATATTCGCATTTTTTCAATTTTATTTTTAAAACAGATCACATCCTAGAGATCTCCATCGACGTCTAAAAGCATTGCTGGTATGATTAGAGACACTGGGCCGAGTAGCTGAAGCGATCATTTTATATTGCCGAATATTCGCAATGCGAATATTCGGCAATAGGAATATTGCGCGATTATTTTCTCCTCCCTTCTTTTGCATCAGAGTTCTCCTACCACAGTTGTTAAAATTTCGCTATTATTTTCGCATCCGCATTAGCGCAATTTCGCAATATTGTTATTTGGATAAAATGTCACGAATATTCGATTTCAGAATATTAGCGAATACTTTCTCCGCCCTTCTTTTGCATCGGAGCCAATCAGAGTTCTCCTACCACAGTTGTCGAAATTCCGCAATCATTTTCGCATTCGCATTTGCGAAATTTCGATAATATATCACGAATATTCGATTTCAGCATGAGCCAATCAGAGTTCTCCTACCGCACTTGTCTAAATTTCGCAATTATTTTCGCATTCGCAATAGCGAAATTTCGCAAAAATTCCATTTAAATAAAATATCACGAATATTCGATTTTAGCGAATATTTCTCGAATATTCGGCTATATATTCGTGATATATCGCAAAATCGAATATGGCATATTCCGCTCAACACTAATTGTAACACGTGAAATATGGTCACAGTCTTCTGCCCCCACCCACAAACTGCCTTTTCTCCCCTCTTACTGAATCTGGGGTATCTTCTCCTTGCAGCTCCTGACACCACCACCTTCATCTTTACCTCAGATATTTTCCAGCACACAATGGAACGACGTGAATAGCATCCAAATGGATGATTTATTGCATGATCACAACACAAGGAGAGTGCAACGTTTCAGAATCACGCAGGACCCCTTCGGCAGGCATGACATACCGCTATTCACGTCGTCCCATGGTGTGCTGGCAAATATCTACATTGTGATTTGAACCAGTTTCCAGCTGGTTGTTGCTGCAGCACCCTAATTTGAGAGTTCTTCCAGGAATGTGTGCGATGGGAATATGAAGTATGTCCATCTTTACCTCCACACCTCTATACCTCCACCTGACAACATGGCAGAGGAACTCATAGATCCCAATAGAGCATATTTTATATCTCTATGGATGTGACTGCACTCATGGAATCTGAATATAGCATTTCATAGAACTCAATTGATGTCACCACACCTACTGAATATAAATGCAGCATCTCATAGATCTTAATGGGTGTTATCTTGAATAGAATCTAAATGGAGCATCTCAAAGATCTCAAAGGCTATCACCATACTTACTGAATATGGGGGTTCGAATGCCATGAATGATTCATAGATCCATTTACAGGGCCTGTAATTGAAATTCCAGCAGAGAGACTTGTAGGTCTTAATGGAACATCCTATAGATTTTCAATGAACTCACCACACTACTGAATCTGAATGGAGCATTACATAGATTTCAAAGGATGTCACCACACTTACTGAATCTGAATGGAATACCTTGTAGATCTCATTGGACACCATCTATTAAGGAATCTGAATAGAGTATCTCGTAGATCACAACAAATGTGGCCACACTTGCTGAATCTGAGGGTTCTTGCCCACATACTGTAGGTCCTTTCATTTTTTTTATTCAGCTTAATCCACATAGCCACCTTGGTCATTCACAGTTTCATTTAAAGTACCGTATTTTCCGGCGTATAAGACAACCTTTTGGGCTTAAAAACTTGCCTCAAAACTCGGGGGTCGTCTTATACGCCGGTACCAGACCTCGGGCATCCAATATTCAAAAGCTGCGCCTCCTCCTTGTGGTGTTCCATGATAGGCGGAACACTTGGTTTCCCAGCAGAGCCTCTGTTTGGTGTTCCGTCTATCACGGATGTCTTCTCATTCTCGAATTCGGATGAGAGGACCTCCGTGATAGGCGGAACACAGGCGCCTATCACGGAACAGCATGAGGAGGAGACGTGGCTTTTGAATAATGGTCGCCCGCAGTTCAGGACTAAAGGTATGGCACAGTGAGGCATTTTGACCGCACAGTGAGGCATGGGGTGGCACAGTGAGGCATGGGGTGGCGCAGTGAGGCATGGGATGGCACAGTGAGGCATGGGATGGCACAGTGAGGCATGTTGATGGCACAGTGAGGCATGTAATGGCACAGTGAGGCATGTAATGGGCACAGTGAGATTTGAAAAAGCTGAATAAAGCCTGTTCCTGTCAGCCTTTTTTCCTGTCAGCGGTTGTTCCGGCTGCCCCTCAGCTTCCAGACAGACTAGTAGGAAGAGGATCGTCTTATATGGCAAGTATATCTCAAAACCGAAATTTTAGTTGGAAAATTAGGGGGTCGACTTATACGCCCAGTCGTCTTATACACCGGCAAATACGGTACATGTAACCAGGTGCTGAACTACACAAACATGGAGAAGGAAACATTTTCCTCCTTTCAACAAGTTTACTTTCACTTTTTGCTGTTGTTTTGTACTATCCCTCCCTTCCAGTCAGCAGAGGGAGAACTATAGCCGTAAAAGCCTATGGACTTGCTGGGGATCATGGAATTTGTAGTCTGAAACAATATTTTACAAAATGGGACTCATGGAGCTTTACAATACAATGTCCATAGGACATTGAGGCGCAAGAGGAGTGATGGAATAACTTTTACCAGATTGCGCTTCAAAACCACTTCCACTTTGCAGTGAGGGACCCGAGGTGTGCACATTAGTCCTGGTGCACACAGATTATCCACAGGGAGAGGGACCAGGGACTGAGACCTTTGGGCGGAAATAGCCAGGGGAGCACAGCACAAGCCACAGTGATCACATCTGCACTGTTGCCTCAGTGAGAACAGAGCATCCTCTCACCCTCTACTTCCCACCGCTGATCATCAGAGGCATTCTGTGGAGAGACCAAGGGGGCCCTCTTACAGAGAGTGGTCACCACAGCATCCTAGATGCTGATAAAAGCGATAGTCACCCATTGTTGATATTGCTAGCAGGGACTGAGCCACTGAGCAGGACCCCAAGTATATCTAATCCATACTGAGCCTGCAGATGGGGTGCAGAGTGTGCGGTGGCAATAATTCACACAGTCGGGTGCAATGTAAAATTTGTATTGGTGTAATTTAGCAACAGATCACAAGAAACCCGGTGGAAAGAATACCCAGCTGGGTGCACTTAAGTTTCTAACAATGCAAAGGAGCAGATTTTAGCTGGATTGACAGCATCTGTTGAGAGGGGCAGAATGAGGCCTAGCTGTCTAATGCCCAATCAGGGAGGTGTCCAGAAGAGATGGGACCCTAAGCCTTCCCTCTTCATCAGGAACCTTTCCCTAGCACTAATACTGTCCCTCACAGGAGGGGTGCCTGTCCCTACTCTACCAACTCACCAAAAGCATGTTAAACCTGGGAGCCAGGGCCTTTCAAAAAGCTATGACTGACCCAAGATGGTCGCCAAAGTCATATGGGGTGGCAGCATCAAATCGGATCATTTCCCCAATGACCGAAGAAAACCATAGAGGAAGCATGTTTCTCCTGACTTCCTCTCCATCTGCAGTGCTGCTGCGGATAGTGCCACCTGCAGGGGAGAAAACAGACTGCACCAACCTACACACCTATACTGCACTCTATACCGAACTTATTCCAAACGTAGACTACACCTATACCAACCCTATACCACATTATACTGAACCTTTACAGCGCCTGAACCACATCTACCTTGCACCCATACTGAGACTATACTGTATCTCTAGTGTACCCTTAGTGCATGCAGGTTAATTGGGGCTGTTGTTAAGTGCACCAATGCTCTAAAAGAGCCCCAATGTTGGCTTGCAGAAGAACATCTCAAAGGAAAGCCCCTCTCGTATTAATTATTAGTATTCTGCAAACCCCTCTTGTTCCCTGCCCCCTCCTCTACCATTCCCCTTCTCTTTTGGACAGTGCATACCCAGTCATTCCAGGACTAGCATCAACGCCATAAATGTTCTCCGGCAGTATAGTTCAAGCACTCGGTAGAATACATTTTACTACTGCTCGCTGCTGCACTTGAGGTGGTCTTCCTATCATTTATGCTTATCTGGATGCCAAATGTCATATTATGCTTAGTACTTACTGTTAATCACTTTATATACTAAATCATGTTATTACAATTTTTAATCCATTTTATACTCACCTAGGCCCAGATTCACAAAGGACTTACGATGGCGCAGCGCCATGTACACCGTCGTAAGTCCTAATCTGGGCTGTCGTATCTATGCGACTGATTCTTAGAATCAGTTACGCATAGATATCCATTAGATCCGACAGGCGTAAGTCTCTTACGCGGTCGGATCTAAACTGCAATTTTTTTTTTGCCCGCTAGGTGGCGCTTCCGTCGATTTCCCAGTCGAGTATGCAAATTAGTTAGATACGCAAATTCCCAAACGTACGCGCGACCGACGCACTAAAGTTACAACGTTTACGTTAGGCTTTTCCCGGCGTAAAGTTGCCCCTGCTATATGAGGCGCAGCCAATGTTAAGTATGGCCATCGTTCCCGCGTCGAAATTTTAAAAAGTTACGTCGTTTGCGTAAGTCGTCCGTGAATGGGGCTGGACGTCATTTACGTTCACGTCAAAACCAATGACGTCCTTGCGACGTCATTTGGAGCAATGCACACTGGGATATTTTAGGGACGGCGCATGCGCAGTTCGTTCGGCGTGGGGACGCGCTTCATTTAAATGTTACACGCCCCCTACCCGCCGAATTTGAGTTCCGCCGGGTGATTTACGCTACGCCGCCGCAACTTTACAGGCAAGTGCTTTGTGAATAAAGCAATTGCCTGAAAAACTTGCGGCGGCATAACGTAAATCGGATACGTTACGCCGCCGCACGGATACGCCCGCTGTACCAGAATCTGGCTCCTAGTTACCAACCATATTGGGTGACAATATATTAAGTTTGCCTTTACTACCTGGTTTGGTGCCTCTTTTTTTTTTTATATATATATAGCACTACTACTGAGTACGAAGTATTACTTCCAGTGATTTCCTGTGCTATTTTTAGAGGGGCTGAAGTTCTTCAAAAAGTCAAAGCAAAGAACCGAGGATCCATTATAATCAGCGGCTCCTACGGGAGTAGTGCTACATATAGGATCTGTAAATGGAGTTCCATCTGCCACCACAGCAGAGGGACTTGTAGATCTGAATGGAGCATCTCAGTGGACATCACCAAACTTGTAGTCCATTGATTACCTCTTCCAGTCCTGTAACCAAAAGGGCATACATTTGGCTGGATCGCAGTTGAACTAATCTCAGTTGAAATGCTTTGCAGGCTCCAATGCCAAAACATATCAAATGCGTATTTATTTTATTTGTGGGTGGGTGCACTTATTATTTTTTGGCAAAAGGTAGAATTACGCCCCGTACACACGGTTGGACTTTTGACCAGCCAAAATCACATCGGAATTCCATCGGAGTAAAAGAGAACGGGGTAGATCCACAAAATGATTACGCCGGCGTATCTATTGATACGCCGGCGTAATTTTAAGATTGCCGCGTTGTATCTTTGTTTTGTATCTACAAAACAAGATACGACGGCATCTCGGAGGGATCCGACAGGCGTACGTCTTAGTATGCCGTCGGATCTTAAGGTACAATATTTCGGCGGCCACTAGGTGGCGTTCCCGTAGAATTACGCGTCGAGTATGCAAATTAGCTATTTACGGCGATCCACGAACGTACGTCCGGCCGGAGCATTTTTTTTACGTCGTTTTCGTTCGGCTTTTTCCGGCGTATTGTTAAAGCTGCTATATGGTGGCGCACTCAATGTTAAGTTTGGCCGTCCTTCCCGCGTAGAAATTTGAAATTTTTACGTTGTTTGCGTAAGTCGTTTTGCGAATAGGGATTTGCGTAGAATGACGTCACCGTCGGAAGCATTGGCTTGTTCTGGGTTAATTTCGAGCATGCGCACTGGGATACCCCCACGGACGGCGCATGCACAGTGCAAAAAAAACGTTGTTTACGTTGGGTCACGACGTATTAACATAAAACACGCCCCCATTACATCCATTTGAATTCCGCGCCCTTACGCCGCCAAAAATACACTACGCCACCGTAACTTACGGCGCAAATTCTTTGTGGATTCGAAAGAAATAAAATAAGTTGCGGCGGCGTAGTGTATCTTAGATACGCTGCGCCCGGCGGATTCTTACGCGCAGGTACGTGGATCCGCCCCAACATGTTCTCTATCTAAACTCCGACGGAATTTCCGATGTAAAAAGTCAGATGGGGCATACACACGGTCGGAATTTCCGATGGAAAAAGTTTGTCTGACTTTTTCCATCAGAAATTCCGATCATGTGTACGGGGCATAAGCCTTTAAGTGGATGAGTGCAATCCTATGGGGTAACAAAGAGACCTTCACTCCCAGAATAACTCATGAGCACATTCGCTATTGCCCATAAAGAGGTGCATGAATTAAAAGGTAGTTTTGACGTTAGCCTGAAGTTCTCTTTCAAACGTCTTTGCGTACAGCATTTATGTGAATTTACCTAAACCACCTTTCCAAATCAGATAACCACATACATTAACTAATAGCTCTTGGCATGGCTTCCTCCTGATTACATCTCCGCCATGTGAGTGAGAAACAGTTTTCAGTTCAGATTTTTTATACTAGGTCGTCCATTAGTAACTCGATTAGTGAAGTATAATCTCATCAGAGCCTGGCATTCTTTGACTATCTGATTGGAAGACTGCTGGAAAGTAATTACTCTCCCACCTTTTACCATGACAACATTTGTGTGGAGCAGAGGCTCATCTGCTATCTGGGCTATGGCAGGTTTCTTCAGTCTGCTGCCTTGCACTTTAATTAGCCATTGTTGCTTTTATTGAATTGTGCCCTAATGTAGTGATCACAGAAAACGAAGAATGCAGTAAAATCTGAATGAGTTATTTTGTATTAATATTTGAATAGTCAGACTTTTTCTGAAGCTCTTTGAAGTTGCTGACCTACTTTTGAAAATGCTACTTGCTAGGCTGTAATGCAGATCCAAAGGAATTAAAGGGTAAGTTCACCTCCTGAACCAAAGCTCTCAACTGTCCCTGATTTGGAGGGACTGTCCCTGATTTGGAGGGTCTGTCCCTGATTTGGAGGGACTGTCCCTGATTTGGAGGGACTGTCCCTGATTTGGAGCAATGTAACTCTGTCCCTCTTTCCTTCTCATGTGTCCCTCATTTTGGTCTGATCTATATTAGCTAGATTCAGGTAGCCCCGCGCAACTTTAAGGCGGCGTAGCGTATCGTATTTACGCTACACCACCTTAAGTCAGAGAGGCAAGTACTGTGGGCCTAATCCTCAAAAAACTGGCGCAACGTAACTTTTTCCATTTAAGTTACACCGCCGCAAAATCTCTAACTAAGCACTTACCTAGAAATTTTGAGCGGTGTAACTTAAATCGGGCCGGCGCAAGGCGTTCCTCTTCTCCAGGGGGCGATTACCATTTAAATGAGGCGCGCTCCCGCGCCGGCCGTACTGCGCATGCTCGTGACGTCATTTTCCCGACGTGCATAGCGCGAAATTACGTTACGTCGGGCTTTGTGGATTGCGAAGGGACAATAAAGTTGCGTCGGGTAAAAAAAAAGATACGGCGCCAAAAAAAAAATTTAAATTTAAAAAAAATCGCGCCGCGAGCAAGAAAGGTCTATTTTTACAAGGTGTAAACAGTTTACACCTTGTAAGAGCAGCCCTAATTTTGCGTTAGCAAAATAAAACTTACGGAGAAAAAACAAAGCTGAAAAGCTTCGTGGATCTCCGTAAGTCCTAATTTGCATACCCGAGGCGGCGTTTCGACGCGAAATGCCCCCAGCGGCGGATGCGGTACTGCATCCTAAGATCCGACAGTGTAATTCAATTACACATGTCGGATCTTCGTCCTAACTATGGGAAACTGATTCTGTGGATCAGTTCCATAGTTAGGACCAGGGATACGACGGAGTAACAGCAGTTACTCCGTCGTATCTCTTTTGAGGATTTGGCCCTGTATTCTCTAAGTATTAGCCTCCTAACTTACGGTGGCGTAGCGTAAATGCGACGGGCGCAAGCGTGCCTAATTCAAAATAGGCTAAGGGGGCGTGTTTTATGATAATATGCTTTGACCTGATGTGATTGACGTTTTTTTGGAACGGCGCATGCGCCGTCCGCCTACATATCCCAGTGTGCATTGCGGCTAAGTACGCCGCACGGTCCTATTGATTTCGACGTGGACGTAAATGTTGTAAATCCCTAATCACGGACGACTTACGCAAACGACGTAAAATTTTTGAATTTCGAAGCGGGAACGGCGGCCATACTTTAACATTGGCTACGCCACCTACTGTAGGGGGCATCTTTATCTTTAGGCGGCCTATCTCTTACGGAAACGGCGTATCTGTACTGCGTCGGCCGGGCGTACGTTCGTGAATAGGCGTATCTAGTGATTTACATATTCTACGCCGACCGCAATGGAAGCGCCACCTAGCGGCCAGCCTAAATATTGCACCCTAAGATAGGATGGCGCAAGCCGTCGTATCTTAGATAGGTTTAGGTGTATCTCTGTTTGAGAATACACTTAAACTTAGGTTTACCTAACTCTACCTGAATCTAGCTACATATGTATAGAAAATGCAATTTTTATTTTTCAAAAAGTGTTTTCCAAAGCTAAATCTTTCTTCTGATTTCTAAATTGCTGCATTTGTAAATTCCAAAAAACAGTATAAAGGAATAGTAATGGTAAAAAAGCACTTTAACCAATGGATTTAACCAATCTTGGTTTTTTTTTTGTACATTTCTCCTTTAAGGGGGTGTGGCAATGGGGTGTGTCCTATGCCTGCATACTTTTGCTGACAGGTGTCCCTCATTCCCATCTCAAAAAGTTGGGAGGTATGCCTGAACTAATTTGAAATATCTTGGTCACCCCTCTGGACCCCACTTGACATAGCAGCCGTGATACTCTGTGCTGCCGGAGTAGATGTACACCACAATACACAGCTCCAGAGTTAGTATCCATCATGATGCTTGCAAAGTGCTCATTGGTCACCACAGCCACCAGTCGCTGACCAATGGGAAGCACATTTTTTCTTCCAGTAAGGTGTCCCAGAATAAAGAAGTGCTTCTTATTGGTCACTGTGGTCATGTCTTCTCACTGACCAATGAGCACTTGCCATTGTTGGCATTAGGATGCATACTCACTCCAGCTAAACCAGCAGCACTGGGCATCATGGCCACTATGTGCAGCGGGGTCTGCAGAGAGCTAGGATCTTTGGAGTTAACTTTTAACGTTTTCGTGAACAGGGGAGCTTACTGAACTCCAGGCTAAAGGCAAAATACACTGTTGTAATACATACAGTATATGGGAGGGGTTTGTATTTCTGTCTGTCCAGTCCTGAGATATACCTAGATCTGCCATGCAGTACAGTCCTACCTGGAAATGGTGGGGACTTGACCTTTCTCTGCTGCACTTTGACATTACACTTTGACCTAGAGTACTCTTCTACAACCCCAGCCTGTGGCTGGACAATGAAAGAAGAAGAAACAGCGCACTCACCAGCTCATTGGTCTGTCACTCTGCTCTCTCCTTCTATAATGCTTCTACCAATTGATGTAATAATGCTTGCAGAGCTGCATTGTTATGTCTGCCTATTATGTCTGCCTGGAGTTCAGCTTTCATATTTGACCCCAAAACAAGTTTAGGAAGGTCAGAGTTCTTACTCATTCCAGGTCTGTAAACCTGAAAGGCCCCGTACACACGACCGAACATGTCTGCTGAAACTGGTCCACGGACCAGTTTCAGCAGACATGTTCGGTCGTGTATACGGCCGATCGGACAGGATTCCAGCGTACATTTGCCCGTCAGACCGTTTTCGAGCGGGCAAATGTTTCTAAACTTGCTTAGAAACAGCCCGCTGGAATCCTGTCCGTCGGACATGTTCGGTTGTCTGTACAGACTTACCGTACATGTCCGAGCGGCCGCCATCCCTCGCATGCGTCAAATTACTTTGACGCATGCGTGGAAGCATTGACCTTTCTGCGTCGCGCACGTCGCCGCGTCGACGGCGTGAACACGTCACCGCGCTGTCTGTCTGCGCGGATTGTCTCTCATTTCTGTATGATGGTGTGTACAGCCATCATACAGAAATCTCCGGGCGGGCATGTCCGCTGAAAACGGAGCTCACCATAAAATCAAGGTGACCCACTCCACTCATACTAATAATTATTCAGGGGTAAATTAATTGTAGATCTAAGCATATTATTGCTTGTTTAAAGTGAGGGTAATGTAGAAGCCAATTTCCTTCTTATGCCGCATACACGCGATGCTTTTCATCAGATATTCCGACCGTGTGTATGCCCCATAGGACTTTTTCCATTGGAATTTCCGACGGACTCAGCTAGAGAGCAAGTTCTCAATTTTTCCGACGGAAAAAAATCCTATTGGAAAATTTTTCGTCTGTATGAAATTCTGACTGGAAAAAAACATGCATGCTCGGAAACAATTTGACGCATGCTTGGAAGCATTGAACTTTCTCGGCTCGTTGTAGTGTTGTACGTCACAGTGTTCTTGACGGTCGGAATTTGGTGTGACCGTGTGTATGCAAGCCAAGCTTGAGCGTAATTTCGTCTGAAAAAACATCCAATTTTTTTTCCAACGGAAAATCCATTCGTGTGTGCGCGTCATTACCCCCTCTCTCTCTTTCTGTACGATTAAAAAAAAACATGTAAATTTACCTTTGAACAGGCAAGCAAGCAGGAAGGCAGGAGCCATTGTTTGAAAATTGGAGCTTGAGCTGCTGAGCTCTGTAAAAACAGGTTCTTTGCACAGAATAAGTAGTCATTCCTCCGGATTTAAAAAAAATAAATTAAAACATTTTGATATAGCAATTAAAAAACACATTTTACTTTGAACATGCAGGTTTTTTGTGGTGGCAAATCTCTTTAGCGTTTTATAGACTCTCTTTGAGCACATTTTAAGTAAGGGCAGTGGAGTCTCTCTCCCATTACTTCTCATATTTTACTCCTGCCCCCCACAATGACATGCAGGTAGATCCTGCTTCTGCACACTCAGTACTCTACCTAGAACTTTTTTATGTTTGAAAAGAAAAATGTAAATTATGGTACATAAAAAGCTCAAAGGTGACACTTTAATAGCCTCTATAGGTTGCCAGTTTAGAGTTATACAGAAGGTCTGGTGCTAAAATGATTGCCTTTGCTTTGACATTCGTGGAGATACTGCACATGTGTAGTGCAATCACTGTTTACATATGCATGCGGGACCTACGTTTGCATTCTCATGTGTGCGTGAGCACAGGGGCACTTTAAACATTATTTTTTTTATGTAGAGCTACCCCTGTGAGGGCCGCTTGCTGAATCTGTACCCCACTGGTTGCCCTGACCATGCAACACCTCAGACAACTCTGACACCCTGGGTTCGGACATTTTTCAATGAGAATCGCAGAGTTAAAGATACACACACAATTTAGGTGAAAAAGTTGAATAATGTTTACTGAAAAGCTTTGAGCATAAATCACTAGTGGTATAAACTTGACCCCTGAGGAAGTTTCACAGTACCAAGAAAAAAAATAGTAGCAATGATATAAAACAGTGACACAGAAGCAATAACTGATTGTAGAATCTGAAGATTTTTCAAGCAACACTCTATTCACCTAAAATTGATGTGAATAGGCAGGAGGAGGGCAGAGGGGTGACCGTTCTACGATTCACTGACTCTGAATCCTGTGAGCTCCTCAAGGCTTTGGCGGTGGTGTCTCCCTCGAGTGTCACCCACGCTTCCCTGCTGGGTCCCTAGCTTGGCACTCCAGATACCTTTCAAGCTTTACCCCTGTTAACTGGCTCTGTCCCTGGCTTGACACACAAGGCTGCTCTGCAAGTGTCACCTCCGCTGGTTGTGTCGCTGACTTGATCACCGCCTGAAGTTTCCCGATTCTCCACTGTGCCGTTCGGTGAGAATACTGCTCTGGTACTTGCTTTAGTTACTCACTGTGGTCCCTGGTAAAGGTAGTCGGTCCCTTAGTGGCAACAGCTTTCCCTCTACCTCCGACCACGACAGGTTCTTCGGCCAGCAAAACGGTCACTGTTGGTTGGACTGCAAGCCACAGTCCCAACCCTGCACTGCCCTCCTACTTCTGGATAGGCCCTCACACAGCCTGGCAGCCAAAAGTCCCCAGTATAGGCCCAATCTCCTGCCTAGCAGCCCAGGGCGTGCGACACACATCCACCCAGACTACGATATGGACCATAGATCACCTGACTACACCCGAATATATAGATCCTCCCAGCAGGCTAAGGGTTTCAAGAAAACCCCTCCCCATTGGCTGAGATATCCCATATATTCATAACTTGACCTTGAAATGTCCTTCCAACATCTAATGCCCAGCTATCTAGTGACAGAGGAGAAAAGTACAACAAGGCCAAACTTTGGAAGAAATCAATGGATCTCTAACAACTATCTACAGCAGCTACTCCTGGAAAGGAATTTGGTGAGGAGCTCCCTGACTAAACCCCAGGGTGCTACACACCTGAAAGGATAAACAAGGTTAAATGGTTATGCTGACACATTTCTAATGGGGAAACTTCTCCCAGCCTATGAACCTTTAACGCTAATGAGAGGTCAGACCTAATGGCAATGATATAAGGATCCTTGGAGAAATAATAATACATATACAAAGTGATCTTACGCAGTAATGTGTTATCACTAAAAACACTAAATGATCCAAATCCCAAAAACTTGAATAAAAATCCAAAAAGTGTTATGTAAAAAAAGAGGTCAAAATATATATAAGTCCAAAAAATGAATATATAAAGCTCTTCAAGAAAAAGTCAAGATCAAATGTTTGAAGATAAATAAAAATATAAGAAAACTAGAATATGATGGTATAAGTCCTTATAGTACGCCACAGAGCAACTGCGATATAAATTCCTTAATATCTAATAGAGATAGTCTCACAGAACTCTTATAAATAAAGCAACCGGCATCAATACTGTAAGTAAAGATAACCCCTCGACCTTCATATAGAGTCATTGCTCAGCATCCTATTGGAACCTCTCAGGCTCTAAAACGGCTGTTGTGGTATCCTGAACTGATCCTCAAACTTCATATTCCATCCACAAAATCACCCTGATACACTCCTGTACAATGTCAATGATGTTTAAGCATCATTTTGCCCGTGGCCCTGGCACAAAGGGCACCCAGTTTTTAGGAAGGTTTACCGTCCAACATTCAGGGTCTTCCAACTCCAAGAGAGGCTGAACATGGAGGGAAAACCTACCCATCAACTCTGACCAGCTATCCTGTCCCTGCTGAAGAAAAGCATCCCCACAACATGATGCAACCACCACCATGTTTCATGGTGGAGGCGGTATGTTCAGGGCGAAGTGTCGTGTAAGTTTTCTGCTACACATACTGTAGCGTTTTGCTTTTAGTACAAAAAAGTTCAAGTTTGGTCTCATCTGACCTCGTCTCACCCTTCTTCCACATGTTTGTTGTGTCCTCCACATGACTTCTTGCAAACTGCAAACGGGACTTCTTATGGCTTTCTTTAAACAGTGGCTTCTTGGCACTCTTCCATAAAGGCCAGATTTGTGGAGCGCACGACTAATAATTGTCCTGTGGACAGATTCCCCCACCTGAGCTGTGGATCTCTGTAGCTCCTCCAGAGTTACCATGGGCCTCTTGGCTGCTTCTCTAATTAATCCTCTCCTTGCCCGGCCTGTCAGTTTAGGTGGACGGCCATGTCTTGGTAGGTTTGCAGTTGTGCCATACTCATTTTCGGATGATGAATCGAACAGTACTCTGTAAGGCCCCGTACACACGGTCGGACAAAACCGATGAGAATGGTCCGACAGACCGTTTTCATCGGTTCACCGCTGAAGTGGCCTGATGGTCTGATGTGTGTACACACCATCAGTTCAAAAACCGATCGGGTCAGAACACGGTGACGTAAAACACACAACGTGCTGAAAAAAACGAAGTTCAATGCTTCCAAGCATGCGTCGACTTGATTCTGACCATGCGCGGGTTTTGAACCGATGCTTTTCTGTACTAACCAACAGGTTGGACCGATCGGGCAGCGGTCCATCGGTTCGGTTTTTAAGCATGTTTTCAAATTTTGGACCGAAGGAAAACAGACCGATGGGCTATACACACAGTCGGTTTGGACCGATGAAACTGAACCTCGGTCCATTCTCATCGGTTTTGTCCAACCGTGTGTACGGGGCCTGAGATGTTCAAAGCTTGGGATATTTGTTCTATAACCTAACCCTGCTTTACACTTCTCCACAACTTTATCCCTGAGCTGTCTGGTGTGTTCCTTGGCCTACCCAGCGGGTTGTACGGTAAAAAAATATAGTAGTGTGTGCAGTCAACCTAGGACAGGAAGCAAGTTGTAGCACACCTCCCTGTACCTTATTTTGTGCCGATTAAAAAAAAAAATGTTTTGGACTATACGTAGGCCAAAGGGGAGCAAATAAAATAAATGTATTGTTAGAGTTTACATACATTTTAACAGACGAAAAAGGAAGCAAACATAGAAGGTTCAATGTTAGGGTTTGCATGCCCTACTTTTTACAAACTCTACCTTTAAAATTTAAAGGTAAGCTAAAGACAATATTAAATCTCTAGGTATACTTGTTGGTAATCCAAGAACACCTGATAGCACATTCAATTAGGCAAAGACTGTTGACTGTCCTCCTTTTTCTATAATACAGAAGTGTTGTTTCATCAGTGAGTCTGACAGACTCAGTGGTGTGGTTAAGGACTGTAACCATAGACTCTCAATCCATTAATTAGTGATACAGTAAGATTGTATTTATAGTTCTGAAAAAGGACCCTAACATCTCTTTCACTGATACTCCTTTTGTATTTATACGTTAAGTATCTTAATTAATATTGTGCTTTTATACAAAAGGAACAGCATAGTGAAAGATCCGGTAACAAAGTGACTCTTTGTTCGTTATTGAGTAATGAAAGGTGGCCAAATCCGAGCACATACATTGATCTTCTCTTCATTTATATCTATATCCACACAAATAGGCTATCTGTGAATTATGGCACCTGGGCACTACCTGTACAGGCCGGGTCTTCTGTTTCCTGACGGGTCAGCTCTCTGCCATTACCAAGATAGATAGATTTCAGCTTGTGTGACTTTACGCATAGGTCACTAATGAACGTTGATACTCCACAATCATAAGACAGATCTCCCTGGATCAGACATAGGAAAAGGATCTCATTGCTGGAATAAGATTATTGTTTTTTCATGATAAAAAATGTTTTGTTTGTTTGTTTTTTTACCTACCATTACACCAATGTAAACTAAAAGGTCAGTCCACCTGAAAGTGGTAGTATAATTAAAAGTGGACTAAATGGTTTCCTATAAATCTTGTGTATTTTATTAATGAGACTCCCTGCCATTATTCCTTATGCCGCATACACACGATTATTTTTTAGCTTGAAAAAAAACGTTGTCTTTCAGCATGTCGAAAAAACGACGTTTTCCCAACTTCATCTTTAAAACGACGTTGCCTACACAACATTGTTTTTAAAAAATTATCGAGCAAAGCACGGTGACGTACAACACGTACGACGGCACTATAAAGGGGAAGTTCCATTTGCCTTTGGGCTGCTTTAGCTGATTCCGTGTTGGTAAAAGACGATTCGCGCTTTTTTGTCTGTTACAGCGTGATGAATGTGCTTACTCCATTATGAACGGTAGTTTTATCAGAACGAGCGCTCCCGTCTCATAACTTACTTCTGAGCATGCGCGGGTTTTTTACGTCGTTTTAGCCCACACACGATCATTTTTTACAACCCGAAAAACGACATTGTTTAAAACGACGTTAAAAAATGCAGCATGTTCGAATTTTTTTTTTTGTCGCTTTTCAGAACCTGAAAAATTATGTGAAGCCCACACACGATCATTTTAAAACGACGTTAAAAAATGCAGCATGTTCGAATTATTTTTTTTTTCGCTTTCAGAACCTGAAAAAGGATGTGAAGCCCACGCACGATCATTTTAAATTACATTTTTGAAAAACAACATTTTTTTCATGCCGAAAAATGATTGTGTGTACGCGGCATCAGTTTTTGTGACCCTGGGAATTCTGGGTAAACTATTTTGCTACCAGAGTCATTTTTGAATTGTTAAAAAAAAAACATTCAGGCCTGAAGGTTAGTTAAAACACCTAATGTTACAGTCTAGCCTGCAGTTTTCTGTTTGTGAAATTTTCACCTCCTTGCTGCAGTGGATCTTCTAGATCTGTAATTCCGTACACATGTGCTGCTGGCTTCTGTGTTCACTTATGGGCCTCACCTGGTATACTGTGAATTTTTTTATCCTTTTCCCTTCTATCACTTGGACCCAATTTGGACATTTTCACATAGAGGTGTACTCACTTTTTTTGCCAGCTGTTTATACATTAATGGCTGTGTGTTGAGTTATTTTGAGGGGACAGCAAATTTACACTGTTATACAAGCTGTACACTCACTACTTTACATTGTAGCAAAGTGTAATTTCGTCAGTGTAGTCACATGAAAAGATATAATAAAATATTTACAAAAATTTGAAAATGTGAGAGGTGTATTTACTTGACATACTGTATATAAACATGCTCAGTGCAGCTCAGATTGCCCGAGCAACTTCTTAGTTCCTGCTCCTGGTTTACTTCGTATTACTTGTATTCTGTGCCTGGCTACCCGCGTACCAACCCCGGCTTTATCTACCATTTTCACTTTGCCTCCTGCCCTTACTTCAGGTCATTCTCTGATCCTCTTTTAACTCCTGCCATGTGTACTTTGCACACATGAGTGGTGTCTGCATTGTCAGTTGGGTGTACCTGTTTGCTGCCATCCATCCAGTCCATCCCCACCATCAGAGCCCTGGTGAAAAAGCAGGCTAGGTCTTAGACTCTGTGCCCTCGAGTTGGCTTTCTACAAAGGCTCACTGCCACAGAAACCTGAAACCTAAAGGGTATATATTTTCTGAAAGCAGTGACCCTGGAGAATAAAATGATGGTACATCCAATTTTTCAAGTCACCTGATGCTAGTGCAAATTTTCAGTAAAAAATACACTAATGTTAGGCACGCAAATGCTATATTTTACCCCATTTTTTAGTAAAGTGTAAAAGATGAACTTACACTTACATAGTTACATAGTTAGTCAGGTTGAAAAAAGACACAAGTCCATCCAGTTCAACCACAAAAAATTAAAAAACAAAATAAAAAACACAGTAAAATCCTATACACCCAACTCCATACCCACAGTTGATCCAGAGCAAGGCAAAAAAAAAACCAGCAGAGCATGATCCAAGTTGCTACAGCAGGGGAAAAAATTCCTTCCTGATCCCCCGAGAGGCAATCGGATTTACCCTGGATCAACTTTACCTATAAATGTCAGTACTCAGTTATATTCTGTACATTTAGGAAAGTTTACACTGAGTAAATAGATACCCAAAAAGACAAGCCTTAAAATTGTGTGTGCCCATGAAACAAAGGCAAAGTTTATTACCCAATCTTCTCCAAAGGAAATGTTTTAAAAACTCTTACAGGTCACTCGTTTCAAGTTAAAGCCTAGGTTTAGGCAAAAAAGACCAAAAAACAGCACAAGGCCATAGATACAATACTACTGGAGAAAGTCCAGATTGGACGCAACGCGTCAGTTAGGCGGGGCCGTGATGTCACCACACTGGGCGTAAAACTTGAAGAAAAAGAACAGATGCCAGTGAGAAGCTAGAGAGATGTGAAGGTTTTTCATACCAGAACGTTATACTGTAAAGCCAATGCTTATCTGTTTTAATTTGAGTGTATTTTATTTGTGCTTCTAATAAATTGTGGAACATACTACACTATTAAATCACTATTCTCATTAAATCTTACTGGTGGACTGAAGGTGGAATATCGCTACTGTGGGGGGAAATTGAAACCTTTGTTTAAAACTATACTAGACCTCTTGTTAAATTTGGGGTCCATCCAAGAAGGCATAAAGCACATCATGGAGTGAAATGGAGTGGACACTGGGGAAAGTTATGATGAGTTCACTTAATGGGGAGCTTTGTCTGGAGATTCACATTGGTGGATGATAAATATTATACACAGAACTTTATCACATTTTAGGGAGCGCCCCTAATTTAAATGGGACTCGCCCCATTCGATTGGGCCCGCCTTGCGCCGGACGGATTTAAGTTACACCGCAGCAAATTTCCAGGTAAGTGCTTTGTGGATCGGGCACTTAGGCAGAAAATTTGCGGCGGTGTAACTTAAATCTGAAAAGTTAAGTTGCGCCCAGGCTACGTGAATCTGGCCCTGAATGTCGTTTTTGATGGTTATAGTACTTAATAAAGTGAGATTTTTGCTGAATTGTTTTTGCACTATATTTATGTTTTTTTTATCTTTACGATTATTTTAGCACGGTATTTTAAGAAAAGTGTTACACTATTGGATTTTTTAGCACAAGGAAAATTAGTTGCTATCAATCCAATGTGTCCTTTGTGTTGCTGGCTCCTCATTTATTCAAACTCCTCCTCCTATGATAACCCCCAACTACCCGGGCCACTGTAATCTTCTGGTGTGGCATGGTTAATAAAGCCAAGAACCTAAAATTTGTACTCCTCATGCATGCTGACTGTGCCTTCCCTGGGTGGATGTCAGTCTGGAGGGGTGGGAGTTCCAACAGATTGCATTCAGACCACCCTAAGATAACATGTGATGCTGAGAGCCCATGACTGAAAGAATCCTATTGGCCTAGGAGGAGGAGGGAGAAGATGCACTGACCAGAGCGGGGGAGAGTGCGGGTGACCCAATCGCTCCAACCGGGGGAGGGGGCTGTGTATTGTTTGCCGCCCCCTAGAAAATAGACCACCAGTCGCCACTGGTAACACTGGATTTCAGCTTTATAACAAACCTGTGTTTTGCCTATTTTAGGCCTTGTCTCCTTCAGTATACACTTACCTTTTCTTTCCTTTTAGCAAGAAAAGGAAATTTCCAGTACTACTTAGTATGAAAGAGTATTTGACCTGAGAAATGCCATGCAGTCATAATTCAAGTTCATGCATATAGACAGGAAGTAGAGGCTTCAGGTAATCAGCATCACTAAAGTGTAACAAAGGATGAAAAAAAGGTTAAAACTGTATTTTATTAAAGAAATGGTAATTGTTTATCTTCTTATTTGTTTAGGTATGGGTTGTGATAAGGATTAGCGACAAAAATCAAAAAGTCACCAACATCCCTGTATATAAAATAGGTGCAGGAAGGTTTTTTGGGGGGGATTTTAAAGGTATCAAAAACATAAAGAAATAAAGAATCTATAAAAATACATCTTTATTTTTACAAAGTTAAAAACGTTTCAAAAATATAAAGGTAGAAATGCAACTTGTCTTTTGGTTGTGTCACATAGAAGAGTTAATTTTTTTTGTTTCATAGAAATGGTGACAATGGAATATCTATTCCGACATGTTTTGCCACTAGGGGCTTCCTCAGGGGATTTTTTTGGGTAGTCACTCTTCAAAAGACAAATTATACAAGACAACAAAGAAATAAACAGTCAGAAACAAATAACAAATAATTGATGTTGTTTAGCCACTCAATGCTTACCCAGATACTGTCTCCCAAAGCCTCTAGATGGGGGCCCAAAAAGGGGTGCTGCATTTGACACAAGGGGCGCCGTGCGGCCACAGAGGATACACAAAGACCAAGCTATAATATATAGTTACGGTAGTTATAATTTACTCAATATCAATAAAATTGAATTAATGTACACCAAACAATGCTGGTGACACATCAAAAAAGTATAAACATTTTGTAAAGTATGTAAAAAAAAAACAAGGCCTAGATGCACGTCTCAGTGCCAAAGAACCAGGGTGTCTCAGAGCTGACTTGTTATCAGTAGAATGGATAAAAGGGCGGGACTATTAAGGCGATCAGGAAACCGGAAGTGACGAGTGCGCTTCACCGGTGGTTTACTCAGACCAGGAAGGAAGATTAGCGCTGTGGCAACAACACGCAAGCTTCTGGGGCCTCAGATAACATTCGGAAATCACTCTCACTGTATATGCTCATCACTTTTATACTGACGGTACGTGCATTTGGAGCGGGGTTTACCTACTGTTAAAGGGGTTCTCTTTTTACTATTAAAAGCAGGATTACACTATGTTGGTGCCTTCTTGTCTTTATATATGTATATGGAGTATTAACCCATGCTGACCCCGGCTGTGCTGACGGATGTTCCAGTGATTGTTACCTCTTAAGGCTCATGTTTATTGGCCTTCTGGTGAGTTTGCACCCTGAAGGGGAGTGTGCCTCACTTGTGGTGAAGATTGGGAGCAGGTGTAGGATCCATCACATACCTACCATTATAAGCACCCATCACTGTAGAAAATCTTTGTTGCATCGTCTTCACGCAAATGCCTTTTATGTAGTTGGGCATTTAACCTACTAAAATCAGCGCTGTTTTATCATTTGGACTTTTGGTTCTAGTTTGATACTTTTTTTTATATTTTTTAAAGTATACTCACAGCAAAAGTTACTGATGAAGAAATAACCAAGGGTGCCAGATTGCAATGCCAATTGTCATAAAACAGTCAAACAAGGGCTGAGAAAGGCTGAAAATATAATGATAAATAACATAAAGAATATATGGTATAAATAGGGCACAGGCGGTCCACAAGTTACAAACATTCGACTTAAAAATGATTCTTACTTAGAAACGGAGGGAGACAACAGGAAGTGAGAGGAAATCTACCCCTTGGAAGGGAAATTCCCTCCTGTAAGGGTTATTATGGGAAAAAGATACCTCCACTGAAGCTTTATCACCAATCCGTGTTTCCACAATAACCCAACATTTTTTAAATCCAATTGTCATTGGGACATAAAGTGAAATCTTCTGAACAGGGGCACAGACAGCAAAACAAACATTTCAGGGGTGTTAACCCTTCCCTATGCTATCCAAAAAAGCTTAAAAATAGTTTTTTGGGCTGGAGCTACCCTTACAAAATGTACCTGTTCTGACTTACAAACACATTAAACTTAAGAACAAACCTACAGACCCAGGGCTAGATTCAAGTAGCCCGCCGTAAGTTTGTGCGGGCGTAGCGTATGTTATTTACGCTACGCCGCCGCAACTTAGACGGGCAAGTGCAGTATTCACAAAGCACTTGCTCCGTAAGTTGCGGCGGCGTAGCGTAAATCAGGCGGCGTAAGCGCGCAAAATTCAAATTTGCAAGAGGTGGGCGTGTTTTATGTAAATAAAACATGACCCCACGTAAATGACGTCTTTAACGAACGGTGCATGCGCCGTTCGTGAAAGAATCCCGGTGCGCATGCTCGAAATTCCTCCGCAAATCGTCAATGCTTTCGATGTGGACGTAATTTACGCAAAGCCCTATTCGCGAACGACTTACGCAAACAACGTAAAATTTTCAAAATTCGACGCGGGAACGACGTCCATACTTAACATTGTGTACGCCTCATAGAAGCAGGAGCAACATTACGCCGGAAAAAGCCTTACGCAAACGACGTAAAAAATTCCGGGCGCACGTACATTTGTGAATCGGCGTATCTAGGTCATTTGCATATTCTACGCCGAAAACGACGGAAGCACCACCTAGCGGCCAGCGTAAATATGCACCCTAAGATACGACGGCGTAAGAGACTTACGCCAGTCGGATCTGAGCCTAGTTTTGGCATATCTTGCTTTCTGAATACAGAAAGAAGATACGCCGGTGCAGCTTTGAATTTACGCGGCGTATCTATAGATATGCCGGTGTAAATCATTGCTGAATCTAGCCCCCAATCTTTTTTGTAACCCGGGGACCGCCTGTATAGGACACACATATAAAACTATGCAAGCCTTCCAAAGATCATTTGTTTAGGGTTTACATCTACTTTGAGTATAGGTCTTCTTTATTCCTATAAATATAATTAAAGTGATTGTAAAGGAAAAAATTGTATTAGAAAAAAAAGAAAGAAACAAACATGCATAGCTCCCAACTGTCCCTGATTTTCAACAAAATCCATCTGTCTCTCATTCCTTCTCATTTGTCCCTTATTTTGGTCTAATCTATAAAGTATATAAAATGCACTATTTATCCTTTAAAAAGTGTTTCCCAGTGCTAAACCTTTCATCCAATTTCTAAACTGCTGCGTTCATTTATTTTTCAAAAGCCAATATAAAGGAATACTTGTGGTAATAAAAAAGGACTAATGATTTTTTTTTTTAGAATACTCCTTTAAGTGGGCGTGACAGGTCATGTGCCCTATGCCTACATACTTTTGCTAATAGGTGTCCCTCATTCCTATCTTAAAAAGTTGGGAGGTGTAAACATGTAATACTTACCTGCCCAGTGCAGTGGTTTTGCAGCAAGCAGAACCCCCGATCCTCCTCTTCTTGGGTCCCCTGATAGCGCTCTTGGCCCCTCCCCCTTGCTAAGTGCCCCTATAGCAAGCCGCTCGCTCCCGGCTGTGATTGACAGAAGTGGGAGTCAATAGCTCCTGCTGCTGCTGCATCTCAGCCAATTAGAAGGGAGAGACCCAGGCGAGCCCTGGAGAGATCTAGTGCACATCGCTGGACATAGGTGTGCGCAATCTATTGCATTAGGGTGTGCACCCCAAAGCTCCAACATATATGCGTTTGACATATTTACCGGCCTCTTCCCTGCTCTCCATCCTAAAACAATGGGAGAAAGGGGGAGCAAGGGAGCACACGGGGGACCAGGTCAACAGAAGGAAGAGGAACAGGGAAAGGAGGGGTGGCATATAATAGTACCGATCCCCTATATTTTCCTCCTGTGGCAGCTGAATGTTGACAAAAGGGAGAGGAGAAGCCTACTTTCAGCTGCTGCAGGAGGAAAATACAGATCGGTTCCACTAAATTCCACCCCCGTTGCCTCTCCTGTAGGTTCTGAAGACCGGCAAGAAAGGATTGTGGTTTACCTGTCACCTGCCCACCATTGACAGGTTGCCACCCCCAGGATTAGGGTGTGCCCAGGCACACCTGGCACACCCCTTGCGCACGCCTATGTCACTGGATGGAGACTGAGTTTAGGTAAGTATTAGGGTGGCTGAGAGGGAAGCTGCACACTGATGTTTTTTTTTACTGTACCTTCATTCATAGAATGTATGAAGTTAAAAAACCTTTAGCCTTCACAACCACTTTAATGTCATTTTGTAGAAAAAAAAATTACCTAAAAAAAGAAAAGATAGGTAAATTACAGGGACACAAATTCTACGAGGAGTAAAAACTATACTATATTTATTTAAACATATATTTGGCGACTACAAAAATAATGGATATTGAAGAACATACCTCTGCAGCATTTCATGTAATGCTGCGGATGTTTCACCAATACAGAGAGCTGGTAGAGGGACCACAGGCATTTATTCTGTGCCTAAGTCAAGTGAGGTAAAGCTCCGGGTATTAGGAGAGTATTTTTAGAGGTCTTTATAAAGGTCCTCCATTATGTTACATTCTGTGTACGAGGTCACACTGACTTGTATCTCCTGTTCTGTAAAGTATGTATACCAAAGTGCTTCCATTGTCTGAAAAAAAAACATGTTTTTATGCTGTAAAGGTCTTCTTTCAAACAGCTAGCAGCTAAACAAACAAAGAAAACTGAAACTGAAAAAGAAGAAGAAGAAAAAGAAGAAAAAAAAAAAACATTAGGAAGCTTTTTTACTTGTCCAAGGATTTGTACTTCTGTCCATCCAGTCCTAAGATTAACACAACTCTGCAACACAGCACAACCCTTTCTAGCAGAGCAGGAGACCTGGGGCCAAATCCTCAAAAGGGATACGCAGGCGGATCTGCTGTTCAGCCTGCGTATCCCTGTGCCTATCTTTGGAACTGATCCTCAGAATCAGGGGGGTAATCCACAAAGATCGTGCCTAACGTAATTTTTTCCATTTAAGTTACACTGCCTTAAAATTTCTACCTAAGTGCCCGATCCACAAAGCACTTACCTAGAAATTTTGGGCTGTGTAACTTAAATTCCGCCGGCGCAAGGCGTTCCTATTTTCATGGGGGCGATTCCCATTTAAATTAGGCGCGCTCCCGCGCCGGCCGTACTGCGCATGCTCGTGACTAGTGTTGAGCAGAATATGCCATATTCGATTTCGCGATATATCTCAAATATATATTCGAATATTCGAGATATATTCGCTAAATTCGAATATTCGTGATATTTTATCGAAATTAAATGATTGCGATTTTTCGCTATTGCGAATGCGAAAATAATTGCGATTTTTTGATAACTGCGGTAGGAGCACTCTGATTGGCTCAGAATATTCGTGATATTTTATCGAAATATCGCAACATGCGAATGCGATATTTATTGCGCAATTTCGAGAAATGCTGGAGGAGCGCTCTGATTGGCTCAGAATATTCGTGATATTTTATCGAAATATCGCAACATGCGAATGCGATATTTATTGCGCAATTTCGACAAATGCTGTAGGAGCACTCTGATTGGCTCAGAATATTCGTGATATTTTACAATACAAAATAATTGCGAATATTCGGCAAATGCGGAAGGAGCACTCTGATTGGCTCAGAATATTCTTGATATTTTACAATACAAAATAATTGCGAATATTCGGCAAATGCGGAAGGAGCACTCTGATTGGCTCAGAATATTCGTGATATTTTACAATAGAAAATAAAAAGTGTTTTGCATTGGTGGTGATTCTTTACTCTATCCATCTGTCACAGCCGTTTGTCAATCAAACACCTTAAAGATTGAACACGTTCATGCTGCATGCTTTGGACTTTTTTTCACTTCACATATCAAAGACATTTTTATGAAAGATTATTTTTCTATTATTGGGACTATATTTCTTTATATATTTGTTTCACTGTGTATTTTACAAGTTATTTGCGCTTGCTTATTTTATAATTTGCCCACATGTCTTGTCACTAGACATATTTTTTATTCTTGTAGAGCGACTCCATTTTCTGTCTTGTATTAATTTATGTTGTATAACATTTTTGAGTTGCTGCTGTATTCTCCCCTTTTTTTAAGGTAGGTATGCGCAATTTTTTCCTTCTTACAAAAAATAATAATATCAAACATACAAATATTCATAACAGAAACATACACAAAGCCCCCCCCTTTTGCATCAGAGGCAATCAGAGTTCTCCTACCACAGTTATCGAAAATTCGCAATCATTTTCGCATTCGCAATAGCGAAAAATCGCTATTTTTTTTTTTTCAATTTGGCAACATAAAAGGATCGCCTCAGCTTAGCTACTCGGCCCAGGGTCTCTAATCATACCAGCAATGCTTTTAGACGTCGATAGGATGTGATCTGTTTTAAAAATCAAATTGAAAAAATGCGAATATTCGGAATTGCGAATATTCACCGCGAAATTCGAAATATAGCGCGATTTCTCGAATATGCTATATTCGAGTCGAATATTCGCAATGCGAATATTCGTGAGCAACACTACTCGTGACGTCATTTTCCCGACGTGCATAGCGCGCGAAATTACGTTACGCCGAGCTTTGTGGATTGCGACGGGTCAATAAAGTTGCGTCGGGAAAAAAAAAAGATACTGCGCGTAAAAAAAAAATTTAAATTAAAAAAAAATTGCGTCGCTGGACAGAAAGGTCTGTTTTTACAAGGTGTAAACAGTTTACACTTTGTAAAAGCAGCCCTAATTTTGCGTATGCAAACTAAAACTTACGGAGAAAAAACGAAGCTGAAAAGCTTTTTGGATCTCCGTAAGTGCTAATTTGCATACCCGAGGCGGCATTTCGACGCAAAATGCCCCCAGCGGCGGATGCGGTACTGCATCCTAAGATCCGGCAGTGTAAGTCCCTTACACATGTCGGATCGTCTGCCTAACTATGGAAAACTGATTCTGTGGATCAGTTCCATAGTTAGGAACAGGGATACGACGGAGTAACAGCAGTTACGCCGTCGTATCCCTTTTGTGGATTTGGCCCAAAGATTCTCCAGTCCCTTTCTCGGCAGCTAGGCAGCAGGAGGCATCTGTGCAGTACAGGGTGATTAGGGTGTGCCTAGGCACACATGACACACCCTGTGTGCATACCTATTGTGGGATTCATTACTATCTTTTATTTTTGTGTGAAGTTTGGCTTTAATTCTAGTATAGAGGGCAGGTCTGTATTTAGACATTGTACTATCCTAGGGTCACCTGAATTATAATACCCTTCTGTACAAGATGTACAAAAGGGTATTTCAGTATTTGTAGATGACACCAAGCTAACCTGAGCAATAACTTCTTCGCAGGATGTGGAAACCTTGCAAGAAGATCTGAACAAATTAATAGGGAGGGCAACTGCATGACAAATGAGGTTTAATGTAGAAAAATGTAAAATAATGCATTTGGGTGACAAAAATGTGAATGAAATCTACTCACTGGGGGGAGGGGGGGGGGGGAGAACCTCTGGGGGAATCTAGGATGGAAAAGGACCTGGGAGTCCTAGTAGATGACAGGCTCAGCAATGACATGCAATGTCAGGCTGCTGTAAGCAAAGCAAACAGAATATCTGCATTAAAAAGGGATTAACTTCAGAGATAAAATGACAATTCTCCCGCTCTACAAGACTCTGGTCCGGCCGCTTCTCGAGTATGCTTTCCAGTTCTGGGCACCAGTCCTCAGGAAGGATGTACTGGAAATGGAGAGAGTCCAGAGAAGGGATACAAAGCTAATAAAGGGTCTGGAGGATATTAGTTATGAGGAAAGGTTGCGAGCACTGAACTTGTTCTCTCTGGAGAAGAGACGCTTGAGAGGGGATAAGATTTCAATGTACAAATACCGTACTGGTGACCCCACAATAAGGATAAGACTTTTCCGTGAAAGAGAATTTAATAAGACACGCGACCATTCACTAAAATTAGAAGAAAAGCGGGTTAACCTTAAACTGCGTAGAGGGTTCTTTACAGTAAGAGCGGTTAGGATGTGAAATTCCCTTCCACAGGCGGTGGTCTCAGTGGGGGGCATCGATAGTTTAAAAAAACTATTGGATAAGAACCTGAACTACCAGAACATACAGGGATATACAATGTAATACTGACATATAATCACACACATAGGTTGGACTTGATGGACTTGTGTCTTTTTTCAACCTCACCTATGTTATTATGCTACCTCTGAAGTTGTGTGATTAAAACTACTGCTAGAATGTAGTGAATGAGACATGCTGTTTGTGTTAAACTTACAGCTACTTTTTAACATGTCCATAAAAAGAAGATATAGCTTTATGTTTCCTGATCTACAGTGAGTGTCCTCCTCTCTACATCCCATACGTCCCTTTTAATTCACTTGCTGAATTTAGTCATGCAAGTCTAAAGGTGACAAGAAGAGGGCAAAAAAAATATCTTTAAAAAGTAATCAATGTTTAAGGTTGAATTTCAGATATGGATATTTTTACATAGTTACATAGTTACACTTTCCAGGGAAACTTCTTCTCTACAGACTTTGTACAGTCCTCAGCTTCCTCCAGCACAACACTTGCTTGAAGCGCTGCAACTCCCAGGACCAACTGGCACACTCTAAGGTGATCTGACAATAGGGCTCAGTCAGATTGGTAACAAATGCCCTTTACAGGCAGCAATCATGGGCCCCTCTGGTAGTGTGCCTAAGTCTTAATGCCCAGCTGTCCTCCTGTGGCTACTGCTCCCATTATCACTTCGTCAGGCACTGCCAGCCCACCTGGCTGCAGCTGTCCCTTTCACTAGCCCTCCTGGCTACTGCTCCACAGTCCTCCCAGACTGACTCTACATTCATACCAGACTGCTCTTACTAGACATGTGTACACTGAAATATTTCGTTTCGGAATTTCGTTTTCGTCCGTATTTTTTTTTTTATTTAGTTACTCCCGAAATTCGTTTTTATTTATTTTGTTTTCGTTAAAAATTGCATTTGTCCAAAAATCCGAATTAATTAAAGCAGTTCTCCACCCTAGAGTGAAGTTCCACTGATCGGAACCCTCCCCCCCTCCGGTGTCACATTTGACACCTTTCAGGGGGAGGGGGGTGCAGATACCTGTCTAAAGACAGGTATTTGCACCCACTTCCGGCCCAGCATTCACGGGCAAAAGACGGGCATTCCGTCACATCCCGTCGCCCCCCCCCCGTTGTGTGCTGGGAACACTCTGCTCCCAGCACACAGCGGGAGCCAATCGGCGGGCGCGGCGCGACTTGCGCATGCGCCGTAGGGAACCGGGCAGTGAAGCCGCAGCGCTTCACTTCCTGGTTCCCTCAGCGTGGATGGCGGGGGGAGCAGCAGAGTGACGAGCGATCGCTCGTGCTCTGCTGCGGACGGCGCTGGACTCCAGGACAGGTAAGTGTCCTTATATTAAAAGTCAGCAGCTGCAGTATTTGTAGCTGCTGGCTTTTAATATTTTTTTGGTGTGGAACATCCGCTTTAAGGTAGAATCTGTCACTGAAGGCTTATGGTGTCTGTCGAATGTTCAAAGAAGATTCGACGGAGCAGCTAAACTGTACGGCGCCGCAATCATACATTTCCCGTTGGATGTTCCGCCTACAAGCTATAGTATAATTCTAATGTTGTATGACACTAGTAATAATTATATTTATTAATTATTATTACTAGTCAACCAACATTAGAATTTTTCTATAGCCTATGGGCCGAACATTTGACCGGAAATGTACGATTGCAGCGTCATACAGTTTAGTTGCTCCGTCGAATCTTCTTAGAACTTTTGACAGACACCATAAGCCTTCAATGACATATTCAACGTTTGTGTGTTTTTCGCTGCTTTGTCGAATCTTCGTCGTTCATGTTGAATTGTCTACCCCAACAGTCAGCCGACTTTCACATTCGTTTCTCCAAGTGCAAACTTCTAGCCATTTTACTGCTCCTCCTCTTTGGTTACAATCAGCCAATAACATTCATCATCATTATTTTTATTTTACTTCCCCCACCCAATTCCAGCAGCGATCTTTTCTCTCTATAATGTTGAATCTTTTCTCTCTATAATGTTGAATCTCTTCTCTCTATAGTGTCGAATCTTTTCTCTCTATAATGTTGAATCTTTTCTCTCTATAATGTCAAATCTTTTCTCTCTATGTAGAATAATCTCAGACTAATAGAGTTAAGGTTAGGCACATTCGACCACAGGTTCGATAGATACAGATTGTTATTGGCGTCATTTCGAATCTCCTATCTATATCGAACTATTGTTGCAATGAAAACGAAGCATTTGTTTATGTCGGATCTTTCGGTTTTCGGATTCTGTGCTTTCGTTATCATTTGTTAAAAAAAAATACCTGAAATTCGGACGAAAATGCATTCGGACAAAAATGAATGCACATATCTAGCTCTTACCCAGTTCTCTCAGGTTGACTCTCAGTCCTCCCGACTGTAACACTCACCAGCCAGCCGTCTTCCTCCCCAGAGATTTGCCCAGAAGTGTTCTTCTCCCGCTGACCGCTGTCCTCACAACTGCTCCTGTGCCACTGGTCAGGACAGCTCTGTGTGTCATGAAGAGGGTCCCTTCCACACCTGAGCTCCCAGACCTGAATTCAACCCCCCCACCCACATACTAGGGGGCTACCCTCAAGGTTCTCCGACAGTCTCTAAGCATTCCATCTCCATCTTCCACCCGAACTCCACTGCCCAGCTGGATTGACCCTGAGTATTTGAGGGGGCCTGCCCCCTGCCAACCCATCTGTTAGGGATTGGTCAGGGGCCTCATGAATACTCCAGGCAGCTCCTCCTGACCTCCACTCCCATTCTTCTAGAATATTCCTCAATTTTCTAGCAGTAGGGGAAGGCATCAGAAGTGCTGCCTGTGAGTCATCCAGCCGTCCCTGAGTCTTTCCCCAGACAAAGAAAAACACAGGCTGAACATTTTACCTACACTAACAAAACCCCAACAATTCCTATTCTAGCACACTAGCGGGTGCTACACAGGGTTTTACATTCATACCTCTTGCAGCAGGTGATTCCACTAGGAGGAGGAAGAGGATAGGAGGGCAGTATTCTTGCGCTAATGACATCCACAACAGGCAGGCAGGACTATGCTGCTACTGCTTACATCATGCAGGCCTTTCAAACATGATGGAGGTAAGTGGGTCACAGGTGCAGGGGGACAGGCCAGGCTTTGTAACTGACAGCCTAATCAGCTGTCAACTACTGTCTATGGCACTGGAACTGTATTTTTAGGGAGCAGCAGGGCACCAGAGGATCACCCGTTCTCCCAACAGGAGAGTCCGATCCTGCACACATACCTTGTGATGAATTTCCAGGTGCCACTGAAAATAACATCACATGCCTGCCCTGGCACTCATGTCTTAGATTGCCTATCCCCATACTAACCCTTTACCACATTCTATAGAACAGGGGTGTCCAATTTTTTTTAAAGAGGGCCAGATTTGATGAAGTAAACATGCGTGAGGGCCGACCATTTTGCTTGACATTCTTTGAACTATCAAAATCCGGTCTAAGTGTGTTAGTCCTAGCACTAATGCACTGCCCAACAAGAATTCTCTTGCCTTTGTGGCTGTGTGTGATGAAGAGAAGAGCTCAGGCATATTATTTTGACATATATATATATATATCTTTTGTGGCCCCAACGAATCCCTGAGCGCCGCTCAGGACTAAGGATGAGCTCAGGCGTGTTATTTAGATATACCGCATTTATCGGCGTATAACACGCACCTTCACTTTAAGAGGAAAGTTTCAGGATTTTTTTATTTTAAATAAAGAACTGTGAAGCAAAATAAGGGTCAGTGCCCAGCAATGCAGCCTAATCATTACCCAGGAATCAAAATAGAGAAAGGGATTTCACCGCATTTCACACTAACAAACAGTGCTTAGTCATAGAGCTATGACTAAGCACTGTTTGTTAGTGTGAAATGAGTCAGCTCTTCTGTCCGTTCTGATCTGTTGCGGCATGTATTTTTTAATCTATTTTTTGAATAAAGGCAAAAACTTTTTGTGGAGTGCGGCTGTCCAGAATTTCTTCCCATTTGCACTAATCAGTACCCAGCTGCAGCTTCCCTATTGACTTGAATGCAACCTCACAAGTGCCATGAATGCAGCCTCACAAGTGCCATCAGTGCAGCCTGATCCGTGCCCATCTGCAGCCTCGGAGGGGACAGGGAGGGGGCGGGACGAGTGCCAACACATTACTTACAGGAGAATCTCCTGTTTACTCGGCGGCCTCTTTAATACAAAGTCCCGCCTCCTATGAAAGACAGAACAGTCGTCCAATGACAGCCCAAGAGACGGGAATTCCTATTACAGACGTTGCAGAGGAAACGGGAGATTCTCCTGTATGTAATCTGATGGTGCTCGTCCCGCCCCTTCCTTGTCCCCTCCAAGGCAGCGCCGAAAAATACGGTATATATCCAAATTACCAGGGGGGCATGGGCGTCCGCTGAAATTTTTTCAGAGGGGGGCGCTTCAGCAGTGGCGATACACAGTCGCATTTTACCCTTTCTTCGACTGCTAGCGGGGGTTAAAAGCGCAACCCCACGTTAAAATGTAAAAATACCCCACTGTGCCCCCTGCATCTTTCAATATCACTTTGTCACTACTGTGTACCCCCTCTCCACAACTGTACCTCTGGACCCCTTTACATTACACAGCACCTCACAGCTCTGGACCCCTTTACATTACACAGCACCCCACAGTTCTGGACCCCTTTACATTACACAACACCCTGCATCACTGGACCCCTTTAAATTACACAGCACCCTGCATCACTGGACCCCTTTACATTACACAGCACCCTGCACCACTGGACCCCTTTACATTACACAGCACCCCTTTCCCTTGACTGAAACACTACACTATATTGACAGTATATTTATTGCAGGTCTAAAAGAGGAACCTTTTGAAATGAGGGACAAATGGGTTTGATTTCAAAAGAGGGACAGGCACTCTAAAGGGACCACTAGAGGAGAGGGGAGCGCTGCAGTCACCGCTTAAATCTGCCTCAGGGCCAGTTCGGCCCTGCTCCTGGCTCCCCCTGGCGATTCCAGGGGGGGCAAAGAACCCCCCTTGCCCTATGGAGCGGACGCCCATGCAGGGGGGCTGCATTAAACTCGAAACGCGGGCCACAATTGTCCCCCGGGCCGGACTTTGGACATGCCTGCTATAGAACTATAAAATAAGTTTTGGCTGGAGTTTACTTTATTTGCCAGTGCACTTATCATCCTATTACGACTCCCCTCAGACATTGTAACAATAATGGAAAGTACAGCAGAAATATTCAAATATGACAATGCTTCTTTTTAGGCAAATTACACAAATGTGATGTCCATAACAGATGTGCATAGACAAGCCATGAAGTGAAATTCTATTACAATATTTCCCATTATAAAAGCTAACAAAGGGGGGATGTAAAACAATAACATTGATTTGAAATTCTTTTCTGTAGAGGGAGTAATAGTCTATTACATGAGCATAATTGCTTCTGAGTTTGCGAAGTGAATTGAAAAAATGCAAATGATAGAAATCGATGGAAGGCATGGATCTGGGTGCATGGCTTTCATCAACAGGGATGTTTTTTGCATTTCTCTAATTACCTGCTTATATCAGCCAAAAGGATGCTATCTATCTACCATTCAATCATATGTGCGTGTCAAAGGAAAATGTCTCAGTTCTGGGAAATACAATTGATCAAAAGGTATGGTGCATGAGACAAGATTTGTTCCCCTCCTGCAATCTCTTATTCTGGTTAGTGTACCCCCTGTGACGCCCTTTGTGTGGCTGCATGACTTCTGATGCCGCGTACACGCGATCATTTTTCGGCATAAAAAAAAACGAAGTTTTTAAAAAAATTTCATTTAAAATGATCGTGTGTGGGCTTCACATCATTTTTCGGGTTCTGAAAAACGTCAATTTTTTTTTCCGAACATGCTGCATTTTTTAACGACGTTTTAAACTATGTTGTTTTTCGGGTTGTAAAAAAATGATCGTGTGTGGGCTAAAACGACGTTAAAAACCTGCGCATGCTCAGAAGCAAGTTATGAGACGGAAGCGCTCGTTCTGGTAAAACTACCATTCATAATGGAGTAAGCACATTTATCACGCTGTAACAGACAGAAAAGCGCAAATCGTCTTTTACTAACACGGAATCAGCTAAAGCAGCCCCAAGGGTGGCGTCATCCGTATGGAACTTCCCCTTTATATCGCCGTCGTACGTGTTGTACGTCACCGCGCTTTGCTAGAGCATTTTTTTTAAACGATAGTGTGTGGGCAACGTCGTTTTAATGATGAAGTTGAAAAAAACAACGTTTTTTCTACATGCCGAAAAACGTCGTTTTTTTCATGCCGAAAAATGAACGTGTGTACGCGGCATGAGGCTATAAAAATCACTCCCAGCCAGTGCATTGATTGGGTATCATTCTGTGAAAGAGAACAATAAAATTGCAGGAAAAAAATTCAATATCTGTTTCCAGGTAATTGGCCAAGCTCTAATCAACTAACTAAAAATTAGGTGATGACCTAAGATTTTTCAGCGCACCTCTTTGTTAAAAAATTAACATAGCATATAAAATTGTTACACAATAAAATATAAATAAGTATTTAACACGTCAACATTTTTCTAGTTAAATATACTTCTAATGGTGCTATTGACATGAATTTGACACCGAGGGCCAGATTCACATACAAATATGTTACGCTGCGTCGGCGTAACGTATCCCATTTACATTACACCACCGCAAGTTTACAGCGTAAGTGCCTGATTCACAAAGCACTTACCTGTAAACTTGCGGCGGCGTAGCGTAAATCCGCTCGGCGCAAGCCCGTCTAATTCAAATGGGGCGGGCACCATTTAAATTAGGCGCGTTCCCGACGTGCATTGCGCTAAATTACGTCGCAAGGATGTCATTGGTTTCGACGTTAACGTAAATGGCATCCAGCGCCATTCACGGACGACTTCCGCAAACGACGTGAAATTTAAAATTTTGATGCGGGAATGACGGCCACACTTAACATTGGTTACACCACCTAGAGGGCATGCTTAGTTTTACGCAAAGCATCTCTACGGAAACAATGTAAATTTAGATCGACGGGCAAAGCGGACGTTCGTGAATCGGCGTAACTAGTCATTTGCATATTCTACGCCGACCGCAATAGAATCGCCACCTAGCGGCTGACCTAGAATTGCAGCCTAAGATCCGACGGTGTAACACAGTTACACCTGTCGGATCTTAGGGCTATCTTTGCGTAACCTGATTCTATGAATCAGGAGCATAGATCCGACAATCGTATCTTACAGATACGATGGCGTATCAGGAGATACGCCGTCGTATCTCTTTTGTGAATCTGGCCCCACATGTCGGTAACAACCCATGCAATCTATATATACAGAGGAACCAAAACAAATAAGTTCAGAAATTAAAGGGGTTGTAAAGGTACAATTTTTTTTCCCTAAATAGCTTCCTTTACCTTAGTGCAGTCCTCCTTCACTTACCTCATCCTTCCATTTTGCTTTTAAATGTCCTTATTTATTCTGAGAAATCCTCACTTCCTGTTCTTCTGTCTGTAACTCCACACAGTAATGTGGGGCTTTCTCCCTGGTGTGGAGTTTCGTGCCCGCCCCCTCCCTTGGACTACTGGAGAGTCAGGACGCCCACTAACACACAGCTCCTTTCTCTATCTGCACTGTAGAGAGCGTCCTGACTCTCCTGTAGTCCAAGGGAGGGGACGAGGACGACACTCCACACCAGGGAGAAAGCCTTGCATTACTGTGTGGAGTTACATACAGAAGAACAGGAAGTGAGGATTTCTCAGAAGAAATAAGGACATTTGAAAGCAAAATCGAAGGATGAGGTAAGTGAAGGAGGAATGCACTAAGGTAACGGAAGCTATTTAGGAAAAAAAATTGTACCTTTACAACCCCTTTAAGTTATGTGTAATTAAAATGGAATGACACAGGGAAAAAATATTGAACAAATGAAGAATAGGAGGTGCATGGAAAGCCAAGACACCAACTGAAATCAGTAATTAGAAAGCAATCATGCCCCTTGTCGGTGCAAATTGATATTTGCTTGTTTAGTCTGAACTGATAAAAAGGTGTGTCATTACGAAGGTGTCACACAAGAAACATTTCATGATGGGTAAAAGCAGAGAGCTCTCTCAAGACCTTTGCAATCTTATGCCTCGTACACACGATCGGTTTTCCCGACGGGAAAACTGCCATGTTTGCATTTGGTCAGGAAAACCGGCCGTGTGTATGCTCCATAGCAGTTTTCGCGACAGGTAAACTGCCAGCAAAAAAATTAGTTGTTCTTTTTTTTCCTGCCGCGATTCTCTGTGTTTTTTGCTCGGCAGTTTTCCTATGGGAAACACTGCGAGGGAGCATACACACGGCCGGTTTTCCCGACCAAAGCTGTCATGGCAGTTTTCATGTCAGGAAAACCGGCCGTGTATACACAGGGAAAATCAACCGAGCAGGTTCTCAGTTTTCCCGGCGGACTTTTGATCGCCGGGAAAACCGATCGTGTGTATGAGGCATTATTGTTGCAAAACATACCAATGGCATTGTGTCAGGTGTGTACTTACCGAGGCCGAGATGCCGAGAGCGGTTCACCCTTGTGACTTGACGCATTCCGCCCCCTGGAGGTGAGACAGGGAAAGGATGGTGCGAAGAGGCACTGGCTACCAGCAGGAAAGGTAGATCTTGCTAGATGATCTGGTAGAGCTGAACCGTTAGAGCAAGGCAGAAGGGAAGTCACCAAGAGCAGGCTGACGGTCAAACACCTGGCTGGTGCGACTCTTTGCGGGACCCCAGCTGAAGACACAAGTCCAGAGCACAGCAGGGGTTAGAGCAAGTAGGCAGCAGACTGAGTCCGGGTGCAGGCTGAGGGTTCGGTGCTGAAGGTGCAGGCTGAGGGTCTAGTACAAGGGACAAGTAACAAGTCCAAGAAGTACAGGCAGCAGGTCAGGGGCTGGAGACAAATAGCAGATCCAGGGTGCAGGCAGAAGGTCAAGGGCTGGAGACAGGTAGCAGATCAGAGTCACAGGCCGGGGGTCAAACACAGGTAGAGGGGCAGATCCGTAAAACAAGCCAAGGTTCAGGTCTAGGAGAGCAGAGTAGTCAAGCCGATCCGGGTCACAACAGAAGTTCAGATACAGGTAAACAGGAAAACAAGGTACAAAGAGGAAGCTGACAACAAACTAGCAACCTGTCAGGGTTCCTGGGCTGCCTTATATAGGCCCGCCAGAGCTCCGATTGGGGCACTAGTAAGGGGGCCCCCAGATCACGGCCCCCCACCCTAGGTGAATGAGTATGGACTACATCGTACCCCTACCCATCCACCTGGAGGAAAATAAATGTAAAAAAAACACACTACATAGGTTTTAAAAGTAATTTATTAGGCAGGGCGGTCTTTTTCCGACTTCGGGGGTCTCTTCTTCTGCTCTCAGGTGCCTTCTTCCTTCTACCGGGCTTCTCCGCTGTCTATTTGCAGCTCTTTTACCATCAGGGGGGGCCCGGTCTTCTGTCGTCTTCTCCCCTCTTCTCCTTCTTCCTTCTGCCAGGCTTCTCTGCTGTCTTCTTACAGCTCTTTTACCAGCGGGGGGGCCCGGTCTCCTGTGGTCTTTTATAGTCGTTTATAGGCAGTTGAGTTTAGAGGCATTTCAAGTGCCAAACGCTTCCAAACGCAGCTAAACTCGTGTTTCGTTTACAGACGTTTTGCATTTTTTGGCTATTTTGAAAAAAATGTAAACGCTTCTGTAGCGCCTGTGTACTTATGAGTAGAGGTGCTATGTTAAATTTAGTAGGATGAGAGACTTATTTGCTCTCGTCTGTGTTTGATTTATCTCATTTCGGCTGTCGCCAGCCCTGAACTGTTCTTGGGTCATTCTGTTCTCCAGAGATGCCGTTTTCATCTCTGGACGGTAGGTGGCGCCAGAGGAGTCCAGGCGGAGCCGCTTCTCCCCAGCAGCCAATTAGAGGAGTTTTCCCTCGCGGAGCATGTTGGGGAGGGGTATTTCTGTGGCGGAGGCCATTGCTCTGGGTTCTTCGCGGGTTCCCGGTTCCAGGTGCGGCACCCACCTTTAGGGTGTGCGCACATTACGGGCCCCGGCGATATGGCCTACCAGGCTGGGGCGCACGTGCTACGCGGAGTTCCTGACTCTGGGCCCTCATGGCCCGGAACATTTGATGCTGTACAGGGGCCCCAGTGACTTACTGGGTCCCCCATCTCTATTGAGAAGATCCCAAGCGAGTTGTGCTGTTCGGTGGGGAGTCGGTCTGAGGTGAACCCGGAGGCAGGTGATCCAACAGGGCTTGAACGAACCATCGGGGATCTGGGTACCGGACACTGACAGGTTGTATGCAGCAAGCTGTCAGTCGGTAGCCCCAAGTGATACACTGGGAGGATTCGCTCTATTATCCAAACTTTCAAGCACTAGGCCTGTGGCAGAGGTCTCATCCTAAAACCTTAATTCTATTAGAGCCAAGTCTGTGGCAGAGACTTGTTCCTTCCCAGAAGATTTAAGTGACACTCTGGCTGCCAGGCCTGTGAGAGAGGTCTGTCCAGGGGCACTTTACCCACTCCGGCTGGAGTGGTGACGAGGAAAGAGTTACTATAGAAAGCAGGACTGCTTTTGCTTATCCATCGCCTGTATCTGCAAAGTTTATTCTTTCGCCAATCTTTCCTATCTACCTTGAGTTGACTGATGGTCGTGTTGGACCAGAAATAAAGCATTGAAAAACGTCAACCAACTGTCTGGACATTCCGTCACTGCTCTCACGATCATCACCCCTAGACACATCAAAGAGATAACTTAAATACGCCAATCCCAAATCTGATCAGCGGCTCCTCCGGGGGTAACACTACACTTCTAAATGGCAAAAGGCAGCAATACGCCCCTAAATGCAGCATATAAATGCAGCAAAGGAGACATTTTAAAACGTGGGTTACTATCTGTCAAGTTAAATCGTTCAGGAGAGGTTGTAAAAACGTCCTGTGTACATGAAGAATTACTAATGCACGGTCTAAAAATATTTAATCAAAAGTGAAAAATTTGTTTAAGGGACTGCAAATAATTTTACATCAAGCTCTGTGCAAACTTCTGGGAAAACGCCAAACACATGAGAAGGAACATGAGCTATCTGAGAACATCTGCACATGGAGGCAAAGAAAATGTTATTTTGTAGTCAGTTTTAAGATCATAGTTGGCTTCAGATTTAAAAAAAATATTGCTATAAAATGTAAAGTTGCATATGTGACGTATGTATCCCAATAAAAGTGAGGTTTTCCATTTAACCACTTAAGCCCCTGACTATTTGGCTGGCCAAAGACCAGGTCACTTTTTGCGATTCGAGACTGCGTCGCTTTAACTGACAACTGCGCGGTCGTGCGATGTGGCTTCAAAACAAAATTGACGTCCTTCTTTTCCCACAAATAGAGCTTTCTTTTGGTGGTATTTGATCAACTCTGCGGTTTTTATTTTTTGTGCTATAAACAAAAATGGAGCGGCAATTTTGAAAAAAGCTATATTTTGTACTTTTTGCTATAATAAATATCCCATTTTCTTTTTAAAAAAAGCGATTTTTTTTCTCAATTTAGGCCGATACATATTCTTCTACATATTTTTGGTAAAAAAAAATCACAATAAGAATTTATTTGTTTAAAGTGAATCTCTCGCGCTACTGTGAGTATATAGATAAATGTGTAGAAGTACAATAAACAACTAAAGCTGCTGAATCTCGTGATGATCACCGAACATAAAATAGAAATGTGTAAATAAATGATTAGCGCTAAAGTACAAACATACATATAAATAATGCTGACACCATGTGTCGTATTGCTGATAGATCTAGCAGGCAATATAATACAAACGTGTAGAGTCAGATATAAATAAATAAATAAATATTAATATAAATAAATAAATATATATAAGTGACATATGTAAAAGTACTCCTGTGTCAAACAGTGACTTAAATCATAAATGTGAACTGTTGCTGAATGCAACGACTCTATAATAAAGTGCAAAACGTGAACTGTTGCTGAAAGCAACTAATCTATAATAAAGTGCAGTCCGTGCCTCCTTAACCATAAATGTCCGTGATGAAAATGGTTCAATAATGCAAAAAGTTAAAATATATACCGTATTTTTGGGGGTATAGCGCTCTCCCGCGTATAGCGCGCGCAAAAAAAGTTTTTTTGTACTTACAGTTTTGGTGTCTTGTCCGTCTGCGGCTTCGGGTGTCCTCTTCTTCGGGTCCGGCGTCCTTCTGCGGCGTCCTCGCGTCCTCCCCGCTCGTTTCCCGCGCCGAGTTTGAATACTGCGCCGACATATACAGAGCGCAGTATTCAAACTCAGCGCGGGAAAGCGGGTATCGGCGTATATCGCGCACCCACGATTTTGCCCTGATTTTCAGGGCAAAAAAGTGCGCGGTAAACGCCGATAAATACGGTAGATAATGCAATTATTCCCATGGATAAGAGGCTCAAAAACCTCCTGACAGTCCAAATTTCATATCCTCCCCTGGTTTAGTTGTAATATTGAACCATGCTGGTGCTCCTCCACCTGTCTCTCAAAACTCTCACCTCCCGGATCTTTTTGTTAGGCATATAGGTTTAATAACTGCCTCCTTGTATTTGTGGAGTGTCCAAACGAACGGTCCACTGTACTCCGTTTGGACACGCCACAGATACAAGGAGGCAGTTATTAAACCTATGTGCCTAACAAGTCACGTGAAGTGTGACTATGTCCCCTGAAGAAGTCACGTGGAGTGTGACGTAACGCCGTAGGGAAATCAAGGCCGACAGCGCAGACCAGGAGGTCACAGTAAGACAGTGTGAATACACTGCAATCATACCCTGCTGAGTACAGTGGACCGTTCGTTTGGACACTCCACAGATACATGGAGGCAGTTATTAAACCTATGTGCCTAACAAAAAGATGCAGGCATCGGCACGGATTTTGCGCGCGCATGGCGCGACATTTAAAGTACCGTAAATATACGTTACTTTGCACAGCCGTGCCATTCTGCTGACGTATATGAACATGGCGCGGTATTAAAGCGGTTAATATGCCATAATAAAATGAAAATTGGACAAGGACTACATACAGCAGAAGCAAAGTACAACTCCATAATAACAAAAATACACAATTGAAAATCAGAAATGTTTTTTTTTTTTAACTATAGTGTATTGTGCCGGAACTCAAGGAACATAAATGTCAAAGAGCAGAGCGCAGTATGAGTTTACCAGTTGGTCAATGCAATCATTCAATTTTTAAGAGTTAAATTGAGTTTGTTTTAATCTGACTCTCCTGCAGACTTCAATTTACTCTATGAAGAGAAGCTCACTTTTTCATGATTGTAAGGCAAGGACTGATGTAGCACAAGAAGATATCAAACTGTAGTTGTTTTATAGCAAATCCAATAAACCGGCCTCCTGTTGCTTTGTAACAAGCTTCTGTTCACATATCTATTTTATGATCAAGCACAGCATACAGCATGGAAGCAAATTAAATATCAATAACTGATAGATCAAGTACAGCTTTCTAGTGTCACATGATAGACAGTTTTGCAAGAACTAAAAGGCTCTACCAAGCATGTATTGGTAAGTCAAAAGCCACAACTGCGACCTTATGTAGCATTTTCTGTTGTTTATGGCTTTACTACCTTTATAGGAAAGATATTCCATTTTCCAAGTTTAGAAATCTCTGTTTGGGGTGGCTTTCCAGTCACATGGGAATCCCTGCTGATTGACAGATAGTGCAAGGAGCTCCTAAGGTGGAGCCGGAGTAGCAAATTGTGTAAGGCCCCGTACACACGACCGAGTTTCTCGGCAGAATTCAGCCAGAAACTCGATCGGAGCTGAATTCTGCAGAGAAACCCGGCGTGTGTACACTTTCGGCCGAGGAAGCCGACGAGTTCCTCGTCAAGCCAAATAGAGAACATGTTCTCTATTTCCTCGTTGTTCAATGAGGAAAGTTGGCTCGCCGAGATTCTCGGCGGCTTCACACAGAACTCGGCGAGCAAAACAATGAGTTTTGCCCGTCGAGTTCCTCGGACGTGTGTACGGGGCCTAAGAGTTGGGATGTGGTTTGTTGTGCTGGCTGTGATCAGTCCATATCAGGGAGGGGATCAGCCTTTGTAGACATACATCAGGGTTGGGTGCTCTATGCAAAGGTATTACTGGGGTCTCTTGAAGGTTTGTTAAGTCAAGTTTCGAAGGGTTGATCTTCCATTCCCCTACCACAACCCACCTTTCCACTCTCTTCCCTCCCCCCCCCCTTTTTCTTTTTTTTTCTCTTCTTTCTTTTTCCCCTCCTCCCCAACCCGGGGACCTCCTTTCACTCACAGATTGATCCCCATTGGGGTGGGTGAGACGGGGGGTGATCTTTTCAGGATCTTGACCTTATCAGCTCCTCGAAACTTCATTTGGGGCAGGGTTGTCTAGTCAGACTTTAAGGGCGTGCATGCCTCTCCCCTTCATTCGATGGCAGCTGTTATTTGTTTATTTGCGCTCGTGTTTTTAATGCACTAGGCTTTGTCTGACTCAGTTGACCCTTCTATGTACCTGCTCCAATGCTTGTCATTATAGCTTACTGGTTGCACCCAGTAATGATACTGTATTGCTATATTTGTATGACAAATTCTCTATAAAAAAAAAAAGTAGCTTACTTTGCTTACCCCTTGTTAATACCCAGCAAGCCTTTAGGGGACTCAAGATTCACCTTGCATTGGCCAGGCAGACATTGGCCCGGATTCACATACATCGGCACATATTTATGTCGCCGTATTGTATCTCTTTTACGCTACGCCGGCGCAGCGCACAGATGCAAGCACAGTATTCACAAGGCACTCGCCCCCAGTCGCTCTCAAATGTGGGTTTCCTCAGCGTAAGTCAGCATAGGTGGAAGTGGGCGTGAGCCATGCTAATGAGGCGTGACCCCATGTAAAAGAAGGACTGAGCGTCAAAAAGTTATGAATATCGTACGGCGCATGCGCCGTCCCGTGGACGCATCCCAGTGCGCATGCTCAGAATCACGTCAAAACAACTGCCTAAGATACGTCGAATCACTGCCTACGACGTGAACGTAACCTACGCCTAGCCCTATTCACGTACTACGTAAACGACGTAAAATACGACGGCTGTGTTCCCTTGTCCATACCTTTGCATGACTTGCGCCTCCTATATGGGGAATAATCCCGTAGGCAATCAAGGGCTGTTGAACCACCAAGGTGCTGGCAATGCTGATGATAGCAAATAGAAGAACGAAAACTGGATAGCCGCACTCCAAAATCACTTAAAAATAAGTTGTCTTTATTTTTCAACCGTACACACAGTCACTGCAACCAACAAAAAACAGTATGGGCGACGCGTTTCGCACTTACATTTAGTCATGACTAAGCACTAAATGTAAGTGCGAAACGCGTCGGTCATACTGTTTTTTGTTGGTTGCAGTGACTGTGTGTACGGTTGAAAAATAAAGACAACTTATTTTTAAGTGATTTTGAAGTGCGGCTATCCAGTTTTCGTTCTTCTATTTGCTATATGGGGAATAACTTTACGCCGGACGTACGACTTACGCAAACCGTGTATATTATGCGCCGGACGCAACTACATTTGTGAATCGGCGTATCTCCCTCATTTGCATATGTGCATAGAAAATCAATGCGCCCAGCGTAAATATGCGCCCACGATACGATGGCGTAGGCAAGTTACGTCGGTCGTAGGAAGCCTATTTTTAGGCGTATCTCAGATTGTGGGCACGGCGCACAGATACGACGGCGCATAGATAGACTTACGCGGCGTATCTTGAGATACGTCGGCGTAAGTGCTTTGTGAATCCGGGCCTTCATGTTTAAAGATAGGAGAAACATTGTAGCACTGGCAAGAGGTGCCTAAGTGCCCTTTCACACAGGCTTTCCAATCATATCTGCCTGCCAGTTTTTCAGGCGGACCTGATCGGACCCTCCATACTCTCCTATGGAGCAGCAGATGTCAGACAGATGGTGGTCCTATTTTCCATCCGTCTGGTGGATTGAATCGGATAAGATTGGATGAAAATGGACTAGCTGTCCGTTTCCGCCTGGTTTTCACATAGGGAAGCAGGACTGTGTCTGTGTCCGCACTGCATAGCGGGATTCAACGGAGCGATCTCCTGCTGGGTCCTAATACTTTGATAAGGGATTCAGGGGCTCTTTGTGTGCTCATGGCTCCTCCTCTGTTTACTATCATGGCACGCCTGTGGGCTCCCACTGCCTCAGCAAAGCCTGTGAGCGGAAAGTGAGTGGAGAGAGCTGCAGCAGATGGGCACATTGCTGGATCGAGTGAGGTAAGTTTTGGAGGGGTTGAGGGGGTGTTGCTTTTACCCAAACATTTTTAACTTCATTGCAAGGAAAACATTACAGTCAAAACATTTTGGGCCAGATTCACATAGATCAGCAGGTCTTTAGATCCTTGTAATCTATCTGATTTAAGATCCGCCACCGCAAGTTTTAGAGACAAGTGGGTAATTCACAAAACACTTACCTCCAAACTTGCGGCGACAGATCGTAATTCCTCCGGCGGAATTCAAATTCAGCGGCTAGGGGGAGTGTGCTATTCAAATCAGGCGCGTCCCCGCGCCGATCGAATAGCGCATGCGCCGTCTGAAATTTTTCCCAGCGTGCATTGCTCCAAATGACGTTGCAACAACGTCATTGGTTTTGACGCTTACGTAAATGACGTCCATCCGTATTCGCGAACGACTTACGCAAACAACGTAAAAAATTCAAATTTTTTTACGGGAACGACGGCCATACTTAACATTGGCTGCGCCTCATAGAAGCAGGGGGTAACTATGCGCCGGGCAAACCCTTACGTAAACGTCGTAAAAACACTGCGTCGGGCCCGCGTACGTTCGTGAATTGGCGTATCTCGCTGATTTATATACTCGCTGCGTAAATCAGCGAGAACGCCCCCAGCGGCCATTTTTAAATTGCAGTTAAGATCCGACGGTGTAACACAGTTACACCTGTCGGATCTTAGGCATATCTATGCGTAACTGATTCTATGAATCAGTCGCATAGATACGACCGGCCTAACTCTGAGATACGACGGTGTATCAGGAGATACACCGTCGTATCTCTCTCTGAATCTGGCCCTTTATGCTTTAGCACACTGATGCACAATTAAATTTCCAGTTGTCTTGATATGCCTTGAGTTGGGTCTGTCTTCTTCTGTGGCTGTGCTAAAGAGTGCCAGGTAATCATGTCAATGAAGCTGAATGCGTCTGTTTGCTGTGCATCCACACTTCAGTTTGTGCTTTGTGTCCTAGGGTGACAACACTGAGATTGCATAAAGGCAGAGTTACCGTAGTTATCACCCTTGGAGTGGAAGTTATTGGCTAATGCTGACCAGATCAATGGATCCCAAAAGATGAAAATAAAGCACATTGCGAATAAGACATATAAAATGGTAAGCTTGAAAATCTTGTACACATTTCAAATGTTGCCGATCTTTGTATCCCTGACATCCTTAAAGACATTAACCCTTTGGCTGTCAGGCCCTTTGCTTCATTTTAATGCTGCGTACACACGATCAGTTTGTCTGATGAAAACGGTCTGATGGACTGTTTTCATCAGACTAACCGATCGTGTGTGGGCCCCATCGGTTATTTATCCATCAGTTAAAAAATTAGGAACTTGTTTTAAAATTATCTGATGGTTAAATAACCGATAGAAAAAAACGATCTTCTGTGGGTACATCCATCGGTTAAAAATCCACGCATGCTCAGAATCAAGTCGACGCATGCTCGGAACCATTGAACTTCATTTTTCTCAGCACGTCGTTGTGTTTTATGTCACCGCGTTCTGAAACTATCGTTTTTTTAACCGATGATGTGTAGGCACGACTGATGAAAGTCAGCTTCATCGGATATCTGATGAAAAAATCCATCAGACAGTTTTCATCGGATGAACCGATCGTGCGTACAGGGCATTACACTCAGGTGGCCAGACCATTTTTGCAATTTTTCTTTTGCTGTTTTATTTTTCATTTATAAAATACCCCCCAAACCATATATTTTCTGAAAGAAAATGACCTCTAGAATAACGAGAAGGTGCAACTGATTTTTTAGACCCCGCGGTATTTGTGCAAATGTTTATCAAAATGATATATTCGTAAAAAATACACCAAAACCATTATTAGCAGATAAAAACACAGCTAATTTTACTAAATTTCTGCTAAATCCCTACTAAATATAAAAGCTTAACCTGTATAGATTTAATAAATAACTAAAAATGTAAATTTTTACATTGCTCCTTTGGTGAATATCGAATGTACGCAAAAATTTTAATATCCACATTTCTCTAAAAATCTGAAGGTTTACATTTTTCCCTTATAGCTTTCAGAATGTGTGAAAGACCCCCCAAACCATATATTTGCTGAAAGCATATGACCTCTAGAATAAAAATAAGGTGCTATTAATTTATTTATGTTTATCAAACCAATATATTTGCTAAAAATACACTGAAACCATTATTAGCAGATAAAAACACACAATTTTAATAAATTCCTGCTAAATATAAAAGCTTAGCCTGTGTTGAGTTACTAAATAACAAATATATGTACGTTTTAAATTGCACTCAAATTTCACATCATTTGTGAAATGATGAAAACTGAAGGTACGCAAAAAACTGTAAATATAAACAAAAAAATCCGGAGATTACCGTTTTTCATTTACAGTTTTCAGAATTTAAAAAGACCCCTTAAATCACATGACCTGTAGAATAGAAAAGGTGCTACTGATTTTTTGGACCCCGCAATAATTGCACAAATGTTCATTATATCTCTATTTTCACTAAAAGTACACTAAAGTCATATATATATATATTTTAAAAGCCCATGGTGTGTTAAACACATTCAAAAACTTCACCTGGTGCCAAAAAAAATGTGCACATACATAAAGTTTTTGGTTTTGGTCCATCTGGCTAAAACCAGATGGACCCCTTTTCGCTGGAGGGTCTGCTGGAACACAACCCTCCCAAGTACTTGGTGGGGCTCCCCTGAAGGGAGACCCATGAGAAAGGGGTGAACCAAGCCAGAAGGTCATGTCCACTCCCTCCCAAGGCTTTCGGGACAGGCTCAAGGACTTACACCCTACCAGTCACACGTGCAAAAAACGTGTACAAACATAAAAATACAAAAAGTGACAAACATAAGGGCTTAAATAAAAGAAAGTGGGGAGAAGGAAGTGGAGAGGAGAGTGAAAAGTGGTTATTCTGTGAAACAATGACCAGGCCATCTGGCCAGGAACTAAAATCATTAATAGTACACATAAACACAACATAACTTACAAAATTCCTGCAAAATCGCTACTAAAACATCATTCACATGTGGCATACTAAAGTGTACACCCATGGAGGGCCATGTTTACCCACACAGGGATGTACAGGTGTTGCATCACCATACAGGAAGTCCCATTTATGTCAATTCTGCGTCGGGACCCTTCGGGGTAAGACAGTGCTATATTAAGATACCTCTCAACTCAACTCAATTGGGATGCAACGGCTGTACAGGCATAGCTGCTGTTCCCAATCTGACATCCATGTGGATGTGGCTACATAGCACCGAACACAGACAAAGTAAGCTCAGGGACGTGCATGCAACCCTTCATGGATGTAAAATTGAGAGGAACGGCCCCTTTCACACAAGCACACTGATCGGGTCTGCCTGTCCTTTTTTCAGGCAGGCCCAATCAGACCACCAATTGTTCTCTATGGAGAGGCTGATGTAAATGGACATGTGTCCGTTTACACTCGCCTGCATCCAATCCAGTCCACTAAAAACAGATGTATGGGGATCCCACTCCCCAACCATCTAGCAGATCGGAATGGATGGTATCGGATGTAAATGGACAGGCAGTCTGTTTCCATCTGTCTGCCCTATAGAGAAAAACAGGCTGTGTCCGTGACCTGTCATCTGCCTGCTCAGTGGGGATCAGCAGACAGATCCTCCACTGAGCAGGCGGATCTGCTTGACAGAGTCCGCTCCATGTGAAAGGGGTCTTACCAGGAGCGGCAAGTCCATTAGGGATGCTGTGGCATCTGAAGCCGCAGTGTACTTCTTCCTGGATTTCGTGCATGCTGGCTACCCAGCATGCACCTGCCGATCTCACGCATGTGCAGTGCGGTGCAATCTTGGTCAGCTTGACATGGCATGGCTACAGTAACATTTAACATTGGTTTCTCTGGGAATCTTGGTCACCTTGACATGGATTTCCCATAGATGCCAATGTTAAAGGTTACTGGAGCTGTGCCTTGTCAAGCTGACCAAGATTTTCCATAGACGCCAATGTTAAATGTTACTGGAGCAGAAATCTTCCAGGAGCCAATGGAAATAACGTACGGCGCCGCGGCACCTAAGGGAGGAAGTGAAAATAGATACAGGCATAAATCAGGTACGTGAACAGAAAAAAATAAAATAAATTGCCAATTAATTTTAAGGATACACATTAGTGCTGCATGGTGAGGAGTGTAAAATGTGGGTGGAACTCCGCTTTAAGGTATAAATGTAAAGAAAGTAAATGCGTTTATCCAAAAAAACAGTGTTAAAACAGTTGCTAGGACAAGACCCAGCCTCGATCTCTGTAAAGAGCTGCGACCACGGCTCTTTAACCATGTGATCGGCTGTGTCCAATCACAGATAGTCAATGAAAAAACGGAGATGCCGGTAATCGGCGCTCCTCGCCTCACACTGACAAAGTGTGTGGTGAGTAGAGCCGATCAGAGGCATCTCCTCGCAGGGGGGCATCTACACATGTAATCAGAGCACTGATCATCAATATAGCGCCAGAAATGCCATCAAACAGTGCCCACCAGTACACCCAGTGCCAGCAATCAGTGCCCACCAGTGCCAGCAATCAGTGCCCACAAGTGCCACCAATCAGTACCCATTAGTGATGCCAGTCAGTGCTGGCTATTAGTGCCACCTATCAGTGCTTCCCATAAATGCCCATCAGTGACACCCATTAATGCCCATCAGTGTCCATCAGTGCCACCTAACAGCGCCCACCAGTGCCACCTATCAGTGCCACCTATCAGTGACCATAAGTGTGGCATCTTTGTGCCTTCTCATCAGTGCCACCAAATCAGTGCCCATAAGTGCCACCTCATTAGTGCCCATCAGTACAGCCTATCAGTGCCCATCAGTGTAGCCTACCAGTGTCCATCAGTGCCGCCTCATCAGCGAAGTAGAAAAAATACTTATTTACAAAATGTACTGACAGAAACGAAGAAAAACTTTTTTTTTCAAAGAAAAAAAAAAAACAGCTGTGATTAAAGAGGTTTTGGCTCTTACCAGATGGATTGACCTTTGCAGGTCTAACATAGCCTTCTTGCAGCTTTTTCAATACAAGCAAAGATCTATGGGGTGACACTTCCTTAGCAAATCCAGGCTGGTTGGAAAAACCAAATCTCATTAACATCAAGCTGTGCTAGTAATCCACACTTCAGCTTGTTGTGTCACACATGAAAAAGGAGGAAACAACTCATTGCGCAGACATTCTTATAAAAACAATTTATTGGTATATTGACAAAAAAGCGTGAACTACGTGCATCATCACAGGTTGATGCTGTGGATACACAAGTAACAGCGTGCCAATGTCCAGGTATTGTTTTGAAGAAATTAGAATAAAGATATGGACTTTGTAGGCACATGTATATATTTGGTAAAAAATTTTAGTTTTTAATTGGATAAAGTTAAAACCATTGTATACAAGCGCAATAAAAACCATAAAGTTAAGTGACCTCAAGGACTCTCATAACACCTCTTAATACATATACATATACCACATATAATGAGAGCAAAGATTTGAAGCATGTAAAATGATATAAATCCAATGGTTGTGTCAGGAAAGGTTCCATCCGCTGGTGATGTTTATTATTATTATTTTTTTAATCGCAGTACTATGTTTCACCAGCAGGTGTCTCCTGGCAGGTGTTATATCACCTTTGGGACGCAGTACTGGTCTCCACCAGCGGATGGATCCTGGTAGTGTGGAGCGTATGGCTCTGGGTGCGCTCAGGTGTGACTTGAACCTAATCACTGACACCTCTACTTATATCCTGCGAGTACAAGATCACCTCACCTTAGTATCTATCTATCTTCCTGACCCTGCAATCCTGACCCTGAGCCTGCTTCTGACCCAACTTGATCCGATCCTTATCCCTAGCCCTTCCTGGACCTGTCCCCTCTATTTCCTGGTTTCCTTTGGATCCCTGCCCGCAGCCTATCCATCCTTGCTCTCCCTGTCCGTCTGGCTCCTTGTCCCCCATCCTGCTGGTATCCCCTGGTGTATGACCTCGGCCTGGCTTGTTACATTTACGGTGTCTCCCCTGCATTTGTGTGTGTATATATATATATATATATATATATATATATATATATATATTTGTTGTGGGTTGTGCACTGGTTGTTTTCACTTGTTTGTCACCTTTTTAATAAATACCTTTTTCTTTCACTTATATGCGTTTCTGGTCTCCTCTATGCAGTCACACAGTCTGGTCTACTAGCTTCCCTGACAGGTTGTTTGGATATGTGGAGAGGTTGAGTCGTATTCGGAGGTTGCTCAGGGAAAATCACTCTACATGTTGCGCGTGTTGATGCGTTTCTTCAGGAGCTAAAACCGCTAACGCAGAAAAAACGCTAACAAACGCTAAAAAAATATATAAAAAAATGTTGAAAAAAAGTTGAAAAACTCACTGCAAAGCTACTGGCGTTTTTATAATGTTATTTTAATGTCCAGTGTGTATGAGGCCTTATAAGGCCTCATGCACACTGGACACTAAAATAACGTTATAACATGTAGATCGATTTTCCCTGAGCAACCTCCTGAATACGACTCAATCTCTCCACTTATCCAAACAACCATTGGATTTATATCATTTTACATGCTTCAAATCTTTGCTCTCATTATATGTGGTATTTCCCAGATACTTTCCTACATGTCTATTAGATACACAAGCTCCTGAAGAAGCGCATCAACACGCGCAACATGTAGAGAGAGAGAGAGACTTGTAAAGCGCAACACAAATGCGAACTGAATCGCCTCTGGGCGCTGTATCCATTTCATGGGTAAGGAACCCCTTGACCTCAGAAGAGATGGGTTTTAATCTTTCTCCTGAAGGCCAAGTGGTCCGACTCCAGTCGGATGGTGGTTGGTAGTGCATTCCACAGGCGGGGTCCTTGGACTGCAAATCTTCGATCCCCTTTGGACTTGTATCTGGCTTTGGGTATCTGGAGGAGGCTTTGATTGGTGGATCGCAGAATGCGATTTGGGTTATGGGCTTTTATTTTTTCGCATAGATATTGGGGGGCGTTGCCTTGAATACACTTATGTATTAGACAGAGTGCCTTGAAAGTGATTCTGTCTTTTACTGGCAACCAATGAAGGGATCTCAGTGAAGGTGAGATTGATTCCCATGGTTTTTTCCCAGTCACTAGTCGAGCGGCCATATTTTGAACGACTTGCAGACGAGTGATTTGGTATTTAGGGAGTCCTAGATAGAGGGCATTTGCGTAGTCGAGTCTGGAATTGATGATTGTTCCCACCACGACTGCAATGTCCTCTTTCGGGATAAAGGGTGTGAGTCTGTGTAGTAGGCGCAGCAGATGGTGGGATCCGCTGACTACTTGTCATGTAGGTATCGAAAATGACTCTGAGACTTTTGACTTTGGTGCTAGGGGTGATAGTTTTACCCAGAATGGGTGGGGGAGTCCATGTTGATGCAGGGTGATTTTTCCGGTTAGCGTGAAACAGGAGAAGTTCTGTTTTCGAACCATTGAGTTTAAGATAACTATTTGTCATCCAGTTATCTATTAGAGTAAGGCATTTCTCTAGTCCAAGAGAATGATCCTTTTTGTTGCAGATGCAGAAATACAGTTGTGTGTCGTCTGCATAGGAGTGGTAAAGTAACTTCTGGTTACTAATGATTTCAAAGAGAGGGCGAAGATAGATATTAAACAATAAGGGCGATAAGGGAGATCCCTGAGGGACTCCGCATGACACCGTACGTTTTCAGAAGTGAAAGACCCCAGTTTCACTATTTGTGATCGGTTTTCCAAGAAGGAGGAGAACCAGGGTAAAACACCTTCAGCGACTCCGGCTACTTCAGCTAGCCTAGCCAGTAGTAGTCAGTGGTCTACAGTGTCAAAAGCCGTGCTTAGGTCCAGCAGTATCAGGAGACAAGATTCTCCTTCGTCTGCGGCCTCTAGAGCGTCATCCCATATTTTGAGCAGCGCCATTTCTGTTCTGTGACCTGGACGGAAGCCTGATTGAAACGGATCGAGTAATTTATGGGTGTCTAAATGCAGTTGCAGCTGTTGTACAACTACTTTCTCCATTACCTTGGAGAAAACATTTAGACCTGTTATGGGCCTCCGGTTGTTTGGATCTTTGGGGTCGAGGGTAGTTTTTTTTAGAATTGGTTTTATTGTACCTTGTTTCAGCAAGGTGAGCACCATGCCCTCCTTGAATGATTGGTTTATGAGCTGCTTGATAGCTGGTGCCAGTATATCGGCACATTCTTTCAGCAGTTTAGTGGGGATGATATCATTGAGTGCTGTGCTATTTTGCAGAGTCCCGATGATATTTTTAGTGGCATCGATGGAAATGGGTTTTAGAGTGAATTTTGGTGATTGTGGCGGATTTATGTGGGTATTAGGTTTGTGATTTGGGGGGGAGTTGGTGACGGTTCCATTTTGCTGAATACTTTCACGGATTTTTTCAATTTTATTAATGAAATAATCTGATAATTCGTCGCAAAATTCTTGTGAATCAGAATTGGGGGCCTCTAAACAAGCAGTATTCATAGTCTGAGTGACCAGCTTGAAGAGTTCTCGGGGGCGGTTAAGGGCATTTGCGATGATGTTGGAGAAATTATTTTTTTGGGCCGTGAAGATTTCTTTGTGATATTTCTTTGTTATTATCTTGTAAATGGTGTGGTTTTTATCTGAAGAGCACCTTTTCCACGCAGCTTCTGCTGTAGATCGATTTTTCCCTGAGCGACCTCCGAATACGACTCAACCTCTTTACGCGCTTCAAATCTTTGTGCTTGTTACATGTATATGTATATGTATTAGAGATGTCATGAGAGTCCTTGAGGTCACTCAACTTTATGGTGTTTAATGTTTGTATACAATGGTTTTAACTTTATCCAATTAAAAACTAAAAATGTGTTACCAAATATATGTGCGTGCCTGCAAAGTCCATATCTTTATTCAAATTTCTTCTATTTATTGGTGTAGACATATACTTACAAGAAAAAATGGTTATTATAGGCAAATCGGTTATACACAGCGTCTGCCGTCCTTACAGATGCTAATACGTCACCACTACCACTAACGCCTGACATACGTTTTGTTCTAATGGACTTTGTCACTGGGGCAAAATGAAGGCATAAATGGGAGAATAAGAAACCGAGAATACAGTTCTCGGTATTGTGTAAAGATAAAACGCAAGGGGGTTTAGTTGTACCAATTTTTTTTAAATATTACAATGCTGTATTGTTAGCACGAATGATGGATGGACAAGAAAGACAAGTGAAAAAAGATAGGTGAAAGCTGAGAACACCATTAGTAATGCATCGCAGAAAAAAAGGAAAGATTTGCACATTTCAGAAATTGAGGCACAAGAGGGAATTAATGGTGATAGATGAATGGCGATATTTTCAGTTAAGGCATTTTGTTACAACACTGCCACAGCCAATAAGATCCTAGGACTTATTTCCATTTGAGCGTCTATGTAATTCACTGGCCAACTCAAAGCATGGTATTTCCCAGATCTACAAGATACTTACAATGATGGCTGAACCTAGAATACCGCCATACATGGGAAAAAGAATTAGGAGCAAATTTGAATGAACAGCAATTAGGACAAATTTTGATAATGCCACATAGCTCAACAGTAAATATAAATACTATAGAAATTAATTATAAATGTTGGCAAGATGGTACATAACACCAGATAAAGCACATAAATACCAATCAGGAAAATACTTTGTTGGCAAGGATGTCAATTGGTGGGAACTATGGCCCATTTATGGTGGGAATGACCAACAATAAAGGAATACTGGAGGGAGGTGTTGCAACAGATACAGAAGATTACAAATAGAGATATCCCTGAAGATCCATGGTTTTGTTTATTTCATGGTACAAAAAGTTAAATAAAACAATATAAGAATACAGTGATACCGCACTTGCAGTAAAAAGGTTGATACCACCACATTGGCAAGAACCAGAGAGCCCTACAATAAGGCATTGGGTTAACCACTTCAGCCCCGGGCCGGACCATTTGGCTGCCAAATGGCCAGGCCACTTTTTGCAATTCAGCCCTGCGTCGCTTTAACTGACATTTGGGTGGCCGTGCGACGTGGCTCCCAAACAAAATTGATGTCCTTTTTTCCCAAAAATAGAGCTTTCTTTTGGAGGTATTTGATCACCTCTGTGTTTTTTATTTTTTGCGCTTTAAACAAAAATAGAGCGTCAATTTTGGAAAAAAAAAGCAATATTTTTTTACTTTTTGCTATAATAAATATCCCCAATTTGTTTTCAAAAAAGCAAATTTTTCCTAAGTTTAGGCCGATATGTATTCTTCGACATATTTTTGGTAAAAAAAATCACAATAAGCGTATATTGATTGGTTTGCGCAAAAGTTATAGCGTCTACAAAATAGGGGATAGATTTATGGCATTTTTATTATAATAAAAATTTTTTACTTGTTATGGCGGCTATCTGCGATTTTTATCGTGACTGCGACATTATGGCGGACACATCGGACACTTTTGGCGCTGTTTTGGGACCATTCACATTCATACAGCGATCAGTGCTATAAAAATGCACTGATTACTGTGTAAATGTTACTGGCAGTGAAGGGGTTAACCAGTAGGGGTGTTGAAAGGGTTAAGTGTGTCCTAGGAAGTGCTTCTGTGACACATCACTAATCGCTGCTCCCGATGAGAGGGAGCAGATGATCAGTGCTGTGTCACTAGGCAGAATAGGGAGATGTCTTGTTTACAAAGACATCCCCCCATTCTGCCGTTCCGTGACCCGATCGCAGGACACTGGTGGAAATCAAGTCCGCGTGTCCCGCGGGAACGGTCACGGAGACCGCGGTAGGCGCGTGCACCCGCTAGGGGGCAGATTCAAAGCAACGGTTAAAAGAGTGGAAAATACATATAAAATGGAACACTTGCATTGTAGTGGGGAAGATGAGATCAAAAAATTTACTTACGCTTGGGAGAGTTTACGGATACAAGGAAATATGCTAAAAGGAAAGAAGGAAGGAAAGGGAACACAATTAAAGCGGAGTTCCGGCCACAATTTCACTTTTTAAATATAAATACCCCTGTAATACACAAGCTTAATGTATTCTAGTAAAGTTTGTCTGTAAACTAAGGTCCGTTTTGTAAGGTTGTTACAGCATTTAGACACTTTATAAAATATAAATTGACTGGGGCCATCTTAAGTGTGGGCATCATGAAGCCAGACTGTATGACTTCCTGGATTTCAGCCTTGCAGATCTCGCACATGCTCAGTGCTGCACAAGCAATGTAATAGTTTTCAGATCAGGTTTCAGCACCTGTACTGTCCAAGTCACATGATTCTTCGAGACTGGGGAGTGCACAGACTCCTGGAAAGTTACACCCACTACATTCCCAGGAGTCTGTGCGGTGAAGCTTAAGCACCTAGGTGCAGGAAGAGGGAAGGTTAACTATTCTGCCTAGCAACAACACTTTGAAGGCATCTAAAAAAAAAGATTTTTTTCTTAAAGGACTAATGACATTTTTTTAAAACTACTGATGTAATGTTATATTTATGGGTGGAACTCCACTTTAAGGAGAGGGAATTGTGAGACAAGTAATTGTAAACATGTTGGTAATATTTGATTTTATGTATTTCGTATACTGGAAAAATGTATAAAGATAATAAAAAAAAAAGAGTGTAAGCTACCATTTATCACTTTTTTTAAATGTAGATTCTACATGCATACATACGTTCCAATTTCATAACAATTTCCTAGTACTGTATGATACAGATTACACACAGTTCCCCAGAATAAGATATCAGGAATCTCTCTACAGCCAGGATGCAGGATGGTAACAAGCCCCTGATAAAAATATTCGTTTCTAACCAACATCTGCAAATGTACCTTGATGAGGGACATCAGTCTATAAATGGGGCACAGTGATGTTTTAGATGGGTTTTTGTTCTGCCGAGAGCAGACTTGCCGGAAACCCCTGCCAAGTCCCTGAGAAAACCTTCCTCCTGATAATTCCACATTCTTTCTCGTGTCTCAGAAATCAAGTGTGAAGCTGGTGGAGTAGGCAAAATGCTATGTAGGCCAATTTAATCTCTGGATCCTTTCCCAGACCCCATGTAGCCAGATGTTGCTGTCACTAGAAAAGCTTTGTGACTGCGCGGACCGCTTAGCAGCTGCATCTCTTAATAGATGTCCGCACTTTGGAAAATGGTCAATTATTCTGGTTTATATGAAGAAGAACAATCAGTTAGCAAACTGCTAAGAATTCTATAAAAACAAAATTTAAAGCATTAGATCTGCTATTCACTAAGCGTTGTACTTCGTCATTGTCACCTCTGTTATCTGTAGTGCTCTGATGATTGGTCCTTGAAGAGATTTGGTGGCAGCCGTCCAGGCTGGTGTGTACAGACCTCATTCTTGTTGCCTAAGTTAAATGTCAAAGGTCAGCAAAGTGATTAAGTGCTTCTCTTGTTTTCTTATCACACTTATCTCTGGCACAAGTGGCTGAGCTGCCATGTTGCTAATGAAGTCAGGGAGGAAGTTGAACCCTTGTTTACAAGCAACAGTAGTGCTAGTTACAAACAGTGTTGCAAATAGAGCTCATTACATTCAAGAGGCCATTATCAGGATGAAGGCGGAAAAGCTACTCGCATACTACCCACTGTTGATCGCTGGCAGTCCGCCTGCTTCAAAAGCCTACTGCTGTTATTAAAGGTTCATTCCAGGCAAATAAAATTGTATTTATTTCAGATACTTATATAGCACCATCAATTTACAGCGCGCGTAAAATATTTATTATATAGTACATTTACATCAGTCCCTGCCCTCAAGGAGCTTACAATCTAAGGTCCCTAACAAACAAATATAACTACACTTACTGGGGCCAATTAACCTACCAGCATGTCTTTGGAGAATGGGAGGAAACGCATGCAGGCACAGGGAGGACATAAAAACTCCTTGAAGGTAACTCAACTCCATAGTTGCGATTTAAACTGTGCTGGCCATAACCAGTTCCCGACCGGCTCACACAGATTTACTGTGGCAGACTGGCTC